>NC_092413.1:58165047-58480467 GCF_040894005.1 Engystomops pustulosus
ATTAAATAATATTGAAAATACAATTTATTAATATATTCAGGTGAATATTCTATCAGCATCTTTGTTCAAAGTTTCAAAACATATGCTATGAAAAAGACATGAGAAAATGTATAGGAGAAGTTTAACCTGACTCAGGTAGTCATAGAACAATTTGTCAAAAGATAGTGGTGAACAAAGTTGGATTGTAAAATCTGTCTTAGAAAATCCAATCTAGAAACGCCATTAGTTTTCAGACAGATGTAGTCTAAAATAGAGGTCAAACAGTGTCAGTAAAAGCAGTTTTCCATATTTGGTAATCTCAAATGAGTGTGCAACTTTTTGTTTCATAGATGTATGCTTGGACAGATAGGTTAAGGCGAATGGGTGAGATTTCGGACATATCTAGAAATTATAGTGGTTCTCTATCCGGCTCTTTTCTACAAAGACAAAAAAATCACCAAAAAATAAACAAATTTGTAAACCTGAATAATTTTGTACAACTTACATGAATGCATTATTCCAAACAACCACTATGTTGATCTCGTTGTCTAACAGGTTGTCGTTCGAACCAGGATGGCCGAGTGGTTAAGGCGTTGGACTTAAGATCCAATGGATATATATCCGCGTGGGTTCGAACCCCACTCCTGGTAAAACTTTTAACCTTGGACTTCTGGCAACTTGGTCTAGATTGGGTAATTCATTAGTGACAATAACCAATATCTTGACCTTTATCCAAATCACCTGTTGATCAAAAGATGAGTCTCTGAGCACCATATTGTGATCAATGCATTTTATTCCTCACTATTCAGAGAAAACTGCTATTTCAGCAAAATTAAATAATATTGAAAATACAATTTATTAATATATTTAGGTGAATATTCTATCAGCATCTTTGTTCAAAGTTTCAAAACATATGCTATGAAAAAGACATGAGAAAATGTATAGGAGAAGTTTAACCTGACTCAGGTAGTCATAGAACAATTTGTCAAAAGATAGTGTTGAACAAAGTTGGACTGTAAAATCTATCTTAGAAAATCCAATCTAGAAATGCCATTAGTTTTCTGACAGATATAGTCTAAAAATGAGGTCAAACAGTGTCAGGAAAAGCAGTTTTTCCTATTTGGTAATCTCAAATGAGTGTGCAAGTTTTTGTTTCATATATGTATGCTTGGACAGATAGGTTAAGGCGAATGGGTCAGATTTCGGACATATCTAGAAATTATAGTGGTTCTCTATCCGGCTCTTTTCTACAAAGACAAAAAAATCACCAAAAAATAAACAAATTTGTAAACCTGAAAGATTTTGTACAACTTACATAAATGCATTATTCCAAACAACCACTATGTTGATCTCGTTGTCTAACAGGTTGTCGTTTGAACCAGGATGGCTGAGTGGTTAAGGCGTTGGACTTAAGATCCAATGGATATATATCCGCGTAGGTTCAAACCCCACTCCTGGTAAAAGTTTTAACCTTGGACGTCTGGCAAATTGGTCTAGATTGAGTAATTCATTAGTGACAATTAACATTTTGTTCTTGACCTTTATCCAAATCACCTGTTGATCAAAAGATGAGTCTCTGAGCACCATATTGTGATCAATGCATTTTATTCCTCACTATTCAGAGAAAACTGCTATTTCAGCAAAATTAAATAATATTGAAAATACAATTTATTAATATATTCAGGTGAATATTCTATCAGCATCTTTGTTCAAAGTTTCAAAACATATGCTATGAAAAAGACATGAGAAAATGTATAGGAGAAGTTTAACCTGACTCAGGTAGTCATAGAACAATTTGTCAAAAGATAGTGTTGAACAAAGTTGGACTGTAAAATCTGTCTTAGAAAATCCAATCTAGAAACGCCATTAGTTTTCAGACAGATGTAGTCTAAAATAGAGGTCAAACAGTGTCAGTAAAAGCAGTTTTCCCTATTTGGTAATCTCAAATGAGTGTGCAACTTTTTGTTTCATAGATGTATGCTTGGACAGATAGGTTAAGGTGAATGGGTGAGATTTCGGACATATCTAGAAATTATAGTGGTTCTCTATCCGGCTCTTTTCTACAAAGACAAAAAAATCACCAAAAAATAAACAAATTTGTAAACCTGAATGATTTTGTACAAGTTACATGAATGCATTATTCCAAACAACCACTATGTTGATCTCGTTGTCTAACATGTTGTCGTTCGAACCAGGATGGCCGAGTGGTTAAGGCGTTGGACTTAAGATCCAATGGATATATATCCGCGTGGGTTCGAACCCCACTCCTGGTAAAAGTTTTAACCTTGGACTTCTGGCAAATTGGTCTAGATTGGGTAATTCATTAGTGACAATAACCAATATCTTGACCTTTATCCAAATCACCTGTTGATCAAAAGATGAGTCTCTGAGCACCATATTGTGATCAATGCATTTTATTCCTCACTATTCAGAGAAAACTGCTATTTCAGCAAAATTAAATAATATTGAAAATACAATTTATTAATATATTCAGGTGAATATTCTATCAGCATCTTTGTTCAAAGTTTCAAAACATATGCTATGAAAAAGACATGAGAAAATGTATAGGAGAAGTTTAACCTGACTCAGGTAGTCATAGAACAATTTGTCAAAAGATAGTGTTGAACAAAGTTGGACTGTAAAATCTGTCTTAGAAAATCCAATCTAGAAACGCCATTAGTTTTCAGACAGATGTAGTCTAAAATAGAGGTCAAACAGTGTCAGTAAAAGCAGTTTTCCCTATTTGGTAATCTCAAATGAGTGTGCAACTTTTTGTTTCATAGATGTATGCTTGGACAGATAGGTTAAGGTGAATGGGTGAGATTTCGGACATATCTAGAAATTATAGTGGTTCTCTATCCGGCTCTTTTCTACAAAGACAAAAAAATCACCAAAAAATAAACAAATTTGTAAACCTGAATGATTTTGTACAAGTTACATGAATGCATTATTCCAAACAACCACTATGTTGATCTCGTTGTCTAACATGTTGTCGTTCGAACCAGGATGGCCGAGTGGTTAAGGCGTTGGACTTAAGATCCAATGGATATATATCCGCGTGGGTTCGAACCCCACTCCTGGTAAAAGTTTTAACCTTGGACTTCTGGCAAATTGGTCTAGATTGGGTAATTCATTAGTGACAATAACCAATATCTTGACCTTTATCCAAATCACCTGTTGATCAAAAGATGAGTCTCTGAGCACCATATTGTGATCAATGCATTTTATTCCTCACTATTCAGAGAAAACTGCTATTTCAGCAAAATTAAATAATATTGAAAATACAATTTATTAATATATTCAGGTGAATATTCTATCAGCATCTTTGTTCAAAGTTTCAAAACATATGCTATGAAAAAGACATGAGAAAATGTATAGGAGAAGTTTAACCTGACTCAGGTAGTCATAGAACAATTTGTCAAAAGATAGTGGTGAACAAAGTTGGATTGTAAAATCTGTCTTAGAAAATCCAATCTAGAAACGCCATTAGTTTTCAGACAGATGTAGTCTAAAATAGAGGTCAAACAGTGTTAGTAAAAGCAGTTTTCCCTATTTGGTAATCTCAAATGAGTGTGCAACTTTTTGTTTCATAGATGTATGCTTGGACAGATAGGTTAAGGCGAATGGGTGAGATTTCGGACATATCTAGAAATTATAGTGGTTCTCTATCCGGCTCTTTTCTACAAAGACAAAAAAATCACCAAAAAATAAACAAATTTGTAAACCTGAATAATTTTGTACAACTTACATGAATGCATTATTCCAAACAACCACTATGTTGATCTCGTTGTCTAACAGGTTGTCGTTCGAACCAGGATGGCCGAGTGGTTAAGGCGTTGGACTTAAGATCCAATGGATATATATCCGCGTGGGTTCGATCCCCACTCCTGGTAAAACTTTTAACCTTGGACTTCTGGCAAATTGGTCTAGATTGGGTAATTCATTAGTGACAATAACCAATATCTTGACCTTTATCCAAATCACCTGTTGATCAAAAGATGAGTCTCTGAGCACCATATTGTGATCAATGCATTTTATTCCTCACTATTCAGAGAAAACTGCTATTTCAGCAAAATTAAATAATATTGAAAATACAATTTATTAATATATTTAGGTGAATATTCTATCAGCATCTTTGTTCAAAGTTTCAAAACATATGCTATGAAAAAGACATGAGAAAATGTATAGGAGAAGTTTAACCTGACTCAGGTAGTCATAGAACAATTTGTCAAAAGATAGTGTTGAACAAAGTTGGACTGTAAAATCTATCTTAGAAAATCCAATCTAGAAATGCCATTAGTTTTCTGACAGATATAGTCTAAAAATGAGGTCAAACAGTGTCAGGAAAAGCAGTTTTTCCTATTTGGTAATCTCAAATGAGTGTGCAAGTTTTTGTTTCATATATGTATGCTTGGACAGATAGGTTAGGGCGAATGGGTCAGATTTCGGACATATCTAAAAAATTATAGTGGTTCTCTATCCGGCTCTTTTCTACAAAGACAAAAAAATCACCAAAAAATAAACAAATTTGTAAACCTGAAAGATTTTGTACAACTTACATAAATGCATTATTCCAAACAACCACTATGTTGATCTCGATGTCTAACAGGTTGTCGTTCGAACCAGGATGGCCGAGTGGTTAAGGCGTTGGACTTAAGATCCAATGGATATATATCCACGTGGGTTCGAACCCCACTCCTGGTAAAAGTTTTAACCTTGGACGTCTGGCAAATTGGTCTAGATTGAGTAATTCATTAGTGACAATTAACATTTTGTTCTTGACCTTTATCCAAATCACCTGTTGATCAAAAGATGAGTCTCTGAGCACCATATTGTGATCAATGCATTTTATTCCTCACTATTCAGAGAAAACTGCTATTTCAGCAAAATTAAATAATATTGAAAATACAATTTATTAATATATTCAGGTGAATATTCTATCAGCATCTTTGTTCAAAGTTTCAAAACATATGCTATGAAAAAGACATGAGAAAATGTATAGGAGAAGTTTAACCTGACTCAGGTAGTCATAGAACAATTTGTCAAAAGATAGTGGTGAACAAAGTTGGACTGTAAAATCTGT
The DNA here is from genome assembly GCF_040894005.1 of Engystomops pustulosus. Lineage (NCBI taxonomy): Eukaryota > Metazoa > Chordata > Amphibia > Anura > Leptodactylidae > Engystomops > Engystomops pustulosus. Next base: position 58,170,110 of record NC_092413.1, read on the forward strand.
CTTAGAAAATCCAATCTAGAAACGCCATTAGTTTTCAGACAGATGTAGTCTAAAATAGAGGTCAAACAGTGTCAGTAAAAGCAGTTTTCCCTATTTGGTAATCTCAAATGAGTGTGCAACTTTTTGTTTCATAGATGTATGCTTGGACAGATAGGTTAAGGCGAATGGGTGAGATTTCGGACATATCAAGAAATTATAGTGGTTCTCTATCCGGCTCTTTTCTACAAAGACAAAAAAATCACCAAAAAATAAACAAATTTGTAAACCTGAATGATTTTGTACAACTTACATAAATGCATTATTCCAAACAACCACTATGTTGATCTCGGAGTCTAACGAGTTGTCGTTTGAACTAGGATGGCCGAGTGGTTAAGGCGTTGGACTTAAGATCCAATGGGTATATATCCGCGTGGGTTCGAACCCTACTCCTGGTAAAAGTTTTAACCTTGGACTTCTGGCAAATTGGTCTAGATTGGGTAATTCATTAGTGACAATAACCAATATCTTGACCTTTATCCAAATCACCTGTTGATCAAAAGATGAGTCTCTGAGCACCATATTGTGATCAATGCATTTTATTCCTCACTATTCAGAGAAAACTGCTATTTCAGCAAAATTAAATAATATTGAAAATACAATTTATTAATATATTCAGGTGAATATTCTATCAGCATCTTTGTTCAAAGTTTCAAAACATATGCTATGAAAAAGACATGAGAAAATGTATAGGAGAAGTTTAACCTGACTCAGGTAGTCATAGAACAATTTGTCAAAAGATAGTGGTGAACAAAGTTGGATTGTAAAATCTGTCTTAGAAAATCCAATCTAGAAACACCATTAGTTTTCAGACAGATGTAGTCTAAAATAGAGGTCAAACAGTGTCAGTAAAAGCAGTTTTCCCTATTTGGTAATCTCAAATGAGTGCGCAACTTTTTGTTTCATAGATGTATGCTTGGACAGATAGGTTAAGGTGAATGGGTGAGATTTCGGACATATCTAGAAATTATAGTGGTTCTCTATCCGGCTCTTTTCTACAAAGACAAAAAAATCACCAAAAAATAAACAAATTTGTAAACCTGAATGATTTTGTAGAACTTACATGAATGCATTATTCCAAACAACCACTATGTTGATCGCGGAGTCTAACGAGTTGTCGTTTGAACCAGGATGGCCGAGTGGTTAAGGCGTTGGACTTAAGATCCAATGGGTATATATCCGCGTGGGTTCGAACCCCACTCCTGGTAAAACTTTTAACCTTGGACTTCTGGCAAATTGGTCTAGATTGGGTAATTCATTAGTGACAATAACCAATATCTTGACCTTTATCCAAATCACCTGTTGATCAAAAGATGAGTCTCTGAGCACCATATTGTGATCAATGCATTTTATTCCTCACTATTCAGAGAAAACTGCTATTTCAGCAAAATTAAATAATATTGAAAATACAATTTATTAATATATTCAGGTGAATATTCTATCAGCATCTTTGTTCAAAGTTTCAAAACATATGCTATGAAAAAGACATGAGAAAATGTATAGGAGAAGTTTAACCTGACTCAGGTAGTCATAGAACAATTTGTCAAAAGATAGTGGTGAACAAAGTTGGATTGTAAAATCTGTCTTAGAAAATCCAATCTAGAAACGCCATTAGTTTTCAGACAGATGTAGTCTAAAATAGAGGTCAAACAGTGTCAGTAAAAGCAGTTTTCCCTATTTGGTAATCTCAAATGAGTGTGCAACTTTTTGTTTCATAGATGTATGCTTGGACAGATAGGTTAAGGCGAATGGGTGAGATTTCGGACATATCTAGAAATTATAGTGGTTCTCTATCCGGCTCTTTTCTACAAAGACAAAAAAATCACCAAAAAATAAACAAATTTGTAAACCTGAATAATTTTGTACAACTTACATGAATGCATTATTCCAAACAACCACTATGTTGATCTCGTTGTCTAACAGGTTGTCGTTCGAACCAGGATGGCCGAGTGGTTAAGGCGTTGGACTTAAGATCCAATGGATATATATCCGCGTGGGTTCGAACCCCACTCCTGGTAAAAGTTTTAACCTTGGACTTCTGGCAAATTGGTCTAGATTGGGTAATTCATTAGTGACAATAACCAATATCTTGACCTTTATCCAAATCACCTGTTGATCAAAAGATGAGTCTCTGAGCACAATATTGTGATCAATGCATTTTATTCCTCACTATTCAGAGAAAACTGCTATTTCAGCAAAATTAAATAATATTGAAAATACAATTTATTAATATATTCAGGTGAATATTCTATCAGCATCTTTGTTCAAAGTTTCAAAACATATGCTATGAAAAAGACATGAGAAAATGTATAGGAGAAGTTTAACCTGACTCAGGTAGTCATAGAACAATTTGTCAAAAGATAGTGGTGAACAAAGTTGGACTGTAAAATCTGTCTTAGAAAATCCAATCTAGAAACGCCATTAGTTTTCAGACAGATGTAGTCTAAAATAGAGGTCAAACAGTGTCAGTAAAAGCAGTTTTCCCTATTTGGTAATCTCAAATGAGTGTGCAACTTTTTGTTTCATAGATGTATGCTTGGACAGATAGGTTAAGGCGAATGGGTGAGATTTCGGACATATCTAGAAATTATAGTGGTTCTCTATCCGGCTCTTTTCTACAAAGACAAAAAAATCACCAAAAAATAAACAAATTTGTAAACCTGAATGATTTTGTACAACTTACATAAATGCATTATTCCAAACAACCACTATGTTGATCTCGGAGTCTAACGAGTTGTCGTTTGAACTAGGATGGCCGAGTGGTTAAGGCGTTGGACTTAAGATCCAATGGGTATATATCCGCGTGGGTTCGAACCCTACTCCTGGTAAAAGTTTTAACCTTGGACTTCTGGCAAATTGGTCTAGATTGGGTAATTCATTAGTGACAATAACCAATATCTTGACCTTTATCCAAATCACCTGTTGATCAAAAGATGAGTCTCTGAGCACCATATTGTGATCAATGCATTTTATTCCTCACTATTCAGAGAAAACTGCTATTTCAGCAAAATTAAATAATATTGAAAATACAATTTATTAATATATTCAGGTGAATATTCTATCAGCATCTTTGTTCAAAGTTTCAAAACATATGCTATGAAAAAGACATGAGAAAATGTATAGGAGAAGTTTAACCTGACTCAGGTAGTCATAGAACAATTTGTCAAAAGATAGTGGTGAACAAAGTTGGATTGTAAAATCTGTCTTAGAAAATCCAATCTAGAAACACCATTAGTTTTCAGACAGATGTAGTCTAAAATAGAGGTCAAACAGTGTCAGTAAAAGCAGTTTTCCCTATTTGGTAATCTCAAATGAGTGCGCAACTTTTTGTTTCATAGATGTATGCTTGGACAGATAGGTTAAGGTGAATGGGTGAGATTTCGGACATATCTAGAAATTATAGTGGTTCTCTATCCGGCTCTTTTCTACAAAGACAAAAAAATCACCAAAAAATAAACAAATTTGTAAACCTGAATGATTTTGTAGAACTTACATGAATGCATTATTCCAAACAACCACTATGTTGATCTCGGAGTCTAACGAGTTGTCGTTTGAACCAGGATGGCCGAGTGGTTAAGGCGTTGGACTTAAGATCCAATGGGTATATATCCGCGTGGGTTCGAACCCCACTCCTGGTAAAACTTTTAACCTTGGACTTCTGGCAAATTGGTCTAGATTGGGTAATTCATTAGTGACAATAACCAATATCTTGACCTTTATCCAAATCACCTGTTGATCAAAAGATGAGTCTCTGAGCACCATATTGTGATCAATGCATTTTATTCCTCACTATTCAGAGAAAACTGCTATTTCAGCAAAATTAAATAATATTGAAAATACAATTTATTAATATATTCAGGTGAATATTCTATCAGCATCTTTGTTCAAAGTTTCAAAACATATGCTATGAAAAAGACATGAGAAAATGTATAGGAGAAGTTTAACCTGACTCAGGTAGTCATAGAACAATTTGTCAAAAGATAGTGGTGAACAAAGTTGGATTGTAAAATCTGTCTTAGAAAATCCAATCTAGAAACGCCATTAGTTTTCAGACAGATGTAGTCTAAAATAGAGGTCAAACAGTGTCAGTAAAAGCAGTTTTCCATATTTGGTAATCTCAAATGAGTGTGCAACTTTTTGTTTCATAGATGTATGCTTGGACAGATAGGTTAAGGCGAATGGGTGAGATTTCGGACATATCTAGAAATTATAGTGGTTCTCTATCCGGCTCTTTTCTACAAAGACAAAAAAATCACCAAAAAATAAACAAATTTGTAAACCTGAATAATTTTGTACAACTTACATGAATGCATTATTCCAAACAACCACTATGTTGATCTCGTTGTCTAACAGGTTGTCGTTCGAACCAGGATGGCCGAGTGGTTAAGGCGTTGGACTTAAGATCCAATGGATATATATCCGCGTGGGTTCGAACCCCACTCCTGGTAAAACTTTTAACCTTGGACTTCTGGCAACTTGGTCTAGATTGGGTAATTCATTAGTGACAATAACCAATATCTTGACCTTTATCCAAATCACCTGTTGATCAAAAGATGAGTCTCTGAGCACCATATTGTGATCAATGCATTTTATTCCTCACTATTCAGAGAAAACTGCTATTTCAGCAAAATTAAATAATATTGAAAATACAATTTATTAATATATTTAGGTGAATATTCTATCAGCATCTTTGTTCAAAGTTTCAAAACATATGCTATGAAAAAGACATGAGAAAATGTATAGGAGAAGTTTAACCTGACTCAGGTAGTCATAGAACAATTTGTCAAAAGATAGTGTTGAACAAAGTTGGACTGTAAAATCTATCTTAGAAAATCCAATCTAGAAATGCCATTAGTTTTCTGACAGATATAGTCTAAAAATGAGGTCAAACAGTGTCAGGAAAAGCAGTTTTTCCTATTTGGTAATCTCAAATGAGTGTGCAAGTTTTTGTTTCATATATGTATGCTTGGACAGATAGGTTAAGGCGAATGGGTCAGATTTCGGACATATCTAGAAATTATAGTGGTTCTCTATCCGGCTCTTTTCTACAAAGACAAAAAAATCACCAAAAAATAAACAAATTTGTAAACCTGAAAGATTTTGTACAACTTACATAAATGCATTATTCCAAACAACCACTATGTTGATCTCGTTGTCTAACAGGTTGTCGTTTGAACCAGGATGGCTGAGTGGTTAAGGCGTTGGACTTAAGATCCAATGGATATATATCCGCGTAGGTTCAAACCCCACTCCTGGTAAAAGTTTTAACCTTGGACGTCTGGCAAATTGGTCTAGATTGAGTAATTCATTAGTGACAATTAACATTTTGTTCTTGACCTTTATCCAAATCACCTGTTGATCAAAAGATGAGTCTCTGAGCACCATATTGTGATCAATGCATTTTATTCCTCACTATTCAGAGAAAACTGCTATTTCAGCAAAATTAAATAATATTGAAAATACAATTTATTAATATATTCAGGTGAATATTCTATCAGCATCTTTGTTCAAAGTTTCAAAACATATGCTATGAAAAAGACATGAGAAAATGTATAGGAGAAGTTTAACCTGACTCAGGTAGTCATAGAACAATTTGTCAAAAGATAGTGTTGAACAAAGTTGGACTGTAAAATCTGTCTTAGAAAATCCAATCTAGAAACGCCATTAGTTTTCAGACAGATGTAGTCTAAAATAGAGGTCAAACAGTGTCAGTAAAAGCAGTTTTCCCTATTTGGTAATCTCAAATGAGTGTGCAACTTTTTGTTTCATAGATGTATGCTTGGACAGATAGGTTAAGGTGAATGGGTGAGATTTCGGACATATCTAGAAATTATAGTGGTTCTCTATCCGGCTCTTTTCTACAAAGACAAAAAAATCACCAAAAAATAAACAAATTTGTAAACCTGAATGATTTTGTACAAGTTACATGAATGCATTATTCCAAACAACCACTATGTTGATCTCGTTGTCTAACATGTTGTCGTTCGAACCAGGATGGCCGAGTGGTTAAGGCGTTGGACTTAAGATCCAATGGATATATATCCGCGTGGGTTCGAACCCCACTCCTGGTAAAAGTTTTAACCTTGGACTTCTGGCAAATTGGTCTAGATTGGGTAATTCATTAGTGACAATAACCAATATCTTGACCTTTATCCAAATCACCTGTTGATCAAAAGATGAGTCTCTGAGCACCATATTGTGATCAATGCATTTTATTCCTCACTATTCAGAGAAAACTGCTATTTCAGCAAAATTAAATAATATTGAAAATACAATTTATTAATATATTCAGGTGAATATTCTATCAGCATCTTTGTTCAAAGTTTCAAAACATATGCTATGAAAAAGACATGAGAAAATGTATAGGAGAAGTTTAACCTGACTCAGGTAGTCATAGAACAATTTGTCAAAAGATAGTGTTGAACAAAGTTGGACTGTAAAATCTGTCTTAGAAAATCCAATCTAGAAACGCCATTAGTTTTCAGACAGATGTAGTCTAAAATAGAGGTCAAACAGTGTCAGTAAAAGCAGTTTTCCCTATTTGGTAATCTCAAATGAGTGTGCAACTTTTTGTTTCATAGATGTATGCTTGGACAGATAGGTTAAGGTGAATGGGTGAGATTTCGGACATATCTAGAAATTATAGTGGTTCTCTATCCGGCTCTTTTCTACAAAGACAAAAAAATCACCAAAAAATAAACAAATTTGTAAACCTGAATGATTTTGTACAAGTTACATGAATGCATTATTCCAAACAACCACTATGTTGATCTCGTTGTCTAACATGTTGTCGTTCGAACCAGGATGGCCGAGTGGTTAAGGCGTTGGACTTAAGATCCAATGGATATATATCCGCGTGGGTTCGAACCCCACTCCTGGTAAAAGTTTTAACCTTGGACTTCTGGCAAATTGGTCTAGATTGGGTAATTCATTAGTGACAATAACCAATATCTTGACCTTTATCCAAATCACCTGTTGATCAAAAGATGAGTCTCTGAGCACCATATTGTGATCAATGCATTTTATTCCTCACTATTCAGAGAAAACTGCTATTTCAGCAAAATTAAATAATATTGAAAATACAATTTATTAATATATTCAGGTGAATATTCTATCAGCATCTTTGTTCAAAGTTTCAAAACATATGCTATGAAAAAGACATGAGAAAATGTATAGGAGAAGTTTAACCTGACTCAGGTAGTCATAGAACAATTTGTCAAAAGATAGTGGTGAACAAAGTTGGATTGTAAAATCTGTCTTAGAAAATCCAATCTAGAAACGCCATTAGTTTTCAGACAGATGTAGTCTAAAATAGAGGTCAAACAGTGTTAGTAAAAGCAGTTTTCCCTATTTGGTAATCTCAAATGAGTGTGCAACTTTTTGTTTCATAGATGTATGCTTGGACAGATAGGTTAAGGCGAATGGGTGAGATTTCGGACATATCTAGAAATTATAGTGGTTCTCTATCCGGCTCTTTTCTACAAAGACAAAAAAATCACCAAAAAATAAACAAATTTGTAAACCTGAATAATTTTGTACAACTTACATGAATGCATTATTCCAAACAACCACTATGTTGATCTCGTTGTCTAACAGGTTGTCGTTCGAACCAGGATGGCCGAGTGGTTAAGGCGTTGGACTTAAGATCCAATGGATATATATCCGCGTGGGTTCGATCCCCACTCCTGGTAAAACTTTTAACCTTGGACTTCTGGCAAATTGGTCTAGATTGGGTAATTCATTAGTGACAATAACCAATATCTTGACCTTTATCCAAATCACCTGTTGATCAAAAGATGAGTCTCTGAGCACCATATTGTGATCAATGCATTTTATTCCTCACTATTCAGAGAAAACTGCTATTTCAGCAAAATTAAATAATATTGAAAATACAATTTATTAATATATTTAGGTGAATATTCTATCAGCATCTTTGTTCAAAGTTTCAAAACATATGCTATGAAAAAGACATGAGAAAATGTATAGGAGAAGTTTAACCTGACTCAGGTAGTCATAGAACAATTTGTCAAAAGATAGTGTTGAACAAAGTTGGACTGTAAAATCTATCTTAGAAAATCCAATCTAGAAATGCCATTAGTTTTCTGACAGATATAGTCTAAAAATGAGGTCAAACAGTGTCAGGAAAAGCAGTTTTTCCTATTTGGTAATCTCAAATGAGTGTGCAAGTTTTTGTTTCATATATGTATGCTTGGACAGATAGGTTAGGGCGAATGGGTCAGATTTCGGACATATCTAAAAAATTATAGTGGTTCTCTATCCGGCTCTTTTCTACAAAGACAAAAAAATCACCAAAAAATAAACAAATTTGTAAACCTGAAAGATTTTGTACAACTTACATAAATGCATTATTCCAAACAACCACTATGTTGATCTCGATGTCTAACAGGTTGTCGTTCGAACCAGGATGGCCGAGTGGTTAAGGCGTTGGACTTAAGATCCAATGGATATATATCCACGTGGGTTCGAACCCCACTCCTGGTAAAAGTTTTAACCTTGGACGTCTGGCAAATTGGTCTAGATTGAGTAATTCATTAGTGACAATTAACATTTTGTTCTTGACCTTTATCCAAATCACCTGTTGATCAAAAGATGAGTCTCTGAGCACCATATTGTGATCAATGCATTTTATTCCTCACTATTCAGAGAAAACTGCTATTTCAGCAAAATTAAATAATATTGAAAATACAATTTATTAATATATTCAGGTGAATATTCTATCAGCATCTTTGTTCAAAGTTTCAAAACATATGCTATGAAAAAGACATGAGAAAATGTATAGGAGAAGTTTAACCTGACTCAGGTAGTCATAGAACAATTTGTCAAAAGATAGTGGTGAACAAAGTTGGACTGTAAAATCTGTCTTAGAAAATCCAATCTAGAAACGCCATTAGTTTTCAGACAGATGTAGTCTAAAATAGAGGTCAAACAGTGTCAGTAAAAGCAGTTTTCCCTATTTGGTAATCTCAAATGAGTGTGCAACTTTTTGTTTCATAGATGTATGCTTGGACAGATAGGTTAAGGCGAATGGGTGAGATTTCGGACATATCAAGAAATTATAGTGGTTCTCTATCCGGCTCTTTTCTACAAAGACAAAAAAATCACCAAAAAATAAACAAATTTGTAAACCTGAATGATTTTGTACAACTTACATAAATGCATTATTCCAAACAACCACTATGTTGATCTCGGAGTCTAACGAGTTGTCGTTTGAACTAGGATGGCCGAGTGGTTAAGGCGTTGGACTTAAGATCCAATGGGTATATATCCGCGTGGGTTCGAACCCTACTCCTGGTAAAAGTTTTAACCTTGGACTTCTGGCAAATTGGTCTAGATTGGGTAATTCATTAGTGACAATAACCAATATCTTGACCTTTATCCAAATCACCTGTTGATCAAAAGATGAGTCTCTGAGCACCATATTGTGATCAATGCATTTTATTCCTCACTATTCAGAGAAAACTGCTATTTCAGCAAAATTAAATAATATTGAAAATACAATTTATTAATATATTCAGGTGAATATTCTATCAGCATCTTTGTTCAAAGTTTCAAAACATATGCTATGAAAAAGACATGAGAAAATGTATAGGAGAAGTTTAACCTGACTCAGGTAGTCATAGAACAATTTGTCAAAAGATAGTGGTGAACAAAGTTGGATTGTAAAATCTGTCTTAGAAAATCCAATCTAGAAACACCATTAGTTTTCAGACAGATGTAGTCTAAAATAGAGGTCAAACAGTGTCAGTAAAAGCAGTTTTCCCTATTTGGTAATCTCAAATGAGTGCGCAACTTTTTGTTTCATAGATGTATGCTTGGACAGATAGGTTAAGGTGAATGGGTGAGATTTCGGACATATCTAGAAATTATAGTGGTTCTCTATCCGGCTCTTTTCTACAAAGACAAAAAAATCACCAAAAAATAAACAAATTTGTAAACCTGAATGATTTTGTAGAACTTACATGAATGCATTATTCCAAACAACCACTATGTTGATCGCGGAGTCTAACGAGTTGTCGTTTGAACCAGGATGGCCGAGTGGTTAAGGCGTTGGACTTAAGATCCAATGGGTATATATCCGCGTGGGTTCGAACCCCACTCCTGGTAAAACTTTTAACCTTGGACTTCTGGCAAATTGGTCTAGATTGGGTAATTCATTAGTGACAATAACCAATATCTTGACCTTTATCCAAATCACCTGTTGATCAAAAGATGAGTCTCTGAGCACCATATTGTGATCAATGCATTTTATTCCTCACTATTCAGAGAAAACTGCTATTTCAGCAAAATTAAATAATATTGAAAATACAATTTATTAATATATTCAGGTGAATATTCTATCAGCATCTTTGTTCAAAGTTTCAAAACATATGCTATGAAAAAGACATGAGAAAATGTATAGGAGAAGTTTAACCTGACTCAGGTAGTCATAGAACAATTTGTCAAAAGATAGTGGTGAACAAAGTTGGATTGTAAAATCTGTCTTAGAAAATCCAATCTAGAAACGCCATTAGTTTTCAGACAGATGTAGTCTAAAATAGAGGTCAAACAGTGTCAGTAAAAGCAGTTTTCCCTATTTGGTAATCTCAAATGAGTGTGCAACTTTTTGTTTCATAGATGTATGCTTGGACAGATAGGTTAAGGCGAATGGGTGAGATTTCGGACATATCTAGAAATTATAGTGGTTCTCTATCCGGCTCTTTTCTACAAAGACAAAAAAATCACCAAAAAATAAACAAATTTGTAAACCTGAATAATTTTGTACAACTTACATGAATGCATTATTCCAAACAACCACTATGTTGATCTCGTTGTCTAACAGGTTGTCGTTCGAACCAGGATGGCCGAGTGGTTAAGGCGTTGGACTTAAGATCCAATGGATATATATCCGCGTGGGTTCGAACCCCACTCCTGGTAAAAGTTTTAACCTTGGACTTCTGGCAAATTGGTCTAGATTGGGTAATTCATTAGTGACAATAACCAATATCTTGACCTTTATCCAAATCACCTGTTGATCAAAAGATGAGTCTCTGAGCACAATATTGTGATCAATGCATTTTATTCCTCACTATTCAGAGAAAACTGCTATTTCAGCAAAATTAAATAATATTGAAAATACAATTTATTAATATATTCAGGTGAATATTCTATCAGCATCTTTGTTCAAAGTTTCAAAACATATGCTATGAAAAAGACATGAGAAAATGTATAGGAGAAGTTTAACCTGACTCAGGTAGTCATAGAACAATTTGTCAAAAGATAGTGGTGAACAAAGTTGGACTGTAAAATCTGTCTTAGAAAATCCAATCTAGAAACGCCATTAGTTTTCAGACAGATGTAGTCTAAAATAGAGGTCAAACAGTGTCAGTAAAAGCAGTTTTCCCTATTTGGTAATCTCAAATGAGTGTGCAACTTTTTGTTTCATAGATGTATGCTTGGACAGATAGGTTAAGGCGAATGGGTGAGATTTCGGACATATCTAGAAATTATAGTGGTTCTCTATCCGGCTCTTTTCTACAAAGACAAAAAAATCACCAAAAAATAAACAAATTTGTAAACCTGAATGATTTTGTACAACTTACATAAATGCATTATTCCAAACAACCACTATGTTGATCTCGGAGTCTAACGAGTTGTCGTTTGAACTAGGATGGCCGAGTGGTTAAGGCGTTGGACTTAAGATCCAATGGGTATATATCCGCGTGGGTTCGAACCCTACTCCTGGTAAAAGTTTTAACCTTGGACTTCTGGCAAATTGGTCTAGATTGGGTAATTCATTAGTGACAATAACCAATATCTTGACCTTTATCCAAATCACCTGTTGATCAAAAGATGAGTCTCTGAGCACCATATTGTGATCAATGCATTTTATTCCTCACTATTCAGAGAAAACTGCTATTTCAGCAAAATTAAATAATATTGAAAATACAATTTATTAATATATTCAGGTGAATATTCTATCAGCATCTTTGTTCAAAGTTTCAAAACATATGCTATGAAAAAGACATGAGAAAATGTATAGGAGAAGTTTAACCTGACTCAGGTAGTCATAGAACAATTTGTCAAAAGATAGTGGTGAACAAAGTTGGATTGTAAAATCTGTCTTAGAAAATCCAATCTAGAAACACCATTAGTTTTCAGACAGATGTAGTCTAAAATAGAGGTCAAACAGTGTCAGTAAAAGCAGTTTTCCCTATTTGGTAATCTCAAATGAGTGCGCAACTTTTTGTTTCATAGATGTATGCTTGGACAGATAGGTTAAGGTGAATGGGTGAGATTTCGGACATATCTAGAAATTATAGTGGTTCTCTATCCGGCTCTTTTCTACAAAGACAAAAAAATCACCAAAAAATAAACAAATTTGTAAACCTGAATGATTTTGTAGAACTTACATGAATGCATTATTCCAAACAACCACTATGTTGATCTCGGAGTCTAACGAGTTGTCGTTTGAACCAGGATGGCCGAGTGGTTAAGGCGTTGGACTTAAGATCCAATGGGTATATATCCGCGTGGGTTCGAACCCCACTCCTGGTAAAACTTTTAACCTTGGACTTCTGGCAAATTGGTCTAGATTGGGTAATTCATTAGTGACAATAACCAATATCTTGACCTTTATCCAAATCACCTGTTGATCAAAAGATGAGTCTCTGAGCACCATATTGTGATCAATGCATTTTATTCCTCACTATTCAGAGAAAACTGCTATTTCAGCAAAATTAAATAATATTGAAAATACAATTTATTAATATATTCAGGTGAATATTCTATCAGCATCTTTGTTCAAAGTTTCAAAACATATGCTATGAAAAAGACATGAGAAAATGTATAGGAGAAGTTTAACCTGACTCAGGTAGTCATAGAACAATTTGTCAAAAGATAGTGGTGAACAAAGTTGGATTGTAAAATCTGTCTTAGAAAATCCAATCTAGAAACGCCATTAGTTTTCAGACAGATGTAGTCTAAAATAGAGGTCAAACAGTGTCAGTAAAAGCAGTTTTCCATATTTGGTAATCTCAAATGAGTGTGCAACTTTTTGTTTCATAGATGTATGCTTGGACAGATAGGTTAAGGCGAATGGGTGAGATTTCGGACATATCTAGAAATTATAGTGGTTCTCTATCCGGCTCTTTTCTACAAAGACAAAAAAATCACCAAAAAATAAACAAATTTGTAAACCTGAATAATTTTGTACAACTTACATGAATGCATTATTCCAAACAACCACTATGTTGATCTCGTTGTCTAACAGGTTGTCGTTCGAACCAGGATGGCCGAGTGGTTAAGGCGTTGGACTTAAGATCCAATGGATATATATCCGCGTGGGTTCGAACCCCACTCCTGGTAAAAGTTTTAACCTTGGACTTCTGGCAAATTGGTCTAGATTGGATAATTCATTAGTGACAATAACCAATATCTTGACCTTTATCCAAATCACCTGTTGATCAAAAGATGAGTCTCTGAGCACCATATTGTGATCAATGCATTTTATTCCTCACTATTCAGAGAAAACTGCTATTTCAGCAAAATTAAATAATATTGAAAATACAATTTATTAATATATTTAGGTGAATATTCTATCAGCATCTTTGTTCAAAGTTTCAAAACATATGCTATGAAAAAGACATGAGAAAATGTATAGGAGAAGTTTAACCTGACTCAGGTAGTCATAGAACAATTTGTCAAAAGATAGTGTTGAACAAAGTTGGACTGTAAAATCTGTCTTAGAAAATCCAATCTAGAAACGCCATTAGTTTTCAGACAGATGTAGTCTAAAAAAAAGAGGTCAAACAGTGTCAGTAAAAGCAGTTTTCCCTATTTGGTAATCTCAAATGAGTGTGCAACTTTTTGTTTCATAGATGTATGCTTGGACAGATAGGTTAAGGCGAATGGGTGAGATTTCGGACATATCTAGAAATTATAGTGGTTCTCTATCCGGCTTTTTTCTACAAAGACAAAAAAATCACCAAAAAATAAACAAATTTGTAAACCTGAAAGATTTTGTACAACTTACATAAATGCATTATTCCAAACAACCACTATGTTGATCTCGTTGTCTAACAGGTTGTCGTTCGAACCAGGATGGCCGAGTGGTTAAGGCGTTGGACTTAAGATCCAATGGATATATATCCGCGTGGGTTCGAACCCCACTCCTGGTAAAAGTTTTAACCTTGGACGTCTGGCAAATTGGTCTAGATTGAGTAATTCATTAGTGACAATTAACATTTTGTTCTTGACCTTTATCCAAATCACCTGTTGATCAAAAGATGAGTCTCTGAGCACCATATTGTGATCAATGCATTTTATTCTACACTATTCAGAGAAAACTGCTATTTCAGCAAAATTAAATAATATTGAAAATACAATTTATTAATATATTCAGGTGAATATTCTATCAGCATCTTTGTTCAAAGTTTCAAAACATATGCTATGAAAAAGACATGAGAAAATGTATAGGAGAAGTTTAACCTGACTCAGGTAGTCATAGAACAATTTGTCAAAAGATAGTGGTGAACAAGTTGGACTGTAAAATCTGTCTTAGAAAATCCAATCTAGAAACGCCATTAGTTTTCAGACAGATGTAGTCTAAAAAAGAGGTCAAACAGTGTCAGTAAAAGCAGTTTTCCCTATTTGGTAATCTCAAATGAGTATGCAACTTTTTGTTTCATAGATGTATGCTTGGACAGATAGGTTAAGGCGAATGGGTGAGATTTCGGACATATCTAGAAATTATAGTGGTTCTCTATCCGGCTCTTTTCTACAAAGACAAAAAAATCACCAAAAAATAAACAAATTTGTAAACCTGAATGATTTTGTACAACTTACATGAATGCATTATTCCAAACAACCACTATGTTGATCTCCCAGTCTAACGAGTTGTCGTTCGAACCAGGATGGCCGAGTGGTTAAGGCGTTGGACTTAAGATCCAATGGGTATATATCCGTGTGGGTTCGAACCCCACTCGTGGTAAAACTTTTAACCTTGGACTTCTGGCAAATTGGTCTAGATTGGGTAATTCATTAGTGACAATAACCAATATCTTGACCTTTATCCAAATCACCTGTTGATCAAAAGATGAGTCTCTGAGCACCATATTGTGATCAATGCATTTTATTCCTCACTATTCAGAGAAAACTGCTATTTCAGCAAAATTAAATAATATTGAAAATACAATTTATTAATATATTCAGGTGAATATTCTATCAGCATCTTTGTTCAAAGTTTCAAAACATATGCTATGAAAAAGACATGAGAAAATGTATAGGAGAAGTTTAACCTGACTCAGGTAGTCATAGAACAATTTGTCAAAAGATAGTGTTGAACAAAGTTGGACTGTAAAATCTATCTTAGAAAATCCAATCTAGAAATGCCATTAGTTTTCTGACAGATATAGTTTAAAAATGAGGTCAAACAGTGTCAGGAAAAGCAGTTTTTCCTATTTGGTAATCTCAAATGAGTGTGCAAGTTTTTGTTTCATATATGTATGCTTGGACAGATAGGTTAAGGCGAATGGGTGAGATTTCGGACATATCTAGAAATTATAGTGGTTCTCTATCCGGCTCTTTTCTACAAAGACAAAAAAATCACCAAAAAATAAACAAATTTGTAAACCTGAAAGATTTTGTACAACTTACATAAATGCATTATTCCAAACAACCACTATGTTGATCTCGTTGTCTAACAGGTTGTCGTTCGAACCAGGATGGCCGAGTGGTTAAGGCGTTGGTCTTAAGATCCAATGGATATATATCCGCGTGGGTTCGAACCCCACTCCTGGTAAAAGTTTTAACCTTGGACGTCTGGAAAATTGGTCTAGATTGAGTAATTCATTAGTGACAATTAACATTTTGTTCTTGACCTTTATCCAAATCACCTGTTGATCAAAAGATGAGTCTCTGAGCACCATATTGTGATCAATTCATTTTATTCCTCACTATTCAGAGAAAACTGCTATTTCAGCAAAATTAAATAATATTGAAAATACAATTTATTAATATATTCAGGTGAATATTCTATCAGCATCTTTGTTCAAAGTTTCAAAACATATGCTATGAAAAAGACATGAGAAAATGTATAGGAGAAGTTTAACCTGACTCAGGTAGTCATAGAACAATTTGTCAAAAGATAGTGTTGAACAAAGTTGGACTGTAAAATCTGTCTTAGAAAATCCAATCTAGAAACGCCATTAGTTTTCAGACAGATGTAGTCTAAAAAAAGAGGTCAAACA
This sequence comes from Engystomops pustulosus, assembly GCF_040894005.1. Taxonomy (NCBI): domain Eukaryota; kingdom Metazoa; phylum Chordata; class Amphibia; order Anura; family Leptodactylidae; genus Engystomops; species Engystomops pustulosus. Next base: position 58,186,393 of record NC_092413.1, read on the forward strand.
GTGTCAGTAAAAGCAGTTTTCCCTATTTGGTAGTCTCAAATGAGTGTGCAACTTTTTGTTTCATAGATGTATGCTTGGAAAGATAGGTTAAGGCGAATGGGTGAGATTTCGGACATATCTAGAAATTATAGTGGTTCTCTATCCGGCTCTTTTCTACAAAGACAAAAAAATCACCAAAAAATAAACAAATTTGTAAACCTGAAAGATTTTGTACAACTTACATAAATGCATTATTCCAAACAACCACTATGTTGATCTCGTTGTCTAACAAGTTGTCGTTCGAACCAGGATGGCCGAGTGGTTAAGGCGTTGGACTTAAGATCCAATGGATATATATCCGCGTGGGTTCGAACCCCACTCCTGGTAAAAGTTTTAACCTTGGACGTCTGGCAAATTGGTCTAGATTGAGTAATTCATTAGTGACAATTACCATTTTGTTCTTGACCTTTATCCAAATCACCTGTTGATCAAAAGATGAGTCTCTGAGCACCATATTGTGATCAATGCATTTTATTCCTCACTATTCAGAGAAAACTGCTATTTCAGCAAAATTAAATAATATTGAAAATACAATTTATTAATATATTTAGGTGAATATTCTATCAGCATCTTTGTTCAAAGTTTCAAAACATATGCTATGAAAAAGACATGAGAAAATGTATAGGAGAAGTTTAACCTGACTCAGGTAGTCATAGAACAATTTGTCAAAAGATAGTGTTGAACAAAGTTGGACTGTAAAATCTGTCTTAGAAAATCCAATCTAGAAACGCCATTAGTTTTCAGACAGATGTAGTCTAAAAAAAAGAGGTCAAACAGTGTCAGTAAAAGCAGTTTTCCCTATTTGGTAATCTCAAATGAGTGTGCAACTTTTTGTTTCATAGATGTATGCTTGGACAGATAGGTTAAGGCGAATGGGTGAGATTTCGGACATATCTAGAAATTATAGTGGTTCTCTATCCGGCTTTTTTCTACAAAGACAAAAAAATCACCAAAAAATAAACAAATTTGTAAACCTGAAAGATTTTGTACAACTTACATAAATGCATTATTCCAAACAACCACTATGTTGATCTCGTTGTCTAACAGGTTGTCGTTCGAACCAGGATGGCCGAGTGGTTAAGGCGTTGGACTTAAGATCCAATGGATATATATCCGCGTGGGTTCGAACCCCACTCCTGGTAAAAGTTTTAACCTTGGACGTCTGGCAAATTGGTCTAGATTGAGTAATTCATTAGTGACAATTAACATTTTGTTCTTGACCTTTATCCAAATCACCTGTTGATCAAAAGATGAGTCTCTGAGCACCATATTGTGATCAATGCATTTTATTCTACACTATTCAGAGAAAACTGCTATTTCAGCAAAATTAAATAATATTGAAAATACAATTTATTAATATATTCAGGTGAATATTCTATCAGCATCTTTGTTCAAAGTTTCAAAACATATGCTATGAAAAAGACATGAGAAAATGTATAGGAGAAGTTTAACCTGACTCAGGTAGTCATAGAACAATTTGTCAAAAGATAGTGGTGAACAAGTTGGACTGTAAAATCTGTCTTAGAAAATCCAATCTAGAAACGCCATTAGTTTTCAGACAGATGTAGTCTAAAAAAGAGGTCAAACAGTGTCAGTAAAAGCAGTTTTCCCTATTTGGTAATCTCAAATGAGTATGCAACTTTTTGTTTCATAGATGTATGCTTGGACAGATAGGTTAAGGCGAATGGGTGAGATTTCGGACATATCTAGAAATTATAGTGGTTCTCTATCCGGCTCTTTTCTACAAAGACAAAAAAATCACCAAAAAATAAACAAATTTGTAAACCTGAATGATTTTGTACAACTTACATGAATGCATTATTCCAAACAACCACTATGTTGATCTCCCAGTCTAACGAGTTGTCGTTCGAACCAGGATGGCCGAGTGGTTAAGGCGTTGGACTTAAGATCCAATGGGTATATATCCGTGTGGGTTCGAACCCCACTCGTGGTAAAACTTTTAACCTTGGACTTCTGGCAAATTGGTCTAGATTGGGTAATTCATTAGTGACAATAACCAATATCTTGACCTTTATCCAAATCACCTGTTGATCAAAAGATGAGTCTCTGAGCACCATATTGTGATCAATTCATTTTATTCCTCACTATTCAGAGAAAACTGCTATTTCAGCAAAATTAAATAATATTGAAAATACAATTTATTAATATATTCAGGTGAATATTCTATCAGCATCTGTGTTCAAAGTTTCAAAACATATGCTATGAAAAAGACATGAGAAAATGTATAGGAGAAGTTTAACCTGACTCAGGTAGTCATAGAACAATTTGTCAAAAGATAGTGTTGAACAAAGTTGGACTGTAAAATCTATCTTAGAAAATCCAATCTAGAAATGCCATTAGTTTTCTGACAGATATAGTTTAAAAATGAGGTCAAACAGTGTCAGGAAAAGCAGTTTTTCCTATTTGGTAATCTCAAATGAGTGTGCAAGTTTTTGTTTCATATATGTATGCTTGGACAGATAGGTTAAGGCGAATGGGTGAGATTTCGGACATATCTAGAAATTATAGTGGTTCTCTATCCGGCTCTTTTCTACAAAGACAAAAAAATCACCAAAAAATAAACAAATTTGTAAACCTGAAAGATTTTGTACAACTTACATAAATGCATTATTCCTAACAACCACTATGTTGATCTCGTTGTCTAACAGGTTGTCGTTCGAACCAGGATGGCCGAGTGGTTAAGGCGTTGGTCTTAAGATCCAATGGATATATATCCGCGTGGGTTCGAACCCCACTCCTGGTAAAAGTTTTAACCTTGGACGTCTGGAAAATTGGTCTAGATTGAGTAATTCATTAGTGACAATTAACATTTTGTTCTTGACCTTTATCCAAATCACCTGTTGATCAAAAGATGAGTCTCTGAGCACCATATTGTGATCAATTCATTTTATTCCTCACTATTCAGAGAAAACTGCTATTTCAGCAAAATTAAATAATATTGAAAATACAATTTATTAATATATTCAGGTGAATATTCTATCAGCATCTTTGTTCAAAGTTTCAAAACATATGCTATGAAAAAGACATGAGAAAATGTATAGGAGAAGTTTAACCTGACTCAGGTAGTCATAGAACAATTTGTCAAAAGATAGTGTTGAACAAAGTTGGACTGTAAAATCTGTCTTAGAAAATCCAATCTAGAAACGCCATTAGTTTTCAGACAGATGTAGTCTAAAAAAAGAGGTCAAACAGTGTCAGTAAAAGCAGTTTTCCCTATTTGGTAGTCTCAAATGAGTGTGCAACTTTTTGTTTCATAGATGTATGCTTGGAAAGATAGGTTAAGGCGAATGGGTGAGATTTCGGACATATCTAGAAATTATAGTGGTTCTCTATCCGGCTCTTTTCTACAAAGACAAAAAAATCACCAAAAAATAAACAAATTTGTAAACCTGAAAGATTTTGTACAACTTACATAAATGCATTATTCCAAACAACCACTATGTTGATCTCGTTGTCTAACAAGTTGTCGTTCGAACCAGGATGGCCGAGTGGTTAAGGCGTTGGACTTAAGATCCAATGGATATATATCCGCGTGGGTTCGAACCCCACTCCTGGTAAAAGTTTTAACCTTGGACGTCTGGCAAATTGGTCTAGATTGAGTAATTCATTAGTGACAATTACCATTTTGTTCTTGACCTTTATCCAAATCACCTGTTGATCAAAAGATGAGTCTCTGAGCACCATATTGTGATCAATGCATTTTATTCTTCACTATTCAGAGAAAACTGCTATTTCAGCAAAATTAAATAATATTGAAAATACAATTTATTAATATATTCAGGTGAATATTCTATCAGCATCTTTGTTCAAAGTTTCAAAACATATGCTATGAAAAAGACATGAGAAAATGTATAGGAGAAGTTTAACCTGACTCAGGTAGTCATAGAACAATTTGTCAAAAGATAGTGGTGAACAAGATGGACTGTAAAATCTGTCTTAGAAAATCCAATCTAGAAACGCCATTAGTTTTCAGACAGATGTAGTCTAAAAAAGAGGTCAAACAGTGTCAGTAAAAGCAGTTTTCCCTATTTGGTAATCTCAAATGAGTGTGCAACTTTTTGTTTCATAGATGTATGCTTGGACAGATAGGTTAAGGCGAATGGGTGAGATTTCGGACATATCTAGAAATTATAGTGGTTCTCTATCCGGCTCTTTTCTACAAAGACAAAAAAATCACCAAAAAATAAACAAATTTGTAAACCTGAATGATTTTGTACAACTTACATAAATGCATTATTCCAAACAACCACTATGTTGATCTCGTTGTCCAACAGGTTGTCGTTGGAACCAGGATGGCCGAGTGGTTAAGGTGTTGGACTTAAGATCCAATGGATATATATCAGCGTGGGTTCGAACCCCACTCCTGGTAAAACTTTTAACCTTGGACTTCTGGCAAATTGGTCTAGATTGGGTAATTCATTAGTGACAATAACCAATATCTTGACCTTTATCCAAATCACCTGTTGATCAAAAGATGAGTCTCTGAGCACCATATTGTGATCAATGCATTTTATTCCTCACTATTCAGAGAAAACTGCTATTTCAGCAAAATTAAATAATATTGAAAATACAATTTATTAATATATTTAGGTGAATATTCTATCAGCATCTTTGTTCAAAGTTTCAAAACATATGCTATGAAAAAGACATGAGAAAATGTATAGGAGAAGTTTAACCTGACTCAGGTAGTCATAGAACAATTTGTCAAAAGATAGTGTTGAACAAAGTTGGACTGTAAAATCTATCTTAGAAAATCCAATCTAGAAATGCCATTAGTTTTCTGACAAATATAGTCTAAAAATGAGGTCAAACAGTGTCAGGAAAAGCAGTTTTTCCTATTTGGTAATCTCAAATGAGTGTGCAAGTTTTTGTTTCATATATGTATGCTTGGACAGATAGGTTAAGGCGAATGGGTGAGATTTCGGACATATCTAGAAATTATAGTGGTTCTCTATCCGGCTCTTTTCTACAAAGACAAAAAAATCACCAAAAAATAAACAAATTTGTAAACCTGAAAGATTTTGTACAACTTACATAAATGCATTATTCCAAACAACCACTATGTTAATCTCGTTGTCTTACAGGTTGTCGTTCGAACTAGGATGGCCGAGTGGTTAAGGCGTTGGACTTAAGATCCAATGGATGTATATCCGCGTGGGTTCGAACCCCACTCCTGATAAAAGTTTTAACCTTGGACGTCTGGCAAATTGGTCTAGATTGAGTAATTCATTAGTGACAATTAACATTTTGTTCTTGACCTTTATCCAAATCACCTGTTGATCAAAAGATGAGTCTCTGAGCACCATATTGTGATCAATGCATTTTATTCCTCACTATTCAGAGAAAACTGCTATTTCAGCAAAATTAAATAATATTGAAAATACAATTTATTAATATATTCAGGTGAATATTCTATCAGCATCTTTGTTCAAAGTTTCAAAACATATGCTATGAAAAAGACATGAGAAAATGTATAGGAGAAGTTTAACCTGACTCAGGTAGTCATAGAACAATTTGTCAAAAGATAGTGTTGAACAAAGTTGGACTGTAAAATCTATCTTAGAAAATCCAATCTAGAAATGCCATTAGTTTTCTGACAGATATAGTCTAAAAATGAGGTCAAACAGTGTCAGGAAAAGCAGTTTTTCCTATTTGGTAATCTCAAATGAGTGTGCAAGTTTTTGTTTCATATATGTATGCTTGGACAGATAGGTTAAGGCGAATGGGTGAGATTTCGGACATATCTAGAAATTATAGTGGTTCTCTATCCGCCTCTTTTCTACAAAGACAAAAAAATCACCAAAAAATAAACAAATTTGTAAACCTGAAAGATTTTATACAACTTAGATAAATGCATTATTCCAAACAACCACTATGTTAATCTCGTTGTCTAACAGGTTGTCGTTCGAACCAGGATGGCCGAGTGGTTAAGGCGTTGGACTTAAGATCCAATGGATGTAAATCCGCGTGGGTTCGAACCCCACTCCTGGTAATAGTTTTAACCTTGGACGTCTGGCAAATTGGTCTAGATTGAGTAATTCATTAGTGACAATTAACATTTTGTTCTTGACTAGAGATGAGCGAACATACTCGTCCGAGCTTGATGCTCGTTCGAGCATTAGCGTACTCGAAACTGCTCGTTGCTCGGACGAATACTTCGCCCGCTCGAGAAAATGGCATCTCCCGCCGTTTTGCTCTTTGGCGGCCAGAAACAGAGCCAATCACAAGCCAGGAGACTCTGCACTCCACCCAGCATGACGTGGTACCCTTACACGTCGATAGCAGTGGTTGGCTGGCCAGATCAGGTGACCCTGGAATAGACTAGCCCCTGCCTGCGCTGCTCGGATCATTCTGTGTCTGGATGCCGCTTGGGAGAGAGCTGCTGCTGGTCAGGGAAAGCGTTAGGCTGTTCTATTAGAATAGTGTTAGGCAGGAGTGATTCTACAAGAACCCAACAGCCCTTCTTAGGGCTACAATAACGTTATAAATTTTTTTTTTTTATTTGCAGCTAGTACCATATTGTGAGGAATTTGCAGGGGGACTTGCTACCGTTGTGTTTAGCTCTTAGTGACACACATATCCACCTCAAACACCAAAGTGGGACAATTTATTAGGGGTTTGATTTCAATTAGGCACAGTCTGCCAGTTTCTTTTTATTTTACGTTTATTTTTTCATAACTCAGCGTCATCTCATCTGGCATAGCAGTGTGCTTTCATACTTGGCTAGAAAATAGCCATAGGAGAATCCAAATGGCTTACTTAGGCCTACAATAGCGTTATATATTTTATTTCTGGTTGATCTGCTGGTGGCTGTCCTTGCTGTAGTGCATCTACTACCATATTGTGAGGAATTTGTAGTGAGACTTACGACCGTTGTGTTTAGCGCTTAGTGACGCACATATCCATCGCAAAGACCGAAGTGGGACAATTTATTAGGGGTTTGATTTCAATTAGGCACAGTCTGCCAGTTACTTTTTATTTTACGTTTATTTTTTTATAACTCAGCGTCATCTCATCTGGCATAGCAGTGTGCTTTCATACTTGGCTAGAAAATAGCCTTAGGAGAATCCAAACGGCTTACTTAGGCCTACAATAGCGTTATATATTTTATTTCTGGTTGATCTGGTGGTGGCTGTCCTTGCTGTAGTGCATCTACTACCATATTGTGAGGAATTTGTAGTGAGACTTGCGACCGTTGTGTTTAGCGCTTAGTGACGCACATATCCATCGCAAAGACCGAAGTGGGACAATTTATTAGGGGTTTGATTTCAATTAGGCACAGTCTGCCATTTACTTTTTATTTTACGTTTATTTTTTCATAACTCAGCGTCATCTCATCTGGCATAGCAGTGTGCTTTCATACTTGGCTAGAAAATAGCCATAGGAGAATCCAAACGGCTTACTTAGGCCTACAATAGCGTTATATATTTTATTTCTGGTTGATCTGCTGGTGGCTGGCCTTGCTGTAGTGCATCTACTACCATATTGTGAGGAATTTGTAGTGAGACTTGCGACGGTTGTGTTTAGCGCTTAGTGACGCACATATCCATCGCAAAGACCGAAGTGGGACAATTTATTAGGGGTTGGATTTCAATTAGGCACAGTCTGCCATTTACTTTTTATTTTACGTTTATTTTTTCATAACTCAGCGTCATCTCATCTGGCATAGCAGTGTGCTTTCATACTTGGCTAGAAAATAGCCATAGGAGAATCCAAACAGCTTACTTAGGCCTACAATAGCGTTATAAATTTTATTTCTGGTTGATCTGCTGGTGGCTGTCCTTGCTGTAGTGCATCTACTACCATATTGTGAGGAATTTGTAGTGAGACTTGCGACTGTTGTGTTTAGCGCTTAGTGACGCACATATCCATCGCAAAGACCGAAGTGGGACAATTTATTAGGGGTTTGATTTCAATTAGGCACAGTCTGCCATTTACTTTTTATTTTACGCTTATTTTTTTATAACTCAGCGTCATCTCATCTGGCATAGCAGTGTGCTTTCATACTTGGTTAGAAAATAGCCTTAGGAGAATCCAAACGGCTTACTTAGGCCTACAATAGCGTTATATATTTTATTTCTGGTTGATCTGGTGGTGGCTGTCCTTGCTGTAGTGCATCTACTACCATATTGTGAGGAATTTGTAGTGAGACTTGCGACCGTTGTGTTTAGCGCTTAGTGACGCACATATCCATCGCAAATACCGAAGTGGGACAATTTATTTGGGGTTTGATTTCAATTAGGCACAGTCTGCCAGTTACTTTTTATTTTACGTTTATTTTTTCATAACTCAGCGTCATCTCATCTGGCATAGCAGTGTGCTTTCATACTTGGCTAGAAAATAGCCATAGGAGAATCCAAACGGCTTACTTAGGCCTACAATAGCGTTATATATTTTATTTCTGGTTGATCTGCTGGTGGCTGGCCTTGCTGTAGTGCATCTACTACCATATTGTGAGGAATTTGTAGTGAGACTTGCGACCGTTGTGTTTAGCGCTTAGTGACGCACATATCCATCGCAAAGACCGAAGTGGGACAATTTATTAGGGGTTGGATTTCAATTAGGCACAGTCTGCCATTTTCTTTTTATTTTACGTTTATTTTTTCATAACTCAGCGTCATCTCATCTGGCATAGCAGTGTGCTTTCATACTTGGCTAGAAAATAGCCATAGGAGAATCCAAACGGCTTACTTAGGCCTACAATAGCGTTATATATTTTATTTCTGGTTGATCTGCTGGTGGCTGTCCTTGCTGTAGTGCATCTACTACCATATTGTGAGGAATTTGTAGTGAGACTTGCGACCGTTGTGTTTAGCGCTTAGTGACGCACATATCCATCGCAAAGACCGAAGCGGGACAATTTATTAGGGGTTTGATTTCAATTAGGCACAGTCTGCCATTTACTTTTTATTTTACGTTTATTTTTTTATAACTCAGCGTCATCTCATCTGGCATAGCAGTGTGCTTTCATACTTGGCTAGAAAATAGCCATAGGAGAATCCAAACGGCTTACTTAGGCCTACAATAGCGTTATATATTTTATTTCTGGTTGATCTGCTGGTGGCTGTCCTTGCTGTAGTGCATCTACTACCATATTGTGAGGAATTTGTAGTGAGACTTGCGACCGTTGTGTTTAGCGCTTAGTGACGCACATATCCATCGCAAAGACCGAAGTGGGACAATTTATTAGGGGTTTGATTTCAATTAGGCACAGTCTGCCATTTACTTTTTATTTTACGTTTATTTTTTCATAACTCAGCGTCATCTCATCTGGCATAGCAGTGTGCTTTCATACTTGGCTAGAAAATAGCCATAGGAGAATCCAAACGGCTTACTTAGGCCTACAATAGCGTTATATATTTTATTTCTGGTTGATCTGCTGGTGGCTGGCCTTGCTGTAGTGCATCTACTACCATATTGTGAGGAATTTGTAGTGAGACTTGCGACCGTTGTGTTTAGCGCTTAGTGACGCACATATCCATCGCAAAGACCGAAGTGGGACAATTTATTAGGGGTTTGATTTCAATTAGGCACTGTCTGCCATTTACTTTTTATTTTACGTTTATTTTTTCATAACTCAGCGTCATCTCATCTGGCATAGCAGTGTGCTTTCATACTTGGCTAGAAAATAGCCATAGGAAAATCCAAACGGCTTACTTAGGCCTACAATAGCGTTATATATTTTATTTCTGGTTGATCTGCTGGTGGCTGGCCTTGCTGTAGTGCATCTACTACCATATTGTGAGGAATTTGTAGTGAGACTTGCGACCGTTGTGTTTAGCGCTTAGTGACGCACATATCCATCGCAAAGACCGAAGTGGGACAATTTATTAGGGGTTGGATTTCAATTAGGCACAGTCTGCCATTTACTTTTTATTTTACGTTTATTTTTTCATAACTCAGCGTCATCTCATCTGGCATAGCAGTGTGCTTTCATACTTGGCTAGAAAATAGCCATAGGAGAATCCAAACGGCTTACTTAGGCCTACAATAGCGTTATATATTTTATTTCTGGTTGATCTGCTGGTGGCTGGCCTTGCTGTAGTGCATCTACTACCATATTGTGAGGAATTTGTAGTGAGACTTGCGACCGTTGTGTTTAGCGCTTAGTGACGCACATATCCATCGCAAAGACCGAAGTGGGAAAATTTATTAGGGGTTGGATTTCAATTAGGCACAGTCTGGCAAATTCTTTTTATTTTACGTTTATTTTTTCATAACTCAGCGTCATCTCATCAGTGTGCTTTCATACTTGGCTAGAAAATAGCCAAAGGAGAATCCAAACGGCTTACTTACGCCTACAATAGCGTTATATATATTTTATTTCTGGTTGATCTGCTGGTGGCTGTCCTTGCTGCAGTGCATATACTAGCCAATTGTCAGGAATTTGGAGTGAGACTTGCGACCGCTGTGTTTAGCGCTTAGTGACGCACATATCCATCGCAAAGACCGAAGTGGGAAAATTTATTAGGGGTTGGATTTCAATTAGGCACAGTCTGGCAGTTTCTTTTTATTTTACGTTTATTTTTTCATAACTCAGCGTCATCTCATCAGTGTGCTTTCATACTTGGCTAGAAAATAGCCAAAGGAGAATCCAAACGGCTTACTTACGCCTACAATAGCGTTATATATATTTTATTTCTGGTTGATCTGCTGGTGGCTGTCCTTGCTGCAGTGCATATACTAGCCAATTGTCAGGAATTTGGAGTGAGACTTGCGACCGCTGTGTTTAGCGCTTAGTGACGCACATATCCATCGCAAAGACCGAAGTGGGAAAATTTATTAGGGGTTGGATTTCAATTAGGCACAGTCTGGCAGTTTCTTTTTATTTTACGTTTATTTTTTCATAACTCAGCGCCATCTCATCAGTGTGCTTTCATACTTGGCTAGAAAATAGCCATAGCAATAGGATAGCATTGTTTGGTTTTAAAAACTAAAAAACACAAAAAAAAACTAAAAAACACAAAAAAACACAAAAAAAAGTTTAAAAAAATTAAAGTTATAACTTTCATTTTCAAAATGTTTAACCCGAGGGCTAGGGGTAGAGGACGAGGGCGGGGACGTGGGCGTCCAACTACTGCAGGAGTCAGAGGCCGTGGTCCTGGGCGGGGTGAGACACCACCTGCTTATGAGGGAGCAGGGGAACGCCGCAGAGCTACACTCCCTAGGTTCATGTCTGAAGTTACTGGGACTCGTGGTAGAGCACTGTTGAGGCCAGAACAGTGCGAACAGGTGATGTCGTGGATTGCCGACAATGCTTCGAGCAATTTGTCCACCAGTCAGTCTTCCACGCAGTCCACCCATGTCACCGAAATCGGCACTCCTCCAGCTCCTGCACCTCAGCCTCCTCCCCCCCAGTCTGCCCCCTCCCAGGAAAATTTGGCATTTGAACCGGCATACTCTGAGGAACTGTTTTCTGGACCCTTCCCACAGTCACAAACCACTTGTCCGGTTGCTGCTGAGCAATTTTCCGATGCCCAGGTTTTCCACCAGTCGCAGTCTGTGGGTGATGATGACCTTCTTGACGTAGTGGAAGAAGTGTGTAAAGAGGTGTCCGACAATGAGGAGACACGGTTGTCAGACAGTGGTGAAGTTGTTGTCAGGGCAGGAAGTCCGAGGGGGGAGCAGACTGAGGGATCGGAGGATGATGAGGTGACAGACCCAAGCTGGGTTGAGAGGCCGGGTGAACACAGTGCTTCTGAGACGGAGGAGAGTCCTCGACCAGAACAGGTTGGAAGAGGCAGTGGTGGGGCCAGACGGAGAGGCAGGGCCAGAGCTGGTGCATCAGCGCCAAATGTGTCACGTAGTGAAGCTCCCGTGGCGAGGGCTCCCGCGGCGAGGGCTAGATTTTCAGAAGTCTGGAGGTTCTTTAAGGAAACACCGGATGACCGACTGACTGTGGTGTGCAACCTTTGCCAAACCAGGATCAGCAGGGGTTCCACCACTACTAGCTTAACTACCACCAGTATGCGCAGGCATATGAATGCTAAACACCCCACTCAGTGGCACCAAGCCCGTTCCCCTCCGTCCGTGCACACCACTGCTCCTTCCCCTGTGTCAGCTGATAGTCAGCCCCCTGCCCAGGACCCTGGCACAAAAACCCCATCGTCGCCTCCACGATCCTCCACAGCATCCACCAGTGTTCAGCTCTCCATACCCCAGACGCTGGAGCGGAAACGGAAATATAGTGCAACCCACCCGCACGCCCAAGCCCTTAATGTCCACATCTCCAGATTGCTTAGCCTGGAGATGCTGCCCTATAGGCTAGTAGAGACCGAGGCCTTTCGCAACCTCATGGCGGCGGCCGCCCCTCTGTATTCGGTCCCCAGCCGCCACTACTTTTCCCGATGTGCCGTCCCATCCCTGCACCAGCACGTGTCAGACAACATCATCCGTGCCCTGACCAACGCCGTTTCTGACAAGGTCCACCTGACCACGGACACGTGGACGAGTGCTGCCGGGCAGGGCCACTTTATATCGCTGACGGCACATTGGGTTAACTTGGTGGAGGCTGGGACCGAGTCTGACCCTGCGGCTGGTCATATACTGCCGACGCCGAGGATTGCGGGGCCTACCTCGGTCCAGGTCTTTCAGGCCTACTATGCCTCCTCCTCCTCCCACCCCTCCTCCACCTCCTCCTCCGAACTACCATCCGTGGGCATGGCGCCATCAGTCGCTAGCTCTAGGCACAGCAGCAGTGCCGTCGCTAAGCGATAGCAGGCGGTGCTCAATCTGCTGAGCCTAGGCGATAAAAGGCACACCGCCCAAGAACTATTACAGGGCATCACGGCGCAGACTGATCTGTGGCTGGCACCGCTGAACCTGAAGCCAGGCATGGTTGTGTGTGACAACGGCCGTAACCTGGTGGCGGCTCTGCAACTCGGCAGACTGACACATGTGCCATGCCTGGCCCATGTGTTAAATCTGATAGTTCAGCGTTTCCTCAAGACATACCCCAATCTGTCTGATTTGCTCACGAAGGTGTGCCGCATCTGTGCGCATTTCAGGAAGTCCAGCACAGATGCTGCCACTCTCAGGGCAGCGCAGCGCCGCCTCCAACTGCCCGCTCACCGACTGTTGTGCGACGTGCCCATGAGGTGGAATTCAACATTAACCATGTTATCCAGAGTTTACCAGCAGCGCAGATCGATTGTAGACTGCCAGATGTCAACTTCCACCAGAACTGGTAGTCAGGTCAGTCAGCTTCCTCAAGTCTACAATGAGGAGTGGACGTGGATGTCTGATATCTGTCAGGTGCTGAGTAACTTCGAGGAGTCAACACAGATGGTCAGTGGCAATGCCGCCATCATCAGCCTCACCATCCCGCTGCTTGGCCTGTTGAAAAACTCTCTGATCAGCATGAAGTCGGAAGCTTTGCGCTCGTCACAAGAGACGGGGGAAGAAGATTCCCTTGTTGATAGCCAAAGCACCCTCAGGTCTGTTTCTCAGCGCATATCGGAGGAGGTGGAGGAGGATGAGGAGGAAGAGGAGGAGAATGTTGGCGAGACACAAGAGGGGACCATTGTTCAGTCCTTCACTGTTCAGCGTGTATGGGCAGAAGAAGAGGAGTTGGAGGAGTTGGAGGAGGAGGAAATGGGCAGTCAGGCCAGTGAGGGGAGTGAATTCTTGCGCGTTGGGACTCTGGCGCATATGGCAGATTTCATGCTAGGCTGCCTATCCCGTGACCCTCGCGTTCAAAGAATTTATTCCAGCACCGATTACTGGGTATTCACTCTCCTGGACCCACGGTACAAGCAAAATCTTTCCACTCTCATCCCTGGAGAGGAAAGGAGTGTGAGAATGCATGAATACCAGCAGGCCCTGGTGCACAAGCTGAAACAGTATTTCCCTTCTGACAGCGCTAGCGGCAGAGTGCGTAGTTCTGCGGGACAAGTAGCGAGGGAGAGTAGGCGAGCAGGCAGCTTGTCCAGCACTGGCAAGGGTACGCTTTACAAGGCTTTTGCCAGCTTTATGTCACCCCAGCAAGACACTGTCACCTGTCCCCAGTCTCGGCAGAGTAGGGCTGATCTTTACAGAAAGATGGTGAGGGAGTACGTAGCTGACCATACCATCGTCCTAAATGATCACACAGCTCCCTACAACTACTGGGTTTCAAAGCTGGACATGTGGCACGAACTGGCGCTGTACACCTTGGAGGTTCTTGCCTGCCCTGCCGCTAGCGTGTTGTCCGAGCGAGTTTTCAGTGCAGCTGGTGGCATCATCACCGATAAGTGTACACGCCTGTCGACTGACAGCGCTGACAGGCTGACGCTTATTAAGATGAATAAAGCCTGGATTTCTCATAATTTCAAATCTCCACCAGGTGAAGGAAGCTCAACCTGAATAATTTAAGCACTCCTCCTCCTCATTTTCCTCCTTCTCCTCCTCTTTGTACACTAAAGCAGAGGAAACTGGCTATTTTTTGACAGGGCCCACTGGCTCTAGCTATAGTACTTTATGCATTTAATTTTTCTGGAGGGCCACCTACCCGTTCCTCTGTTTTAAACAATTTTTGGGACTGCCACATACAGGCACTCAATCTATTCAATTTTTCTGGAGGGCCACCTACCTGCTCCTCTGGTTTGAAAACTTTTTTGGACTGCCACATACAGGCACTCAATCTATTCAATTTTTCTGGAGGGCCACTTACCTGCTCCTCTGGTTTGAAAACTTTTTTGGACTGCCACATACAGGCACTCAATCTATTTCATTTTTCTGGAGGGCCACCTACCTGCTCCTCTGGTTTGAAAACTTTTTTGGACTGCCACATACAGGCACTCAATCTATTTAATTTTTCTGGAGGGCCACCTACCTGCTCCTCTGGTTTGAAAACTTTTTTGGACTGCCACATACAGGCACTATCCAAATTAAATTGTCTCCATAGCAGCCTCCACACGTTGTCTCCATTGCTACCTCCAAAAGTCGTCCATATAGCTGCCTCCATACATCGTCCCCTTATCAAACGAGGTGTGTCAGGCAGAAATTTGGGTTGTTTTCATGGATTCCACATCAAAGTTGTTAACTTTGTCACCACCCTGCTGTGTTATCCACAAAATATACTGGCAAACTTTTATGATTAACCGATATTATTTCAGCGCTTCTTGCGCATCTGTTGATTACACTGCTGTGTAATCCACAAAATATACTGCCAAACTTTTACCATTTACGGATATTATTTCAGCTCTTCTTGCGCATCTGTTTACATTCCCCTCACCCACCATATCCCAAACTTATAAGAACGCTACTACACTTAACTTGGTGGAGGCTGGGACCGAGTCTGACCCTGGGGCTGGTCATATACTGCCGATGCCGAGGATTGCGGGGCCTACCTCGGTCCAGGTCTCAAAGGCCTACTATACCTCCTCCTCCTCCCACCCCTCCTCCACCTCCTCCTCCTCCGAATTACCATCCGTGGGCATGGCGCCATCAGTCGGTAGCTCTAGGCACAGCAGCAGTGCCGTCGCCAAGCGACAGCAGGCGGTGCTCAAACTGCTGAGCCTAGGCGATAAAAGGCACACCGCCCAAGAGCTATTACAGGGCATTCCACATCAATCTTGTTAACTTTGTCGCCACCCTGCTGTGTAATCCACAAAATATACTGGCAAACTTTTATCATTTACCGATATTATTTCAGCGCTTCTTGCGCATCTGTTTACATTCCCCTCACCCGCCACATCCCAAACTTATAAGAACGCTACTACACTTGATCTTATACAAAAGTGTCTTATACTTAGAAGTGCTGTTTGGGGAGTAGCCTAGAGACAGGGGCTTGGATTGGCGAAAGCTCGCCTGGCAGCGGAGCGCCAGCTCCACCCCAAGATCCAACTAACATAGTTTTAACTACAGCACCTTTAATCTACTACTAGTTCACTGCCTCCATACATGGTCCCCTTATCAAACGAGCTGTGTCAGGCAAAATTTTTGGGTTGTTTTCATGGCTTCCACATCAAACTTGTTAACTTTGTCGCCACCCTGCTGTGTAATCCACAAAATATACTGGCAAAGTTTTATCATTTACCGATATTATTTGAGCGCTTCTTGCTCACCTCCTTTGGTTCCTCTCTGCCACCCATTGGTTTTAAGCCTGAGTCCATTTGGGGTATGTTGCCAAGACACTCTCTAGCCTGCCGCTGCTGCCGCTGCCTCTGCATGCCATCCCCTATAGTGTCAGGGTCAATTATTGGATGTTTTAGATGCTATCTAGCTTCATTCTGTCACTCTGTCATGGCCATGCTGTTGCCCATAATTTTGGCATAATGGTGCGTTTAAGCAGCCTCAGAGGCATCCATGCATGCTGCCCCTGCTGTTTCCTGTCCATTTCCGTGGTGTTTCCATCCTTTTCTGAGGTTTCCAGGTGTTTGGACAAGCTTCCCTGTGCAGAGCCTTGGTCCCCTTGAAAAAGGCTCGAGTCTCCCATTGACTTCAATGGGGCTCGTTATTCGAGATGAGCACTCGAGCATCGGGAAAAGTTTGTCTCGAATAACGAGTACCCGAGCATTTTAGTGCTCGCTCATCTCTATTCTTGACCTTTATCCAAATCACCTGTTGATCAAAAGATGAGTTTCTCAGCACCATATTGTGATCAATGCATTTTATTCCTCACTATTCAGAGAAAACTGCTATTTCAGCAAAATTAAATAATATTGAAAATACAATTTATTAATATATTCAGGTGAATATTCTATCAGCATCTTTGTTCAAAGTTTCAAAACATATGCTATGAAAAAGACATGAGAAAATGTATAGGAGAAGTTTAACCTGACTCAGGTAGTCATAGAACAATTTGTCAAAAGATAGTGGTGAACAAAGTTGGATTGTAAAATCTGTCTTAGAAAATCCAATCTAGAAACACCATTAGTTTTCAGACAGATGTAGTCTAAAAAAGAGGTCAAACAGTGTCAGTAAAAGCAGTTTTCCCTATTTGGTAATCTCAAATGAGTGTGCAACTTTTTGTTTCATAGATGTATGCTTAGACAGATAGGTTAAGGCGAATGGGTGAGATTTCGGACATATCTAGAAATTATAGTGGTTCTCTATCCGGCTTATTTCTACAAAGACAAAAAAATCACCAAAAAATAAACAAATTTGTAAACCTGAATGATTTTGTACAACTTACATGAATGCATTATTCCAAACAACCACTATGTTGATCTCGGAGTCTAACAAGTTGTTGTTCGAACCAGGATGGCCGAGTGGTTAAGGCGTTGGACTTATGATCCAATGGATATAGATCCGCGTGGGTTCGAACCCCACACCTGGTAAAAGTTTTTACCTTGGACTTCTGGCAAATTGGTCTAGATTGAGTAACTCATTAGTGACAATAAACATTTTGTTCTTGACCTTTATCCAAATCACCTGTTGAGCAAAAGATGAGTCTCTGAGCACCATATTGTGATCAATGCCTTTTGTTCCTCACTTTTCAGAGAAATCTGCTATTTTAGAAAAATTAAATAATATTGAAAATACAATATATTAATATATGTAGGTGAATATTCTATCAGCATCTTTGTTCAAAGTTTCAAAACATATGCTATGAAAAAGACATGAGAAAATGTATAGGAGAAGTTTAACCTGACTCAGGTAGTCATAGAACAATTTGTCAAAAGATAGTGGTGAACAAAGTTAGACTGTAAAATCTGTCTTAGAAAATCCAATCTAGAAACGCCATTAGTTTTCTGACAGATGTAGTCTAGAAAAGAGGTCAAACAGTGTCAGGAAAAGCAGTTTTTCCTATTTGGTAATCTTAAATGAGTGCAAGTTTTTGTTTCATAGATGTATGCTTGGACAGATAGGTAAAGGCGAAAGTGTGAGTTTTCGGACATATCTAGAAATTATAGTGGTTCTCTATCTGGCTCTTTTCTAGAAAGGCAAAAAAAAACACCAAAAACTAAACAAATTTGTAAATCTGAATTATTTTGTACAACTTACATAAATGCATTATTCCAATTAACCACTATGTTGATCTCGGAGTATAGCAGGTCGCATTCCACCATGATGGCCGAGTGGTTAAGACGTTGGACTTAAGTTCCAATGGATATATATCCGCGTGGGTTCGAACCCCACTCCTGGTAAAAGTTTAAACCTTGGACTTCTGGCAAATTGGTCTAGATTGAGTAATTCATTAGTGACAATAAACAATTTAATCATGACCTTTATCCAAATCACCTGTTGATCAAAAGATGAGTCTCTGAGCACCATATTGTGATCAATGCATTTTGTTTCTCACTATTCAGAGAAACCTGCTATTTTAGAAATATTAAATAATATTGAAAATACAATATATTAATATATGTAGGTGAATATTCTATCAGCATCTTTGTTCAAAGTTTCAAAACATATGCTATGAAAAAGACATGAGAAAATGTATAGGAGAAGTTTAACCTGACTCAGGTAGTCATAGAACAATTTTTCAAAAGATAGTGGTGAACAAAGTTGGACTGTAAAATCTGGGGTTCGAACCCCACTCCTGGTAAAAGTTTTAACCTTGGACTTCTGGCAAATTGGTCTAAATTGAGTAATTCATTAGTGACAATAAACATTTTGTTCTTGACTAGAGATGAGCGAACACTAAAATGCTCGGGTACTCGTTATTCGAGACGAACTTTTCCCGATGCTCGAGTGCTCGTCTCGAATAACGAACCCCATTGAAGTCAATGGGAGACTCGAGCATTTTTCAAGGGGACCAAGGCTCTGCACAGGGAAGCTTGGCCAAACACCTGGGAACCTCAGAAAAGGATGGAAACACCACGGAAATGGACAGGAAACAGCAGGGGCAGCATGCATGGATGCCTCTGAGGCTGCATAATCGCACCATTATGCCAAAATTATGGGCAACAGCATGGCCATGACAGAGTGACAGAATGAAGCTAGATAGCATCTAAAACATCCAATAATTGACCCTGACACTATAGGGGATGGCATGCAGAGGCAGCGGCAGCAGGCTAGAGAGTGTCATGGCGACATACCCTAAATGGACTCAGGCTTCAAACCAATGGGTGGCAGAGAGGAACCAAAGGAGGTGAGCAAGAAGCGCTCAAATAATATCGGTACATGATAAAAGTTTGCCAGTATATTTTGTGGATTACACAGCAGGGTGGCGACAAAGTTAACATGGAAGCCATGAAAACAACCCAAAATTCTGCCTGACAGAGCTCGTTTGATAAGGGGACCATGTATGGAGGCAGTGAACTAGTAGTAGATTAAAGGTCCTGCAGTTAAAACTATGTTAGTTGGATCTTGGCATGGAGCTGGCGCTCCGCTGCCAGGCGAGCTTTCGCCAATCCAAGCCCATGTCTATAGGCTACTCCCCAAACAGCACTTCTAAGAACCTTTTGTATAAGATCAAGTGTAGTAGCGTTCTTATAAGTTTAGGATATGGCGGGTGAGGGGAATGTAAACAGATGCGCAAGAAGCGCTGAAATAATATCCCTAAATGGTAAAAGTTTGCAAGTATATTTTGGGGATTACACAGCAGGGTGGCGACAAAGTTAACAACTTTGATGTGGAATGCCCTGTAATAGCTCTTGGGCGGTGTGCCTTTTATCGCCTAGGCTCAGCAGTTTCAGCACCGCCTGCTGTCGCTTAGCGACGGCACTGCTGCTGTGCCTAGAGCTACCGACTGATGGCGCCATGCCCACGGATGGTAATTCGGAGGAGGAGGAGGTGGAGGAGGGGTGGGAGGAGGTATAGTAGGCCTTTGAGACCTGGACCGAGGTAGGCCCCGCAATTCTCTGCGTCGGCAGTATATGACCAGCCCCAGGGTCAGACTCGGTCCCAGCCTGCACCAAGTTAAGTGTAGTAGCGTTCTTATAAGTTTGGGATATGGCGGGTGAGGGGAATGTAAACAGATGCGCAAGAAGCGCATGATGCGCATGGAGCTGGCGTTCCGCTGCCAGGCGAGCTTTCGCCAATCCAAGCCCCTGTCTCTAGGCTACTCCCCAAACAGCACTTCTAAGAACCTTTTGTATAAGATCAAGTGTAGTAGCGTTCTTATAAGTTTAGGATATGCCGGGTGAGGGGAATGTAAACAGATGCGCAAGAAGCGCTGAAATAATATCCCTAAATGGTAAAAGTTTGCCAGTATATTTTGTGGATAACACAGCAGGGTGGCGACAAAGTTAACAACTTTGATGTGGAATCCATGAAAACAACCCAAATTTCTGCCTGACACACCTCGTTTGATAAAGGGACGATGTATGGAGGCAGCTATATGGACGACTTTTGGAGGTAGCAATGGAGACAACGTGTGGAGGCTGCTATGGAGACAATTTAATTTGGATAGTGCCTGTATGTGGCAGTCCCAAACATTTTTCAAACCAGAGGAGCAGGTAGGTGGCCCTCCAGTAAAATGGGATAGATTGAGTGCCTGTATGTGGCAGTCCCAAAAATGTTTCAAACCAGAGGAGCAGGTAGGTGGCCCTCCAGTAAAATGGAATAGATTGAGTGCCTGTATGTGGCAGTCCCAAAAATTGTTCAAACCAGAGGAGCAGGTAGGTGGCCCTGCAGTAAAATGGAATAGATTGAGTGCCTGTATGTGGCAGTCCCAAAAATTGTTCAAACCAGAGGAGCAGGTAGGTGGCCCTGCAGTAAAATGGAATAGATTGAGTGCCTGTATGTGGCAGTCCCAAAAATGTTTCAAACCAGAGGAGCAGGTAGGTGGCCCTCCAGTAAAATGGAATAGATTGAGTGCCTGTATGTGGCAGTCCCAAAAATTGTTCAAACCAGAGGAGCAGGTAGGTGGCCCTGCAGTAAAATGGAATAGATTGAGTGCCTGTATGTGGCAGTCCCAAAAATTTTTTAAAACAGAGGACCGGGTAGGTGGCCCTCCAGAAAAATGGAATAGATTGAGTGCCTGTATGTGGCACTCACAAAAATTGTTTCAAACAGAGGACCGGGTAGGTGGCCCTCCAGAAAAATTAAATGCATGAAGTACTATAGCAAGAGCCAGTGGGCCCTGTCAAAAAATAGCCATTTTCCTCTGCTTTACTGTACAAAGAGGAGGAGAAGGAGGAAAATGAGGAGGAGGAGGAGGAGTGGATCAATTATTCAGGTTGAGCTTCCTTCACCTGGTGGAGATTGGAAATTCTGAGAAATCCAGCCTTTATTCATTTTAATAAGCGTCAGCCTGTCAGCGCTGTCAGTCGACAGGCGTGTACGCTTATCGGTGATGATGCCACCAGCTGCACTGAAAACCCGCTCGGACAAGACGCTAGCGGCAGGGCAGGCAAGAACCTCCAAGGCGTACAGCGCCAGTTCGTGCCACATGTCCAGCTTTGAAACCCAGTAGTTGTAGGGAGCTGTGTGATCATTTAGGACGATGGTATGGTCAGCTACGTACTCCCTCACCATCTTTCTGTAAAGATCAGCCCTACTCTGCCGAGACTGGGGACAGGTGACAGTGTCTTGCTGGGGTGACATAAAGCTGGCAAAAGCCTTGTAAAGCGTACCCTTGCCAGTGCTGGACAAGCTGCCTGCTCGCCTACTCTCCCTCGCTACTTGTCCCGCAGAACTACGCACTCTGCCGCTAGCGCTGTCAGAAGGGAAATACTGTTTCAGCTTGTGCACCAGGGCCTGCTGGTATTCATGCATTCTCACACTCCTTTCCTCTCCAGGGATGAGAGTGGGAAGATTTTGCTTGTACCGTGGGTCCAGGAGAGTGAACACCCAGTAATCGGTGCTGGAATAAATTCTTTGAACGCGAGGGTCACGGGATAGGCAGCCTAGCATGAAATCTGCCATATGCGCCAGAGTACCAACGCGTAAGAATTCACTCCCCTCACTGGCCTGACTGTCCATTTCCTCCTCCTCCAACTCCTCCAACTCCTCTTCTTCTGCCCATACACGCTGAACAGTGAAGGACTCAACAATGGTCCCCTCTTGTGTCTCGCCAACATTCTCCTCCTCTTCCTCCTCATCCTCCTCCACCTCCACCTCCTCCGATATGCGCTGAGAAACAGACCTCAGGGTGCTTTGGCTATCAACAAGGGAATATTCTTCCCCCGTCTCTTGTGACGAGCGCAAAGCTTCCGACTTCATGCTGACCAGAGAGTTTTTCAACAGGCCAAGCAGCGGGATGGTGAGGCTGATGATGGCGGCATCGCCACTGACCATCTGTGTTGACTCCTCAAAGTTACTCAGCACCTGACAGATATCAGACATCCACGTCCACTCCTCATTGTAGACTTGAGGAAGCTGACTGACCTGACTACCAGTTCTGGTGGAAGTTGACATCTGGCAGTCTACAATCGCTCTGCGCTGCTGGTAAACTCTGGATAACATGGTCAGTGTTGAATTCCACCTCGTGGGCACGTCGCACAACAGTCGGTGAGCGGGCAGTTGGAGGCGGAGCTGCGCTGCCCTGAGAGTGGCAGCATCTGGGCTGGACTTCCTGAAATGCGCACAGATGCGGCGCACCTTCGTGAGCAAATCAGACAGATTGGGGTATGTCTTGAGGAAACGCTGCACTATCAGATTTAACACATGGGCCAGGCATGGCACATGTGTCAGTCTGCCGAGTTGCAGAGCCGCCACCAGGTTACGGCCGTTGTCACACACAACCATTCCCGGCTTGAGGTTCAGCGGTGCCAGCCACAGATCAGTCTGCGCCGTGATGCCCTGTAATAGCTCTTGGGCGGTGTGCCTTTTGTCGCCTAGGCTCAGCAGTTTGAGCACCGCCTGCTGTCGCTTAGCGACGGCACTGCTGCTGTGCCTAGAGCTACCGACTGATGGCGCCGTGCCCACGGATGGTAGTTCGGAGGAGGAGGTGGAGGAGGGGTGGGAGGAGGAGGAGGCATAGTAGGCCTGAAACACCTGGACCGAGGTAGGCCCCGCAATCCTCGGCGTCGGCAGTATATGAGCAGCCCCAGGGTCAGACTCGGTCCCAGCCTCCACCAAGTTAACCCAATGTGCCGTCAGCGATATATAGTGGCCCTGCCCGGCAGCACTCGTCCACGTGTCCGTGGTCAGGTGGACCTTGTCAGAAACGGCGTTGGTCAGGGCACGGATGATGTTGTCTGACACGTGCTGGTGCAGGGCTGGGACGGCACATCGGGAAAAGTAGTGGCGGCTGGGGACCGAATACCGAGGGGCGGCCGCCGCCATGAGGTTGCGAAAGGCCTCGGTCTCTACTAGCCTATAGGGCAGCATCTCCAGGCTAAGCAATCTGGAGATGTGCACATTAAGGGCTTGGGCGTGCGGGTGGGTTGCACTATATTTGCGTTTCCGCTCCAGCGTCTGGGGTATGGAGAGCTGAACGCTGGTGGATGCTGTGGAGGATCATGGAGGCGACGATGGGGTTTTTGTGCCAGGGTCCTGGGCAGGGGGCTGACTAGCAGCTGACACAGGGGAAGGAGCAGTGGTGTGCACGGCAGGAGGTGAACGGGCTTGTTGCCACTGAGTGGGGTGCTTAGCATTCATATGCCTGCGCATACTGGTGGTAGTTAAGCTAGTAGTGGTGGAACCCCTGCTGAGCCTGGTTTGGCAAATGTTGCACACCACAGTCCGTCGGTCATCCGGTGTTTCCTTAAAGAACCTCCACACTTCTGAAGATCTAGCCCTCGCCGCAAGAGCCCTCACCACGGGAGCTTCACTAGTTGACAGTGGCGCTGATGCACCAGCTCTGGCCCTGCCTCTCCGTCTGGCCCCACCACTGCCTCTTCCAACCTGTTCAGGTCGAGGACTCTCCTCCGTCTCAGAAGCACTGTGTTCACCCGGCCTCTCAACCCAGCTTGGGTCTGTCACCTCATCATCCTCCGATCCCTCAGTCTGCTCCCCCCTCGGACTTCCTGCCCTGACAACAACTTCCCCACTGTCTGACAACCGTGTCTCCTCATCGTCGGACACCTCTTTACACACTTCCACTACGTCAAGAAGGTCATCATCACCCACAGACTGTGACTGGTGGAAAACCTGGGCATCGGAAAATTGCTCATCAGCAACCGGACAAGTGGTTTGTGACTGTGGGAAGGGTCCAGAAAACAGTTCCTCAGAGTATGCCGGTTCAAATGGCAAATTTTGCTGGGAGGGGGCAGACTGGGGGGGAGGAGGCTGAGGTGCAGGAGCTGGAGGAGTGCCGATTTCGGTGACATGGGTGGACTGCGTGGAAGACTGACTGGTGGACAAATTGCTCGAAGCATTGTCGGCAATCCACGACATCACCTGTTCGCACTGTTCTGGCCTCAACAGTGCTCTACCACGAGTCCCAGTAACTTCAGACATGAACCTAGGGAGTGTAGCTCTGCGGCGTTCCCCTGCTCCCTCATCAGCAGGTGGTGTCTCACCCCGCCCAGGACTACGGCCTCTGACCCCTGCAGTAGTTGGACGCCCACGTCCCCGCCCTCGTCCTCTACCCCTAGCCCTCGGGTTAAACATTTTTAAAATGAGAGTTATAACTTTTTTTTTTTTTTTACTTCTTTTTGTTTTTTTTGGTGTTTTTTTGTGTTTTTTTTTTTTTTGTGTTTTTTGTTTTTTTTTGAGTTTTTAA
Source organism: Engystomops pustulosus (assembly GCF_040894005.1). NCBI lineage: Eukaryota > Metazoa > Chordata > Amphibia > Anura > Leptodactylidae > Engystomops > Engystomops pustulosus. The sequence goes on from NC_092413.1 coordinate 58,210,934, forward strand.
AACCAAACAATCCTATCCTATTGCTATGGCTATTTTCTAGCCAAGTATCAAAGGAAGCACACTACTATGCCAGATGAGATGACACTGAGTTATTGCCTAATAGAAATCCAACCCCTACTGAATTTTGCCACTTCGGCCTTTGCTATGGATATGTGCGCCACTAAGCGCAGAACACAGCGGTCGCAAGTCTCACTACAAATTGCTCAGAATTGGCAAGTACATGCACTGCAGAAACTACAGCCACCAGCAGATCAACCAGAAATCAAATATATAGAACGCTACTGTAGGCTTCAAGAAGCTGTTTGTATTCTCCTCTGGCTATTTTCTAGCCAAGTATCAAAGGAAGCACACTACTATGCCAGATGAGATGACACTGAGTTATTGCCTAATAGAAATCCAACCCCTACTGAATTTTGCCACTTCGGCCTTTGCTATGGATATGTGCGCCACTAAGCGCAGAACACAGCGGTCGCAAGTCTCACTACAAATTGCTCAGAATTGGCAAGTACATGCACTGCAGAAACTACAGCCACCAGCAGATCAACCAGAAATCAAATATATAGAACGCTACTGTAGGCTTCAAGAAGCTGTTTGTATTCTCCTATGGCTATTTTCTAGCCAAGTATCAAAGGAAGCACACTACTATGCCAGATGAGATGACACTGAGTTATTGCCTAATAGAAATCCAACCCCTACTGAATTTTGCCACTTCGGCCTTTGCTATGGATATGTGCGCCACTAAGCGCAGAACACAGCGGTCGCAAGTCTCACTACAAATTGCTCAGAATTGGCAAGTACATGCACTGCAGAAACTACAGCCACCAGCAGATCAACCAGAAATCAAATATATAGAACGCTACTGTAGGCTTCAAGAAGCTGTTTGTATTCTCCTCTGGCTATTTTCTAGCCAAGTATCAAAGGAAGCACACTACTATGCCAGATGAGATGACACTGAGTTATTGCCTAATAGAAATCCAACCCCTACTGAATTTTGCCACTTCGGCCTTTGCTATGGATATGTGCGCCACTAAGCGCAGAACACAGCGGTCGCAAGTCTCACTACAAATTGCTCAGAATTGGCAAGTACATGCACTGCAGAAACTACAGCCACCAGCAGATCAACCAGAAATCAAATATATAGAACGCTACTGTAGGCTTCAAGAAGCTGTTTGTATTCTCCTATGGCTATTTTCTAGCCAAGTATCAAAGGAAGCACACTACTATGCCAGATGAGATGACACTGAGTTATTGCCTAATAGAAATCCAACCCCTACTGAATTTTGCCACTTCGGCCTTTGCTATGGATATGTGCGCCACTAAGCGCAGAACACAGCGGTCGCAAGTCTCACTACAAATTGCTCAGAATTGGCAAGTACATGCACTGCAGAAACTACAGCCACCAGCAGATCAACCAGAAATCAAATATATAGAACGCTACTGTAGGCTTCAAGAAGCTGTTTGTATTCTCCTATGGCTATTTTCTAGCCAAGTATCAAAGGAAGCACACTACTATGCCAGATGAGATGACACTGAGTTATTGCCTAATAGAAATCCAACCCCTACTGAATTTTCCCACTTCGGTCTTTGCTATGGATATGTGTGCCACTAAGAGCTAAACACAACGGTAGCAAGTCCCCCTGCTAATTCCTCACAAAATGGTAAAAGATGCAAATTAAAATAAAAAAAGTAGAACGTTATTGTAGCCCTAAGAAGGGCTGTTGGGTTCTTTGAGAATCACTCCTGCCTAACAGTAAGCTAATAGAACACCCTAACGCTTTCCCTGACCAGCAGCAGCTCTCTCCCTAGCGGCATCCAGAGACAGAATGATCCGAGCAGCGCGGCCAGCGGCTAGTCTATCCCAGGGTCACCTGATCTGGCCAGCCAACCACTGCTATCGACGTGTAAGGGTACCACGTCATGCTGGGTGGAGTGCAGAGTCTCCTGGCTTGTGATTGGCTCTGTTTCTGGCCGCCAAAAAGCAAAACGGCGGGAGCTGCCATTTTCTCGAGCGGGCGAAGTATTCGTCCGAGTAACGAGCAGTTTCGAGTACCCTAATGCTCGACCGAGCATCAAGCTCGGACGAGCATGTTCGCTCATCTCTATTCTTGACCTTTATCCAAAACACCTGTTCATCAAAAGTTGAGTCTCTGAGCACCATATTGTGAGCAATGCATTTTGTTCCTCACTATTCAGAGAAACCTGCTATATTATAAAAATTAAATAATATTGAAAATACAATATATTAATATATGTAGGTGAATATTCTATCAGCATCTTTGTTCAAAGTTTCAAAACATATGTTATGAAAAAGACATGAGAAAATGTATAGGAGTAGTTTAACCTGACTCAGGTAGTCATAGAACAATTTGTCAAAAGATAGTGGTGAACAAAGTTGGACTGTAAAATCTGTCTTAGAAAATCCAATCTAGGAACGCCATTTGTTTTCTGACAGATGTAGTCTAAAAAAAAGGTCAAACAGTGTTAGGAAAAAAAGTTTTTCCTATTTGGTAATCTCAAATGAGTGTGCAAGTTTTTGTTTCATAGATGTATGCTTGGACAGATTGGTTACGGCGAATGGGTGAGATTTCAGACATATCTAGAAATTATAGTGGTTCTCTATCTGGCTCTTTTCTACAAAGACAAAAAAAAACACCAAAAACTAAAATGATTTGTAAACCTGAATGATTTTGTACAACTTCCATAAATGCATTGTTCCAACCAACCACTATATTGATCTCGGAGTCCAGCAGGTTGTTTTTCCACCAGGATGGCCGAGTGGTTAAAGTGTTGGACTTAAGATCCAATGGATATATATCTGCCTGTGTTCGAACCCCACTCCTGGTAAAAGTTTTATCCTTGGACTTCTGGCAAATTGGTCTAGATTGAGTAATTCATTAGTGACAATAAACATTTTGTTCTTGACCTTTATCCAAATCACCTGTTGATCAAAAGATGAGTCTCTGAGCACCATATTGTGATCAATGCATTTTGTTCCTCATTATTCTGAGAAACCTGCTATTTTAGAAAAATTAACCCCTTCCCGACATTTGACGTAATAGTACTGCATCGCGGGAGGTGCGTTCCCGCAAAATGCAGTACTATTACGTCATGCTTCTGGCACCGGCTCCTTAACGGAGCCGGCGCCAGAAGCTGCAGGTGTCAGCTATATATTATAGCCGACACCTGCCTCTAACACCCGCGATCGGAGATTTCTCCGATCGCGGGTGTTAACCCCTGACACGCCGCGGTCGCGCTGACCGCGGCGTGCAAGGGGCATTTCAGAAGAATCGGACCCCCCCGCGGCGCTTACCGGGGGGGGTCCGCTGCTCCGATCGCAGCCCCGGGACTGCCGGTGCCCGGGGCTGCGCGATCCTCCTGCCGGGAGCCGGGTCCTGCCTTCTGACAGGACCCGGCTGTAACACACTGAGCATGCGCAGCATGCTCAGTGTGTTACATTACACAGTGTAATACATCTGTATTACACTGTGTAATGTGAAGAAGAGCTTGAACAAGTGATCAGTGGATCACTTGTTCAAGCTAACCTGTAAAAGTTAATAAAAATGTTAAAAACACTACATAAAATAATTTTTTAATAAAAATAATTAATTAAATAAACTTAGAGTCCCCTAAACACAAATATTCCCTATACACATGCAATAAAGTGAAAAAAACACAAAATCGCCAAAAAACCCCACATATTTGGTATCGCCGCGTCCGTAACAATCCGTACAATAACTCAGAAACATTATTGGACCCGCTCGGTGAACGCCGTAAAAACAAAACCCGAAAAACACGCCAAAAATTTAAATTTTTCATAAAATCTCTATACAAAAATGTTCTAAAAAGTGATAAAAAAAAGTTATGTGCGCAAAAATGGTACCACTGAAAAGAACAACTCAACACGTAAAAAATAAGCCCTAAACTAGCTCTGTCAACCAAAAAATATTAAAGTTACGTCTCCGAAAAGTTGGCGATGCAAAAACAAATGAGATTTCCTCTATATTAGTTTTTATCCAGTAAAATTGTAAAAATAAATGAAAAACTATACAAATGAGGTATCACCGTAATCGTAGTGACCTATAGAATGAAGATAATATAATATTTTTAGTGTACGGTGTACGACCCCCAAAAAATACGAAAAGAAAGTAAACCAAAATTGACAATTTTCTTTTCACCCATACATTCAAGAGTTAATAAAATCTCATCAATAAGCTAATGACCCACTAAAATGAAGTATTTGTAAAGTGCATCTCATGTCGCAGAAAATAAGCCCTTATATGTCCAAATTGCCAAAAAAATAAAGATTGTATAGCCAATAAAAATTGACAATGCATAATCTGCTCTGAATGGCGCAGCTTCCCTTCGACGCCCTGGCGTGTGCCCATACAGCAGGTTACCACCACATATGGGGTATTATTATACACGAAAGAGATTGGGTATCAAATTTTGTGGAGCGTTTTGGTATTTTATCCAATGACAATTTGTACATTTTTGAAAAACATATTAATTTACCCAAAAAAATTTTACTTTCAAAATTGCATCTGATTTTGTTTTAACCCCTGTAAAACAATTAAAGGGTTAACAAACTTCATAAAAGTTGTTTCACATACGTTGAGGGGCGTAGTTTCTATAATGGGGTAATTTATGGGGTTTACTTTTATTTAGGTCTCTCAAAGTGATTTGAAACCTGAGCAGGTTCCTCAATAGCAGGATTTTGCGTTTTTTATGAAAATGTGAAAAATCGCACCTAACGTTCAAAGGCCCATAACATCCTACAAAAATAAGAGTATGCATAAAAAACCATGTCCACATAAATTAGACATTTAGTGAATGTTAGTTATTACGTTTTTTTGCGGTTATGACTATGTATGGAAAAAGTAGAACATTTTGAAGTTCAAAAATCTAAATTTTTTCCAAATTTTCACCAAATATCTGATTTTCTCATAAATAAATGCAAAACATACCACCAAAATTTTTCAAATAACCTGAAGTACGATGTGTCACGAGAAAACAATTTTAAAATCACTTGGATATGTTAAAGCGTTCCGAAGTTATAACCACTTATAGTGACACAGGGCAGATTTGAAAAAATGGGCCGTGTCAGGAAGGTGAAAAGTGGCTTCAGCGTTAAGGGGTTAAATAATATTAAAAATACAATATATTAATATATGTAGGTGAATATTCTTTCAGCATCTTTGTTCAAAGTTTCAAAACATATGCTATGTAAAAGACATGAGAAAATGTATAGGAGAAGTTTAACCTGACTCAGGTAGTCATAGAACAATTTGTCAAAAGATAGTGGTGAACAAAGTTGGACTGTAAAATCTGTCTTAGAAAATCCAATCTAGAAACGCCATTAGTTTTCTGACAGATGTAGTCTAGAAAAGAGGTCAAACAGTGTCAGGAAAAGCAGTTTTTCCTATTTGGTAATCTCAAATGAGTGTGCAAGTTTTTGTTTCATAGATGTATGCTTGGACAGATTGGTTACCGCGAATGGGTGAGATTTCGGACATATCTAGAAACTATAGTGGTTCTCTATCTGGCTCTTTTCTAGAAAGGCAAAAAAAACCACCAAAAACTAAACAAATTTGTAAATCTGAATTATTTTGTACAACTTACATAAATGCATTATTCCAATTAACCACTATGTTGATCTCGGAGTGTAGCAGGTCGCATTCCACCATGATGGCCGAGTGGTTAAGACGTTGGACTTAAGATCCAATGGATATATATCCGCGTGGGTTCGAACCCCACTCCTGGTAAAAGTTTAAACCTTGGACTTCTGGCAAATTGGTCTAGATTGAGTAATTCATTAGTGACAATAAACAATTTAATCATGACCTTTATCCAAATCACCTGTTGATCAAAAAATGAGTCTGTGAGCACCATATTGTGATCAATGCATTTTGTTTCTCACTATTCAGAGAAACCTGCTATTTTAGAAATATTAAATAATATTGAAAATACAATATATTAATATATGTAGGTGAATATTCTATCAGCATCTTTGTTCAAAGTTTCAAAACATATGCTATGAAAAAGACATGATAAAATGTATAGGAGAAGTTTAACCTGACTTAGGTAATCATAGAACAATTTTTCAAAAGATAGTGGTGAACAAAGTTGGACTGTAAAATCTGGGGTTCGAACCCCACTCCTGGTAAATGTTTTAACCTTGGACTTCTGGCAAATTGGTCTAGATTGAGTAATTCATTAGTGACAATAAACATTTTGTTCTTGACCTTTATCCAAATCACCTGTTGATCAAAAGTTGAGTCTCTGAGCACCATATTGTGAGCAATGCATTTTGTTCCTCACTATTCAGAGAAACCTGCTATATTATAAAAAATTAAATAATATTGAAAATACCTATGCTTTTAATATACCAGCATCGGAGTCCCGTCCATACAGAATAACTGAATGTCCTAAATGCAAATTGCCAATGGTAGACCTGTATCACTCAATATGGACATGCCCCATAGTGCAATCTTTCTGGAAGTCCTTCCAAGCATTTATCACGTCCCATTACAATATCACGATTCCCCTACAACCGTTGGCCCTCGTCTTCCACTCTGTAATACCCCAGGGAGAGGAGGAAGAGGAGGAGATAGAGGTCATGATATCCCCGATTCTTCATATACTCATGTTGATAGCAAAAAGATGCTTATTGAACCATTGGTTGGAATCGGAACTTCCATCGATGGAGGAAATAGTAATTCAAGCAAAATTATACTTAAACATAGATAGGATGGAGGCAGAAAAGAAGGGAGAAAAACAGATCAAAAAATTCTTTCGTAAATGGCGTAAATTTGTAGCAAATCATTTATCTTCTGACGAAATACAGGACCTCATGAAAAAACTTAAAAACTCAGAATGGTATTTGACAGAAGACTTGCGAGGAACTCTAGGTAGGCTTAAAGTTTAATTAGGGACAAAAGCGACATAGGTGTACAGGACATACTGACTGACATCACGCAACTATAATATTCGGAAGCTACTTCCCTTTGGCCTAAGTTATTTATAAGGTTGAGTATGTTGTGTTTGTATTTTTGTTTCTTCGTGTTTCCCACAACAAGCGGGACAAGAGACTTAATGGTGCGTAATGCACCTTGAGATCGCAAAAGATGGAGGAAAAAAACCGAAAAATGGAGGGAAAGGGAAATGGGTATATGAGTGAACGGATTGCTGACAGAAAATTCGAAAACAATGTAATTAAATTGTCATTCATGTAAAATGTACCTTTCTTTTTGCTTAATGTAATTTGTTATCATGTGCATGACCTAATTTCCCAATAAAAAAAGTTAAAAAAAAAAAAAAAAATATTGAAAATACAATATATTAATATATGTAGGTGAATATTCTATCAGCATCTTTGTTCAAAGTTTCAAAACATATGTTATGAAAAAGACATGAGAAAATGTATAGGAGTAGTTTAACCTGACTCAGGTAGTCATAGAACAATTTGTCAAAAGATAGTGGTGAACAAAGTTGGACTGTAAAATCTGTCTTAGAAAATCCAATCTAGGAACGCCATTTGTTTTCTGACAGATGTAGTCTAAAAAAAAGGTCAAACAGTGTTAGGAAAAAAAGTTTTTCCTATTTGGTAATCTCAAATGAGTGTGCAAGTTTTTGTTTCATAGATATATGCTTGGACAGATTGGTTACGGCGAATGGGTGAGATTTCAGACATATCTAGAAAGTATAGTGGTTCTCTATCTGGCTCTTTTCTACAAAGACAAAAAAAAACACCAAAAACTAAAATGATTTGTAAACCTGAATGATTTTGTACAACTTACATAAATGCATTGTTCCAACCAACCACTATGTTGATCTCGGAGTCCAGCAGGTTGTTTTTCCACCAGGATGGCCGAGTGGTTAAGGCGTTGGACTTAAGATCCAATGGATATATATCTGCGTGTGTTCGAACCCCACTCCTGGTAAAAGTTTTATCCTTGGACTTCTGGCAAATTGGTCTAGATTGAGTAATTCATTAGTGACAATAAACATTTTGTTCTTGACCTTTATCCAAATCACCTGTTGATCAAAAGATGAGTCTCTGAGCACCATATTGTGATCAATGCATTTTGTTCCTCATTATTCTGAGAAACCTGCTATTTTAGAAAAATTAAATAATATTGAAAATACAATATATTAATATATGTAGGTGAATATTCTATCAGCATCTTTGTTCAAAGTTTCAAAACATATGTTATGAAAAAGACATGAGAAAATGTATAGGAGTAGTTTAACCTGACTCAGGTAGTCATAGAACAATTTGTCAAAAGATAGTGGTGAACAAAGTTGGACTGTAAAATCTGTCTTAGAAAATCCAATCTAGAAACGCCATTAGTTTTCTGACAGATGTAGTCTAGAAAAGAGGTCAAACAGTGTCAGGAAAAGCAGTTTTTCCTATTTGGTAATCTCAAATGAGTGTGCAAGTTTTTGTTTCATAGATGTATGCTTGGACAGATTGGTTACCGCGAATGGGTGAGATTTCGGACATATCTAGAAATTATAGTGGTTCTCTATCTGGCTCTTTTCTAGAAAGGCAAAAAAAACCACCAAAAACTAAACAAATTTGTAAATCTGAATGATTTTGTACAACTTACATAAATGCATTATTCCAATTAACCACTATGTTGATCTCGGAGTCTAGCAGCTTGTCATTCCACCAGGATGGCCGAGTGGTTAAAGAGAACCCGTCATGCAAAATAACCCCCCTAAACTAAATATATTTTCATAAACTGCCATTAGAGAGCAATGCCTCTATCCCTTCATTGTCCCTCTACATGCCTGTAAACCTAAGCAATGAGGTCCTAAAGCTGTATGCAAATGACCTGTGAAATGTCCAATGAAGCATTAGCATATTCAAGCTGTCCACTCTATTCATGAGTGGGAGGCACAGCCACACCCCCAGTGCATGACTGACAGCCTGTATAATGATGTGAGGCTGTATAATGATGTGCTTCCTGGTTCTGGTGGCCACGCCCCCTGCAGCCTGTGTGTGCATGTGTGTGTGTGTTTAGGAGAGATACAGCAGCTCCAGGCAGCCATGTTGCAGCAGAACATGTCAGATTCATGTGTAGCTGATGTCTGTGTCTCTCACCTGTATATTAGGAGGATGCAGCATGTCAGCAGATGCAGCAAACACACTAGCCATGCTTTACTATACATTACACACAGACATGAGCAGGGGGAGGAGAGGGGAGGGGTAACAGGGCTGACATCACTGCCTCTGATCATGTGACCAGCCTCATTTATATGATAAAGAAGAGATGATTTTATAATGATTAATGTATGAAATAACTAGATAAAGGCTGTGATGGGATCCTTGTGAGCTGCTCCAACAAGTAGTAGTGACAGGTCTAGTGGCAGAGACCTGATGACAGGTGTCCTTTAAGGTGTTGAACTTAAGATCCAATGGATATAGATCCGCGTGGGTTCAAACCCCACTCCTGGTAAAAGTTTTAACCTTGGACTTCTGGCAAATTAGTCTAGATTGAGTAATTCATTAGTGACAATAAACATTTTGTTCTTGACCTTTATCCAAATCACCTGTTGATCAAAAGATGAGTCTCTGAGCACCATATTGTGATCAATGCATTTTGTTCCTCACTAGAGATGAGCGAACATACTCGTTCGAGCATTAGCGTACTCGAAACTGCTCGTTGCTCGGACGAGTATTTCACCAGCTCGAGAAAATGGCATCTCACGCCGTTTTGCTTTTTGGCGGCCAGAAACAGAGCCAATCACAAGCCAGGAGACTCTGCACTCCACCCATCATGACGTGGTACTCTTACACGTCGATAGCAGTAGTTGGCTGGACAGATCAGGTGACCCTGGAATAGACTAGCTCCTGCCCGCGCTGCTCGCGTCATTCTCTGTCTGGATGCCGCTAGGGAGAGAGCTGCTGCTGGTCAGGGAAAGCGTTAGGGTGTTCTATTAGAATAGTGTTAGGCAGGAGTGATTCTACAAGAACCCAACAGTCCTTCTTAGGGCTACAATAACGTTTTATTTTCCTTTTTTTTGGTTTGCTTGTGGCTGGGCTTGCTGGCATTAGTAGTGCAGCTAGTACCATATTGTGAGAAATTTGCAGGGAGACTTGTGTTTAGCTCTTAGTGACACACATATCCACCTCAAACACCGAAGTGGGACAATTTATTAGGGGTTTGATTTGAATTAGGCACAGTCTGCTGATTTATTTTTTGTTACGTTTATTTCTTTTTAGAACTCACAGTAATCTGCCAAAGCAGTGTGCTTTGAGTGTGGGCTAGAAAATAGCCATAGGAGAACCCCAACGGCTTACTTAGGCCTACAATAGCGTTATATTTTCCTTTTTTTTTGGTTTGCTTGTGGATGGGCTTGCTGGCATTAGTAGTGCAGCTAGTACCATATTGTGAGTAATTTGCAGGGAGACTTGTGTTTAGCTCTTAGTGACACACATATTCACCTCAAACACCGAAGTGGGACAATTTATTAGGGGTTTGATTTGAATTAGGCACAGTCTGCTGATTTATTTTTTTTACGTTTATTTCTTTTTAGAACTCACAGTAATCTGCCAAAGCAGTGTGCTTTGAGTGTGGGCTAGAAAATAGCCATAGGAGAACCCCAACGGCTTATTTAGGCCTACAATAGCGTTATATTTTCCTTTTTTTTTGGTTTGCTTGTGGCTGGGCTTGCTGGCATTAGTAGTGCAGCTAGTACCATATTGTGAGTAATTTGCAGGGAGACTTGTGTTTAGCTCTTAGTGACACACATATCCACCTCAAACACCGAAGTGGGACAATTTATTAGGGGTTTGATTTGAATTAGGCACAGTCTGCTGATTTATTTTTTTTTACGTTTATTTCTTTTTAGGACTCACAGTAATCTGCCAAAGCAGTGTGCTTTGAGTGTGGGCTAGAAAATAGCCATAGGAGAACCCCAACAGCTTATTTAGGCCTACAATAGCGTTATATTTTCCTTTTTTTTGGTTTGCTTGTGGCTGGGCTTGCTGGCATTAGTAGTGCAGCTAGTACCATATTGTGAGTAATTAGCAGGGAGACTTGTGTTTAGCTCTTAGTGACACACATATCCTCCTCAAACACTGAAGTGGGACAATTTATTAGGGGTTTGATTTGAATTGCGCCGAGTCTGCTGATTTTTTTTTTTTTTTACGTTTATTTCTTTTTAGAACTCACAGTAATCTGCCAAAGCAGTGTGCTTTGAGTGTGGGCTAGAAAATAGCCATAGGAGAACTCCAACGGCTTATTTTGGCCTACAATAGCGTTATATTTTCCTTTTTTTTTTTGGTTTGCTTGTGGCTGGGCTTGCTGGCATTAGTAGTGCAGCTAGTACCATATTGTGAGTAATTTGCAGGGAAACTTGTGTTTAGCTCTTAGTGACACACATATCCACCTCAAACACGAAGTGGGACAATTTATTAGGGGTTTGATTTGAATTAGGCACAGTCTGCTGATTTATTTTTTTTTACATTTATTTCTTTTTAGAACTCACAGTAATCTGCCAAAGCAGTGTGCTTTGAGTGTGGGCTAGAAAATAGCCATAGGAGAACCCCAACGGCTTATTTAGGCCTACAATAGCGTTATATTTTCCTTTTTTTTTTGGTTTGCTTGTGGATGGGCTTGCTGGCATTAGTAGTGCAACTAGTACCATATTGTGAGGAATTTGCAGGGAGACTTGTGTTAAGCTCTTAGTGACACACATATCCACCTCAAACACCGATGTGGGACAATTTATTAGAGGTTTGATTAGAATTAGGCAGAGTCTGCTGATTTATTTATTTTTTACGTTTATTTCTCTTATAACTCAAAGTCATCTGGCACAGCACAAAATCCAGTTGTGTGCTGTCAGTGTAGGTTAGAAACTAGCCATAGCAATAGGATAGCATCGTTTTGTTTAAAAAAAAAAACACACAAAAAAAAAAAAATTTGAAGTTTACACTTTAATTTTCAAAATGTTTAACCCGAGGGCTAGGGGTAGAGGACGAGGGCGTGGACATGGGCGTCCAACTACTGCAGGGGTCAGAGGCCGTGGTCTTTGGCGGGGTGAGACACGACCTGCTGATGAGGGAGCAGGGGAACACCGCAGAGCTACACTCCCTAGGTTCATCATGTCTCAAGTTACTGGGACTCGTGGTAGAGCACTGTTGAGGCCAGAACAGTGCGAAGAGGTGATGTCGTGGATTGCGGACAATGCTTCTAGCCATTTGTCCACCAGTCAGTCTTCCACGCAGTCCACCCATGTCACCGAAATCAGCACTCCTCCAGCTCCTCCACCTCAGCCTCCTTCCCCCCAGTCTGCCCCCTCCCAGCAAAATTTGGCATTTGAACCGGCATACTCTGAGGAACTGTTTTCTGGACCCTTCCCACAGTCACAAACCACTTGTCCGGAGGCGAGTCCTATAGCAGAACAGGTTGCAAGAGGCAGTGGTGGGGCCAGACGAAGAGGCAGGGCCAGAGCTGGTGCATCAGTGCCAAATGTTGCCCGTAGTCAAGCTCCCGTGGCGAGGGCTAGATTTTCAGAAGTCTGGAGGTTCTTTAAAGAAACACCGGATGACCGACGGACTGTGGTGTGCAACCTTTGCCAAACCAGGATCAGCAGGGGTTCCACCACTACTAGCTTAACTACCACCAGTATGCGCAGGCATATGAATGCTAAACACCCCACTCAATGGCACCAAGCCGTTCACCTCCGGCCGGGCACACCACTGCTCCTTCCCCTGTGTCATCTGCTAGTCAGCCCCCTGCCCAGGACCACGGCCCAAACACCTCCCGTGCGAAAACCCCATCTTCGCCTCCACAGCATCCACCAGCGTTCAGCTCTCCATACCCCAGACGCTGGAGCGCAAAAGGAAGTATAGCGCAACCCACCCACACGCCCAAGCCCTCAACGTCCACATCTCCAAGTTGCTTAGCCTGGAGATGCCGCCACCCCTCGGTATTCAGTCCCCAGCCGCCACTACTTTTCCCGATGTGCCGTCCCAGCCCTGCACAAGCACGTGTCAGAGAACATCATCCGTGCCCTGACCAACGCCGTTTCTGACAAGGTCCACCTGACCACGGACACGTGAACGAGTGCTGCCGGGCAGGGCCACTATATATCGCTGAAGGCACATTGGGTTAACTTGGTGGAGGCTGGGACTGAGTCTGACCCTGGGGCTGGTCATATACTGCCGACGCCGAGGATTGCGGGGCCTACCTCGGTCCAGGTCTCTCAGGCCTACTATGCCTCCTCCTCCTCCCACCCCTCCTCCTCCGAATTACCATCCGTGGCCATGGCGCCATCAGTTGGTATCTCTAGGCATAGCAACAGTGCCGTCGCTAAACGACAGCAGGCGGTGCTCAAACTGCTGAGCCTAGGCGATAAAAGGCACACCGCCCAAGAGTTATTACAGGGCATCACGGCGCAGACTGATCTGTGGCTGGCACCGCTGAACCTGAAGCCAGGCATAGTTGTGTGTGACAACGGCCGTAACCTGGTGGCAGCTCTGCAACTCGGCAGACTGACACATGTGCCATGCCTGGCCCATGTGTTAAATCTCATAGTTCAGCGTTTCCTCAAGACATACCCCAATCTGTCTGATTTGCTCACGAAGGTGCGCCGCATCTGTGCGCATTTCAGGAAGTCCAGCACAGATTCTGCCACTCTCAGGGAGTGATTGTAGACTGCCAGATGTCAACTTCCACCAGAACTGGTAGTCAAGTCAGTCAGCTTCCTCAAGTCTACAATGAGGAGTGGACGTGGAAGTCTGATATCTGTCAGGTGCTGAGTAACTTTGAGGAGTCAACACAGATGGTCAGTGGCGATGCCGCCATCATCAGCCTCACCATCCCGCTGCTTGGCCTGTTGAAAAACTCTCTGGTCAGCATGAAGTCAGAAGCATTGCGCTCGTCACAAGAGACGGGGGAAGAAGATTCCCTTGTTGATAGCCAAAGCACCCTTAGGTCTGTTTCTCAGCGCATATCAGAGGAGGTGGAGGAGGATGAGGAGGAAGAGGAGGAGAATGTTGGCGAGACAGAAGAGGGGACCATTGTTCAGTCCTTCACTGTTCAGCGTGTATGGGCAGAAGAAGAGGAGTTGGAGGATTTGCAGGAGGAGGAAATGGGCAGTCAGGCCAGTGAGGGGAGTGAATTCTTGCGCGTTGGGACTCATATGGGGCGCATATGGCAGATTTCATGCTAGGCTGCCTATCCCGTGACCCTCGCGTTCAAAGAATTTATTCCAGCACCGATTACTGGATATTCACTCTCCTGGACCCACGGTACAAGCAAAATCTTTCCACTCTCATCCCTGGAGAGGAAAGGAGTGTGAGAATGCATGAATACCAGCAGGCCCTGGTGCACAAGCTGAAACACTATTTCCCTTCTGACAGCGCTAGTGGCAGAGGGCGTACTTCTGCGGGACAAGTATCGAGGGAGAGTAGGCGAGCAGGCAGCTTTTCCAGCACTGGCAGGGGTACGCTTTACAAGGCCTTTGCCAGTTTTATGTCACCCCAGCAAGACACTGTCACCTGTCCCCAGTCTCGTCAGAGTAGGGCTGATCTTTACAGAAAGATGGTGAGGGAGTACGTAGCTGACCATACCATCGTCCTAAATGATCACACAGCTCCCTACAACTACTGGGTTTCAAAGCTGGACATGTGGCACGAACTGGCGCTGTACGCCTTGGAGGTTCTTGCCTGCCCTGCCGCTAGTGTGTTGTCCGAGCGGGTTTTCAGTGCAGCTGGTGGCACCATCACCGATAAGCGTACACGCCTGTCGACTGACAGCGCTGACAGGCTGACACTTATCAAGATGAATAAAGCCTGGATTTCTCCGGATTTTCATTCTCCACCAGGTGAAAGAAGCTCAACCTGAATAATGTATGCACTCCTCCTCCTCATTGTCCTCCTTCTCCTCCTCTTTGTACACTAAAGCAGAGGAAACTGGCTATTTTTTGCCAGGGCCAACTGGCTCTAGCTATAGTACTCTATGTATTTAATTTTTCTGGAGGGCCACCTACCCGGTCCTCTGTTTTAAGCAATTTTTGGGAGTGCCACATACAGGCACTCAATCTATTTTTCTGGAGAACCACCTACCTGCTCCTCTGGTTTGAAAACTTTTTTGGACTGCCACATACAGGCACTATCCAAATTAAATTGTCTCCATAGCAGCCTCCACATGTTGTCTTTTTAGCTGGCTCCACACGTTGTCTCCAGTGCTACCTCCACACGTCATCGCCATAGCTGCCTCCAAAAGTCGTCCATATAGCTGCCTCCATACATGGTCCCCTTATCAAACGAGCTGTGTCAGGCAGAATTTTGGGTTGTTTTCATGGATTCCACATCAAACTTGTTAACTTTGCCGCCACCCTGCTGTGTAATCCACAAAATATACTGGCAAACTTTTATCATTTACCGATATTATTTCAGCGCTTCTTGCGCATCTGTTTACATTCCCCTCACCCGCCATAACCCAAACTTATAAGAACGCTACTACACTTGATCTTATACAAAAGGTTCTTAGAAGTGCTGTTTGGGGAGTAGCCGAGAGACAGGGGCTTGGATAGGCGAAAGCTCGCCTGGCAGCGGAGCGCCAGCTCCATCCCAAGATCCAACTAACATAGTTTTAACTGCAGCACCTTTAATCTACTACTAGTTCACTGCCTCCATACATGGTCCCCTTATCAAACAAGCTGTGTCAGGCAGAATTTTCAGGTGTTTCACCAGACACATAGTGGAACTCGGCCCATCTGTCGCCACCATGCTAGAGACCTGAAGTTGCAATCATAGCAGCGCAATATGAATGCCCCATACTGTCGCTCTTAATCATGGAAGTCGTCTCCATGGCTGCCTCCACATGTCGTCCCCTTATCAAAAGAGCTGTGTCAGGCTCATTTTTCGGGTGTTTCACCAGATACGTTATGGAACTTGGTCACTATGTCGCCACCATGCTGTGTTGTCCACTAAATATACCGTCAACCTTTTGTTCACATAGGAAATCATTTCAGCGCTTCTTGCTCACCTCCTTTGGTTCCTCTCTGCCACCCATTGGTTTGAAGCCTGAGTCCATTTAGGGTATGTCGCCATGACACTCTCTAGCCTGCCGCTGGTGCCGCTGCCTCTGCATGCCGTCCCCTATAGTGTCAGGGTCAATTATTGCATGTTTTAGATGCTATCTAGCCTCATTCGGTCACTCTGTCATGGCCATGCTGATCTCGGAGTCTAGCAGATTGTCATTCCATTAGGATGGCCGAGTGGTTAAGGCGTTGGACTTAAGATCCAATGGATATAGATTCGCGTGGGTTCGAACCCCACTCCTGGTAAAAGTTTTAACCTTGGACTTCTGGCAAATTGGTCTAGATTGAGTAATTCATTAGTGACAATAAACATTTTAATCTTGACCTTTATCCAAATCACCTGTTGATCAAAAGATGAGTCTCTGAGCACCATATTGTGATCAATGCATTTTGTTCCTCACTATTCTGAGAAACCTGCTATTTTAGAAACATTAAATAATATTGAAAATACAATATATTAATTTGTGTAGGTGAATATTCTATCAGCATCTTTGTTCAAAGTTTCAAAACATATGCTATGAAAAAGACATGAGAAAATGTATAGGAGAAGTTTAACCTGACTCAGATAGTCATAGAACAATTTGTCAAAAGATAGTGGTGAACAAAGTTGGACTGTAAAATCTGTCTTAGAAAATCCAATCTCGAAATGCCATTAGTTTTCTGACAGATGTAGTCTAGAAAAGAGGTCAAACAGTGTCAGGAAAAGCAGTTTTTCCTATTTGGTAATCTCAAATGAGTGTGCAAGTTTTTGTTTCATAGATATATGCTTGGACAGATTGGTTAAGGCAAATGGGTGAGATTTCAGACATATCTAGAAATTATAGTGGTTCTTTATCTGGCTCTTTTCTACAAAGACAAAAAAAACACCAAAAACTAGAGATGAGCGAGCATACTCGTCCGAGCGCTGATGCTCGTTCGAGCATTAGCGTACTCGCAACTGCTTAGTGCTCGGACGAGTATTTCGCCCGCTCGAGAAAATGGCATCTTGCGGCATTTTTGGCAGCCAGAAACAGATCCAATCACAAGCCAGGAGATTCTGCAGTACACCCAGCATCACGTGGTACACTTATGTGTCGATAGCAGTGGTTGGCTGGCCTGATCAGATGACCCTGGAATATACTAGCCCCTGCCCGAGCTGCTCGGATCATTCTCTGTCTGGGTGCCATTAGGGATAGAGCTGCTGCTGGTCAGGGATAGCGTTAGGGTGTTCTAGTAGATTACTGTTATTCAGGAGTGATTCTAAAAGAACCTTACTGTTTTGCAGGAGTGATTCTCCAAGTACCCAATAGCCCTTGTTAGGGCTACATTAGTTTTTCAAAAGTTAAAGTTACAGACTCAGTCACAGCACAAAATCCTTTTGTGTGCTGTCAGTGTAGGTTAGAAACTAGCCATAGCAATCATCTTCTTTGGTTGCTGTCTGATTTCTTCTGCACGTTTTGTTCTATAAAAAAAAAAACACAACCCCCCCCCCCAAAAAATACAAAAAAATGTACAGTTTATATTTCTGTTTTGTCTATAAAATAGACTTTAATTTTGAAAATGTTGAACCCGAGGGCTAGGGGTAGAGGACGAGGGCGTGGGCATCCATTTACTGCAGGGGTCAGAGGCCGTGGTCCTGGGCGGGGTGAGACACCACCTGCTGATGAGGGAGCAGGAGAATGCCACAGAGCTACACTCCCAAGCTTCATGTCTCCATGCCTCCACACGCCGTCTCCATAGCTGCCTCCAAACGCCGTCTCCATAGCTGCCTCCACACGTTGTCTCCATAGCTGCCTCCAAAAGTCGTCTCCATAGCTGCCTCCACATGTCGTACCCTTAGCAAACAAGCTGTTTCAGGCTCATTTTTCAGATACGTTATGGAACTTGGTCACTCTGTTGCCACCATGCTTTGTTATCGACTAAATATACCGTCAACCTTTTGTTCACATAGGAAATCATTTCAGCGCTTCTTGCTCACCTCTCTGCCTCCATAACCAGGCCAAATACTGATACGTACAGTGCTACATGTTATCCTTGCCAAAAGGAATTTTTTAAATTGGTTTGAAGCCTGAGTCCATTTGGCGTATAGAATAAAAGAAAAAGTACGTGCGGCTCACCCTTTTTGGAGGTCTCGGTAAATCCAGACACTGAGGGGTGAAGATATACGTGTGAATCCAGCACACCAGGAGTGCAAAAGCGATGTCTGCTGGGACCACAGATGTAGCATGAAGTCATGAAAGAAGAAATTGGTCGCAGCACTTCCATAAAAACGTAATCTTTATTCCAGTAGAATTAAAAACATAATGTGGTAGGTAGGCAACAGCCGACGCGTTTCGGGCAGCTTGTGCCCTTAGTCATGGCATACAAACAATGAATCACTTAACAAATTTAAAGGAAACAACCACCAATCACAAAACGGGGGTGTGTACGAGTCATATGATGCACCACGTCAGTAAATGGGCGTGTGCAGCAAATAACGTGTCATGTGATGCATCACGTCATAGAATAGGCGTGTGCAACAAACGGCACTGGGGGAAAAAATACAATGAATTCTCTCCATATAATGATCGCTATTGTACAAAATTCAAATAGGAATACAGAATATCATATGAATATATATAATTGAAGACATTCCCAAACATGTTAGGAATATAGGTTACCCTATATTTAAAGTCTTTCATTATGGCACTAACATGTTTGGGAATGTCTTCAATTATATATATATTTATATGATATTCTGTATTCCTATTTGAATTTTGTACGATAGCGATCATTATATGGAGAGAATTCATTGTATTTTTTCCCCCAGTGCCGTTTGTTGCACACGCCTATTCTATTACGCTTTTATGGAAGTGCTGCGACCAATTTCTTCTTTCATGACTCCATTTGGGGTATGTCGCCATGCCACTCTCTAGCCTGCCGCTGCTGCCGCTGCCTCTGCATGCCATCCCCTAAGGTGTCAGGGTCAATTATTGGGTGTTTTAGATGCTATCTTGCCTCACTCGGTCACTCTGTCATGGCCATGCTGTTGCCCATAATTTTGGCATAATGGTGCGATTAGGCAGCCTCAGAGGCATCCATGCATGCTGCCCCTGATGTTTCCTGTCCATTTCCGTGGTGTTTCCATCATTTTCTGAGGTTTTCCAGGATTTTGGCCAAGCTTGTTTGTGCAGAGCCTTGGTCCCCTTGAAAAAGGCTCGAGTATCCCATTGACTTTAATGGGGTTTGTTATTCGAAACGAGCACTCGAGCATGGGAAAAAGTTTGACTCGAGTAACGAGCACTCAAGCATTTTAGTGCTCGCTCAACTCTACCAAAAACTAAACAAATTTAGTTGATTTTGTATAACTAACATTACTGCATTGTTCCAAGCAACCACTGTGTTGATCTCTGAGTCTAGAGGAATGTCGTTTTACCAGGATGGCTGAGTGGTTAAGGCGTTGGACTTAAGAACCAATGGATATATATGCGTGTGTTTGAACCCCACTCCTGGTAATACTTTTAACCTTGGACTTCTGACCAATTGGTCTAGATTGAGTAGTTCATTAGTGACAATAAACATCTTGTTCTTGTCCTTTTGTCTAAATCTCCTCTTGATCAAAACACAATTCTCTGAGCACCATATTGTGATCAATGCACTTTGTTCCTCACTATTCAGAGAAAACTGCTATTTTGGCAAAAGTAGTCAATATTGAAAATGCTAAATATTCATATATGTAGGTGAATATTCTAACAGCATCTTTATTCTATGTTTCAAAACACATGCTATGACTTGGGTAGTCATAGAACAATGTATCAAAAGATAGCGTTGAACAAAGTTGGAATGTAAAATCTGTCTTCGAAAATTTTATCTAGAAAAGGAATTGTTTGTTTTTTTGACCGATGTAGTGTAAAGGAGAGGTCAGAGGGAGCGTGTCCGGATGCTGAGAGGAGAGGACGCGTGTTAGATCAGCTCCGTCTCCCGCGGGTCCCTGCAGCCATACACAAGCAGCCTACCTCGGCGATATGGGCAACAGGAGGAAGCCCAAGCTCCCTGCAGTCTCCCCGGAGCGGTCCGACACCCCGCAAGTACCCACATTAGTAGATTATTTTACTAGAGAGACGCTGGCTGTCTCATCCAAGATGGGAGCCGCCGCGCGCCGAGGCCTCCCAGCGTGAGGACTTTCCCCCTCTACCGGCTGCGGGCAGCTGAGAGCGCATGGCGCAAGCCCCATCACCGCATCCCCCACGATCCTCAGAGGCAGGGAGACCCACATGGGACTCGGGCTCCCCCCCATACACAGGGGACATTGATGCTGGCTGAGAGAGGCCTTACCAGGAGGCCCTCCTGCAGCCTCCACCGCTGCAATCATCACATGCAGGGGTGCAGCATGGGGGCACTGCACACTGCAGCACGGTGCCCCAGGCTCAGGCCACCTCCCAGGCAGCACATATAGTCGCCCAGGAGCCATGCCATCAGCTCCTTATAGATCTGGCCCTCCCCCCAGGGCCTGTGGGCCTGCTACCAGACACACATGCTGGATCCCTCTCTCCTGTCCACCCCTCTCCACCTCAACCCGTGCCACAGAGAGACTCTGCTCCGCTTGGCCGGAAGCATAGGGGATCGGATCCTGATGCAGCGGAATATGCTGCCACCCCGCAAGCACTGCGGTTATCATCACCCACCGCTCCTGGTCCCCTACATCAGACGGATCATATGACACCCATGGACTAGTGGACGCATGTTCGTCAACTACCCACTAAGTTGGATTTCCAAGCTCTGATATCAGAGGTTAAAGAAACCTGTAAATCAGCGATAGCTGAAGTACGCAAAGATATACAAATGGTGGCTCAAAGGGTTGATACGCTGGAGGATGATCATGCCATGGCACGTAAAGCTATTAATGTGCTCCATAACCGTGTCGCATCCCAAGAGGAGTCTATTCAGGATCAGCAATCTCATATAGAGGACTTGGATAATAGAGGAAGAAGGCATAATATACGTGTCTGGGGGGTTCCGGAAACTACGGACCCAGAAGATGCGTTCTTGATCTTGCAGACTATTTTTAACTCTGTCCTGGGCAAGCCTCCTGATGCCCCCCTCAGAATGGACAGGGCTCACCGGGCCTTGCGCCCTAAATCGGCCGCCAACCGCCCCAGAGATATAATTTGCTGTATCACAGACTTTCTACTCAAAGAAGAAATAATGGCAAAGGCCAGACGCATGTGATTTATCGACTATCATGGAGCTCAGATCCACTTATTCCAGGACCTCTCGTGGGTCACTTTACAACGACGTAGAGCTTTGTGTCCACTACTGGCGATTCTGCAAGAACGTAACATTTCATACCGCTGGGGCTTCCCTTTCAGTCTAAGTGCTCGTAAAGATGGAACAACAGTAACCCTTCAAGGCCCAAAGGACTTATCAGATTTCTGCAAATCACTGGACATTCCAATCCCAGGAACTATACAGCCGGAACCTATCTTGTCACTCCCTCCCCTATCGCCAACTTGGCAACGGGTACCGCCACGTGGACGAGGACGTCGCCCTGCGACTCAAGGCAACCCCCCTCCTCCTTCCCACGGGACACAACCTTCTGCCTCGGCTGGATGTTTCCCTTGCATCACGCTGGAGTCATGCGTGCGCTTGTCAGCTGGACCTCGCAGGTGAAGCAATTCGGATTGCTTCTCCCCGAGGTCTAAGCTATAAAGATGTTATTTTTCTTTGTATTTGCTGTTGCATTATGGTATTCTTAAGTTTTAATTATTTAATTCTGTTTCTTAAGTTTAGTTCCTTCCTCATTGCAACACAGCTGGTGGGCATCGGAGGAGCAGCTTGGCACAGCTACACAGGGATTTTTCTGGGACGAATCCTTGTGCACAAACAGTATTACGCGGATAAGCATTTCCTTAGACAATCCTGGATATGGTGAGGTTGTTATCTTTAAATGTTAAAGGCCTTAACTCAAACAGTAAGCGTCACCTTCTTCTACAGGACTTGAAGAGACAGTCCCCAGACATTGCATTCCTGCAGGAGACCCACCTCTCCAGCTTGGGCTCCTGTAAATTTGCGAGACGACATTACCCTCAGGCATTCATGGCTTTCTCCCAAACTAAAAAAAGCAGGTGTCGCAATCCTAATTTCACGTACATGCCCTCTTACAGTGACTAGCTCCTTCTCTGACCCAGAAGGTCGATACATTATTCTACAAGGGTCCATAGCGGGCCTCCCCATAGTATTGTGTAACATCTACGCCCCAAATTCAGGGCAGCTTACGTTCCTTTCCCAAATCCTGACACGACTGGCACAATATAGGGAAACCCCAACTCTAGTTGGGGGCGACTTTAATGTCCCTTTCTCAGAGAATAGAGACAGGCTTTCTATCTCGGGTCATCCACCACCACGACAGACCCGACGGCTGGCCACTAGTTTCCGGAGGCTGATTCGCCAATACGACCTATATGATTTGTGGAGAGTGGATAACCCGACAGCTAGAAAGTACTCCTTCTACTCCCCCCCCCCCCCACACACACAACACGTACACCCGCATAGACTACTTTTTTGGTGACATTTCTATTCTCAGAACTCTGCGTGAGTCGTCCATTGAATCAATCACGTGGTCAGGTCATGCCCCAGTCACACTTGATCTTAGCCTTACCTCCCCGCCCCATCCGCTGCACTGGAGACTCAATGAAACGTTACTTACTAACCTAGCAATGCGAACAGAACTTCACCAATGCCTTTTGCGATACTTTGCAGTAAATACACCCTCTGCCCCTTCCCACAACATTTTGTGGGAAGCACACAAAGCAGTCATCCAGGGCGATTGTATTTCAGTCGCCTCTAGGAAAAAACACTTAAATCAGTGTGCAGTATGAGAAAGAACTACGTTCCATGGAAGCCAAATTGCTGTGTAGCCCATCCCTTAGATTACTAAGACAAGTGGTTGACGCTAGAGCTAAATTGCGCGAATACCTACTCATGAGCAGCGAGAAACTTCTCCGCTACTCCCGTAGACGTTTCTACGAATATGGCAATAAAGCCCATACCCTCCTGGCCAGTCAACTAAGAGCCCAAATGGGAGATAGAAACCCTTATGGTAATAAGGACTCCTCTGGGGTAACTCAATATGATCCATCCAAGGTAGCACAAGTATTCGAAGACTTCTATAGCCACCTGTATGCCCTCCAACCCAGGATCCCCAGGGACAGCACAGTAATGACAGACCAACTGCGCAATTATCTAGCGGACTGTAACCTACCAACCCTTCCTTCGGAGGCATTGAGCGATTTGAACCAAGAAATTACAATGGAAGAATTGGCAGAGGTGGTTAAAGCGCTGCCCAATGGCAAAGCCCCTGGGCCGGACGGCTTTACATAGCTGTATTAAAAAACATATGGAGAGGTGTTGATGCCTCACATGGTTTGGTTATACAATGCCTGTTTGAAAGGGACGCCTATACCTGACACTATGCTAAACTCATATATTACAGTGATTCCCAAACCAGGTAAAGACCCATTGACCTGCGCTAGCTACAGACCAATAGCCCTCCTTAATTCAGACTTAAAAATCTTTACAAAATTATTAGCAGACAGGTTAAATAACTGGCTTCCCCAAATGGTCCACAAGGACCAGGTGGGATTTGTCAGGTTTCGCCAGGCGGGAGATAACACGCGAAGGGCAGCCGACCTCCTGGTAGTCGTTAGACACCAGGGGGAGCAGGCACTCTTCCTTAGTCTCGATGCTGAAAAAGCATTTGACCGCTTTGACGGGACTTTTATGTTTCAACGCTTTGGGTTTAGGGGCCCTTTTTTACAAGCCTTATGGGGATTATACTCCACCCCACACGCAGTGGTGCGTTTACCACATGCTCACTCCTCTCCCTTCCCTATACGTAATGGCACACGCAAGGGGTGTCCACTCTCCCCGTTGCTATACGTTTTGAGCATCGAACCCCTAGCGGCCTACATTAGAGCAAATCCGGATGTGTCAAGAGTTACGGTCCGCAATACGCAATTTAAAATCTCCCTATTTGCAGACGATGTCTTGCTCACTTTAACCAATCCGGTGGTGAGCTTACCAAACTTGCACGAAACCCTAAAACTATATAGCAGTCTGTCGGGATATAAAATTAACCGTACAAAGACAGAGGCCCTGCCCTCCCCAGGGGGAGCTAGAAGCATTGCAGTCAGCATTCCCTTATTCTTGGAAAAGTTCCTCCTTAAAGTATCTGGGTATTAACCTAACCCCTCCCTATGGTGCGCTTTTTGGAGCCAATTTTATACCCCTATTTCAAGATATTCAGTCCCTTTTAAACAAGTGGAAGCCTTTACATACTTTGCTACTGGGACGCATTGCAGCAATAAAAATGTCAGTTCTTCCTAAGCTACTCTACTTATTCGAAACGCTCCCAGTCAGGGTGCCGATGTCCTGGCTGAATAGAATGCAGTCTAGGTGCTTGGACTATGTCTGGAATGGGCGCAGGCATCGTATCCCCAAAACAGTCATGACAGCCGGGGTCCAATGGAGGTTTGGCGTTTCCTGACTTGAAACTGTATTATCTGGTGACCCATTTCAGACATATAGCCTCCTGGTCAGTTTTGCCGGCATTCAATTGGTGGACTGAAATAGAAAAATTATGGCTAGCTCCTTATCACCCAGCTACTTTAATGATACAGACATGATACCTTCTTCTTGGTCTCATACAGTTTACTAGGGACATCTGGCACAAAAGTAGGGTTCGCTTTCAATTGGCCACCCTGCACTCACCAATGACCCCGGTACTATTCACTCCGCACCTCCCAGATAGTGTGTCATCGGCAGGGTTCAGATCTTGGTCCCAGGCCCGGAAATTCCAGATAAAGGACTTTATAGATGCCCACACGCGACAAATCCTCCCGTTCTCTACGCTAATTGACAGACACCCCGAACTGACGGGAGGGCTATTCTGCTACCAGCAGATTAAATCCTTTATAGTAGCTACCATGGGCCCAGATATAGTCCCGAGACCTACCCCTTTCGAGTGGCTTTGCGCCAGTGGCCCGTCCAGTAAAGGTCTGATTTCTTCTATTTATAGTATCCTTAATTCCCCGCTGTCACCAGAGTTCGTGAATCACAAATATATGGATAAGTGGGAAGCTTGGATAGGCACACAATTTTCAAAAGAACAATGGCAAGTTATTTGGGCTAGAGCCAAAAAATCTTCAATAAACACTCTTTACAAGGAAAACCAAATAAAGATCCTCATGCAATGGTATCATACCCCAGAATTACTACACAAAATTAACCCTGACATATCTGACCTGTGCTGGCGCTATAACGGGGCAAAGGGATCTTTATTACACATATTCTGGGATTGTCCGCTTATACGACCCTATTGGAGCTTAGTTAAACAACTAGTTGTGGAATTGCTAGGTAGGGATATACCCCTGGATCCTGCTGTGTACCTTCTTAACCTCCTGCCTGGGGACATATGAGGCTCAAGTGCCAAGCTGCTCCTTCATGTACTCACCGCTGCCAAATGTCTAATTTCTCTCTTCTGGAAGAAGCCCTCTTCACCATCTACTATTGACTTAAATTAAAGACGTAAGGTCAATGGAGAACTTGACTGCTCAAATAAATAATCAGATGGATAAATTTGATGCTGTATGGGCCATTTGGGACGCCTTTGCTATAACGTTTGAACCGAGTTAATGGGCCAAATGCTCACAATGTCTTTTCACTTTCTCTCCTCACGAGACATGAGGGGGAAAAGAAAAGAAGGGAAAGAAAAAAAATGATGAGGCGGAACTTTAGTTTTCATGTTTTGAAATTGTTTGTTTATTACTGTAAACTTTACATATCAACATTTTGTCGTACTATTCACAGGCTTTCTTACAGGGTGTACCCCTCCTGCTGTGTCGGGAAGGTGCACCATGAATATCTCCTTCATTTCGCCCTTGTTAGGGCCAATGTATCTGTGATTGTTATATTTAAAATGACAAATAAAGAGTTGAAGAAAAAAAAAAAAGGAGAGGTCAAACACTGTCAGGAAAAGCAGCTTTTCCTAATTGGTAATGTCAAATGAGTGTGCAAATTTTTGTTTCATAGATGTATGCTTGCAACTGCCACACAGCATGTATTCAAAGAAGCTTAAAAAATATGGCCACTTCTTTTCCTGACCATGGTTTATGCTAACATTGCAGTTCTGCTGTATAGAGATAAATGGAGATTATATGCAATACCATGCACTAACCCCCAGGCAACGCCTCTAAGATGGTCTATTCCGTATATTCTGTTTAGCTTGTATTTTTATCCCCTTTATGACTTGGTCATTTTGCATCTTCCTGACACAGCCCTTTTTTTAAATCTGACTATAAGTGGTCATAACATAGTTTAAACATATTTAGGTAAATTTGAGATTGTATTTTCGCGACATTTTCTAATTCATGTTAGTTGATAAGCAAATACTAAACATATTGCCTAAATTTATGAAAAAAAAAAATTTCTCATTTTTGTTAAGTCAATTGCATCACCACAACAACCTTTGCGAAGTTTGTTCATCCTATGTTTCATGAGGGTAATAAATAAATTGAAGTGAAATTTTGAAAGTGTAATTTTATTTAATATATTCAGTGAATACTAAAATTTGCACCTTAACAAGGGGTTAAAAAGAAAAATGCATATCAGAATGTTTGGGGCAATTTTGGCACTGTACACTGCTGCAGCGGCACAGGTTGGTACTTGGAAGGAAAAGAGCTTTGATGCTTTTAGAGAGAACAGTCTGAACAGTGTCTGCAAGTCCCTTCCCGCTGAACCGTTCTATTACAGCACATCCCGGGAAGGGGTTTGAAGGCTATACAATCTTTTTTTAAGGGCTTATTTTTTGAAACTTTTTGATTTTAGCTGGTCTTTAGGTTATTGATGATTTTATTAACTCTTTTTTAATTTCAGATCCATAGTATTATATGTATATATATATATATATATATATATATATATATATATATATATATACACACACACACACATTTGTACAAACGTTACATATATTCAATATTATATATATTCACTTATACAAAAAAAATCTTTTTTTTTCACATTTGCAATATTATCTCTTAGTTCCTTGTTAGAGGTGAGCGAACATACTCGTCCGAGCTTGATGCTCGTTCGAGCATTAGCGTACTCGAAACTGCTCGATGCTCGGACGAATACTTCGCCCGCTCGAGAAAATGGCAGCTCCCGCCGTTTTGCTTTTTGGCGGCCAGAAACAGAGCCAATCACAAGCCAGGAGACTCTGCACTCCACCCAGCATGACGTGGTACCCTTACACGTCGATAGCAGTGGTTGGCTGGCCAGATCAGGTGACCCTGGGATAGACTAGCCGCTGCCCGCGCTGCTCGGATCATTCTGTGTCTGGATGCCGCTAGGGAGAGAGCTGCTGCTGGTCAGGGAAAGCGTTAGGGTGTTCTCTTAGAATAGTGTTAGGCAGGAGTGATTCAACAAGAACCCAACAGCCCTTTTTAGGGCTACAATAACGTTATACTTTTTTTTTGTTTGTTTGCTTGTGGCTGGGCTTGCTGGCAGCTAGTACCATATTGTGAGGAATTTGCAGGGGGACTTTCTACCGTTGTGTTTAGCTCTTAGTGACACACATATCCACCTCAAACACCAAAGTGGGAAAATTTATTAGGGGTTTGATTTCAATTAGGCACAGTCTGGCAGTTTCTTTTTATTTTACGTTTATTTTTTCATAACTCAGCGTCAT
Source organism: Engystomops pustulosus (assembly GCF_040894005.1). Lineage (NCBI taxonomy): Eukaryota > Metazoa > Chordata > Amphibia > Anura > Leptodactylidae > Engystomops > Engystomops pustulosus. The sequence goes on from NC_092413.1 coordinate 58,238,697, forward strand.
CTCATCAGTGTGCTTTCATACTTGGCTAGAAAATAGCCAAAGGAGAATCCAAACGGCTTACTTACGCCTACAATAGCGTTATATATATTTTATTTCTGGTTGATCTGCTGGTGGCTGTCCTTGCTGCAGTGCATATACTAGCCAATTGTCAGGAATTTGGAGTGAGACTTGCGACCGCTGTGTTTAGCACTTAGTGACGCACATATCCATTGCAAAGACCGAAGTGGGAAAATTTATTAGGGGTTGGATTTCAATTAGGCACAGTCTGGCAAATTCTTTTTATTTTACGTTTATTTTTTCATAACTCAGCGTCATCTCATCAGTGTGCTTTCATACTTGGCTAGAAAATAGCCAAAGGAGAATCCAAACGGCTTACTTACGCCTACAATAGCGTTATATATATTTTATTTCTGGTTGATCTGCTGGTGGCTGTCCTTGCTGCAGTGCATATACTAGCCAATTGTCAGTAATTTGGAGTGAGACTTGCGACCGCTGTGTTTAGCGCTTAGTGACGCACATATCCATCGCAAAGACCGAAGTGGGAAAATTTATTAGGGGTTGGATTTCAATTAGGCACAGTCTGGCAGTTTTTTATTTTACGTTTATTTTTTCATAACTCAGCGTCATCTCATCAGTGTGCTTTCATACTTGGCTAGAAAATAGCCAAAGGAGAATCCAAACGGCTTACTTACGCCTACAATAGCGTTATATATATTTTATTTCTGGTTGATCTGCTGGTGGCTGTCCTTGCTGCAGTGCATATACTAGCCAATTGTCAGGAATTTGGAGTGAGACTTGCGACCGCTGTGTTTAGCGCTTAGTGACGCACATATCCATCGCAAAGACCGAAGTGGGAAAATTTATTAGGGGTTGGATTTCAATTAGGCACAGTCTGGCAGTTTCTTTTTATTTTACATTTATTTTTTCATAACTCAGCGTCATCTCATCAGTGTGCTTTCATACTTGGCTAGAAAATAGCCATAGCAATAGGATAGCATTGTTTGGTTTTAAAAACTAAAAAACACAAAAAAAAACTAAAAAACACAAAAAAACACAAAAAAAGTTTAAAAAAATTAAAGTTATAACTTTCATTTTCAAAATGTTTAACCCGAGGGCTAGGGGTAGAGGACGAGGGCGGGGACGTGGGCGTCCAACTACTGCAGGGGTCAGAGGCCGTGGTCCTGGGCGGGGTGAGACACCACCTGCTGATGAGGGAGCAGGGGAACGCCGCAGAGCTACACTCCCTAGGTTCATGTCTGAAGTTACTGGGACTCGTGGTAGAGCACTGTTGAGGCCAGAACAGTGCGAACAGGTGATGTCGTGGATTGCCGACAATGCTTCGAGCAATTTGTCCACCAGTCAGTCTTCCACGCAGTCCACCCATGTCACCGAAATCGGCACTCCTCCAGCTCCTGCACCTCAGCCTCCTCCACCCCAGTCTGCCCCCTCCCAGGAAAATTTGGCATTTGAACTGGCATACTCTGAGGAACTGTTTTCTGGACCCTTCCCACAGTCACAAACCACTTGTCCGGTTGCTGCTGAGCAATTTTCCGATGCCCAGGTTTTCCACCAGTCGCAGTCTGTGGGTGATGATGACCTTCTTGACGTAGTGGAAGAAGTGTGTAAAGAGGTGTCCGACGATGAGGAGACACGGTTGTCAGACAGTGGTGAAGTTGTTGTCAGGGCAGGAAGTCCGAGGGGGGAGCAGACTGAGGGATCGGAGAATGATGAGGTGACAGACCCAAGCTGGGTTGATAGGCCGGGTGAACACAGTGCTTCTGAGACGAAGGCGAGTCATATAGCAGAACAGGTTGGAAGAGGCAGTGGTGGGGCCAGACGGAGAGGCAGGGCCAGAGCTGGTGCATCAGCGCCAAATGTGTCACGTAGTGAAGCTCCCGTGGCGAGGGCTCCCGTGGCGAGGGCTAGATTTTCAGAAGTCTGGAGGTTCTTTAAGGAAACACCGGATGACCGACTGACTGTGGTGTGCAACCTTTGCCAAACCAGGATCAGCAGGGGTTCCACCACTACTAGCTTAACTACCACCAGTATGCGCAGGCATATGAATGCTAAACACCCCACTCAGTGGCACCAAGCCTGTTCACCTCCGGCCGTGCACACCACGGCTCCTTCCCCTGTTTCAGCTGATAGTCAGCCCCCTGCCCAGGACCCTGGCACAAAAACCCCATCGTCGCCTCCACGATCCTCCACAGCATCCACCAGCGTTCAGCTCTCCATACGCCAGACGCTGGAGCGGAAACGGAAATATAGTGCAACCCACCCGCACGCCCAAGCCCTTAATGTCCACATCTCCAGATTGCTTAGCCTGGAGATGCTGCCCTATAGGCTAGTAGAGACCGAGGCCTTTCGCAACCTCATGGCGGCGGCCGCCCCTCGGTATTCGGTCCCCAGCCGCCACTACTTTTCCCGATGTGCCATCCCAGCCCTGCACCAGCACGTGTCAGAGAACATCATCCGTGCCCTGACCAACGCCGTTTCTGACAAGGTCCACCTGACCACGGACACGTGGACGAGTGCTGCCGGGCAGGGCCACTATATATCGCTGACGGCACATTGGGTTAACTTGGTGGAGGCTGGGACCGAGTCTGACCCTGCGGCTGGTCATATACTGCCGACGCCGAGGATTGCGGGGCCTACCTCGGTCCAGGTCTTTCAGGCCTACTATGCCTCCTCCTCCTCCCACCCCTCCTCCACCTCCTCCTCCGAACTACCATCCGTGGGCATGGCGCCATCAGTCGCTAGCTCTAGGCACAGCAGCAGTGCCGTCGCTAAGCGACAGCAGGCGGTGCTCAAACTGCTGAGCCTAGGCGATAAAAGGCACACCGCCCAAGAGCTATTACGTCACCCCAGCAAGACACTGTCACCTGTCCCCAGTCTCGGCAGAGTAGGGCTGATCTTTACAGAAAGATGGTGAGGGAGTACGTAGCTGACCATACCATCGTCCTAAATGATCACACAGCTCCCTACAACTACTGGGTTTCAAAGCTGGACATGTGGCACGAACTGGCGCTGTACGCCTTGGAGGTTCTTGCCTGCCCTGCCGCTAGCGTGTTGTCCGAGCGGGTTTTCAGTGCAGCTGGTGGCATCATCACCGATAAGCGTACACGCCTGTCGACTGACAGCGCTGACAGGCTGACGCTTATTAAGATGAATAAAGCCTGGATTTCTCATAATTTCCAATCTCCACCAGGGGAAGGAAGGAGGGGACCGAGTCTGACCCTGCGGCTGGTCATATACTGCCGACGCCGAGGATTGCGGGGCCTACCTCGGTCCAGGTCTTTCAGGCCTACTATGCCTCCTCCTCCTCCCACCCCTCCTCCACCTCCTCCTCCGAACTACCATCCGTGGGCATGGCGCCATCAGTCGCTAGCTCTAGGCACAGCAGCAGTGCCGTCGCTAAGCGACAGCAGGCGGTGCTCAAACTGCTGAGCCTAGGCGATAAAAGGCACACCGCCCAAGAGCTATTACAGGGCATCACGGCGCAGACTGATCTGTGGCTGGCACCGCTGAACCTGAAGCCAGGCATGGTTGTGTGTGACAACGGCCGTAACCTGGTGGCGGCTCTGCAACTCGGCAGACTAACACATGCGCCATGCCTGGCCCATGTGTTAAATCTGATAGTTCAGCGTTTCCTCAAGACATACCCCAATCTGTCTGATTTGCTCACGAAGGTGCGCCGCATCTGTGCGCATTTCAGGAAGTCCAGCACAGATGCTGCCACTCTCAGGGCAGCGCCGCCTCCAACTGCCCGCTCACCGACTGTTGTGCGACGTGCCCACGAGGTGGAATTCAACATTAACCATGTTATCCAGAGTTTACCAGCAGCGCAGAGCGATTGTAGACTGCCAGATGTCAACTTCCACCAGAACTGGTAGTCAGGTCAGTCAGCTTCCTCAAGTCTACAATGAGGAGTGGACGTGGATGTCTGATATCTGTCAGGTGCTGAGTAACTTTGAGGAGTCAACACAGATTGTCAGTGGCGATGCCGCCATCATCAGCCTCACCATCCCGCTGCTTGGCCTGTTGAAAAACTCTCTGATCAGCATGAAGTCGGAAGCTTTGCGCTCGTCACAAGAGATGGGGGAAGAAGATTCCCTTGTTGATAGCCAAAGCACCCTTAGGTCTGTTTCTCAGCGCATATCGGAGGAGGTGGAGGAGGATGAGGAGGAAGAGGAGGAGAATGTTGGCGAGACACAAGAGGGGACCATTGTTGAGTCCTTCACTGTTCAGCGTGTATGGGCAGAAGAAGAGGAGTTGGAGGAGTTGGAGGAGGAGGAAATGGACAGTCAGGCCAGTGAGGGGAGTGAATTCTTACGCGTTGGTACTCTGGCGCATATGGCAGATTTCATGCTAGGCTGCCTATCCCGTGACCCTCGCGTTCAAAGAATTTATTCCAGCACCGATTACTGGGTATTCACTCTCCTGGACCCACGGTACAAGCAAAATCTTTCCACTCTCATCCCTGGAGAGGAAAGGAGTGTGAGAATGCATGAATACCAGCAGGCCCTGGTGCACAAGCTGAAACACTATTTCCCTTCTGACAGCGCTAGCAGCAGAGTGCGTAGTTCTGCGGGACAAGTAGCGAGGGAGAGTAGGCGAGCAGGCAGCTTGTCCAGCACTGGCAAGGGTACGCTTTACAAGGCTTTTGCCAGCTTTATGTCACCCCAGCAAGACACTGTCACCTGTCCCCAGTCTCGGCAGAGTAGGGCTGATCTTTACAGAAAGATGGTGAGGGAGTACGTAGCTGACCATACCATCGTCCTAAATGATCACACAGCTCCCTACAACTACTGGGTTTCAAAGCTGGACATGTGGCACGAACTGGCGCTGTACGCCTTGGAGGTTCTTGCCTGCCCTGCCGCTAGCGTGTTGTCCGAGCGGGTTTTCAGTGCAGCTGGTGGCATCATCACCGATAAGCGTACACGCCTGTCGACTGACAGCGCTGACAGGCTGACGCTTATTAAGATGAATAAAGCCTGGATTTCTCATAATTTCCAATCTCCACCAGGTGAAGGAAGCTCAACCTGAATAATTTATGCACTCCTCCTCCTCCTCATTTTCCTCCTTCTCCTCCTCTTTGTACACTAAAGCAGAGGAAACTGGCTATTTTTTGACAGGGCCCACTGGCTCTAGCTATAGTACTTTATGCATTTAATTTTTCTGGAGAGCCACCTACCCGGTCCTCTGTTTTAAACAATTTTTGGGAGTGCCACATACAGGCACTCAATCTATTTCATTTTTCTGGAGGGCCACCTACCTGCTCCTCTGGTTTGAAAACTTTTTTGGACTGCCACATACAGGCACTCAATCTATTTCATTTTTCTGGAGGGCCACCTACCTGCTCCTCTGGTTTGAAAACTTTTTTGGACTGCCACATACAGGCACTCAATCTATTTCATTTTTCTGGAGGGCCACCTACCTGCTCCTCTGGTTTGAAAACTTTTTTGGACTGCCACATACAGGCACTCAATCTATTTCATTTTTCTGGAGGGCCACCTACCTGCTCCTCTGGTTTGAAAACGTTTTTGGACTGCCACATACAGGCACTATCCAAATTAAATTGTCTCCATAGCAGCCTCCACACGTTGTCTCCATTGCTACCTCCAAAAGTCGTCCATATAGCTGCCTCCATACATCGTCCCCTTATCAAACGAGGTGTGTCAGGCAGAAATTTGGGTTCTTTTCATGGATTCCACATCAAAGTTGTTAACTTTGTCGCCACCCTGCTGTGTTATCCACAAAATATACTGGCAAACTTTTATCATTTACCAATATTATTTCAGCGCTTCTTGCGCATTTGTTTACATTCCCCTCACCCGCCATATCCTAAACTTATAAGAACACTACTACACTTGATCTTATACAAAAGGTTCTTAGAAGTGCTGTTTGGGGAGTAGCCTAGAGACAGGGGCTTGGATTGGCGAAAGCTCGCCTGGCAGCGGAGCGCCAGCTCCATGCGCATCATGCGCTTCTTGCGCATCTGTTTACATTCCCCTCACCCGCCATATCCCAAACTTATAAGAACGCTACTACACTTAACTTGGTGCAGGCTGGGACCGAGTCTGACCCTGGGGCTGGTCATATACTGCCGACGCAGAGAATTGCGGGGCCTACCTCGGTCCAGGTCTCAAAGGCCTAGTATACCTCCTCCTCCTCCCACCCCTCCTCCACCTCCTCCTCCTCCGAATTACCATCCGTGGCCATGGCGCCATCAGTCGGTAGCTCTAGGCACAGCAGCAGTGCCGTCACTAAGCGACAGCAGGCGGTGCTCAAACTGCTGAGCCTAGGCGATAAAAGGCACACCGCCCAAGAGCTATTACAGGGCATTCCACATCAAACTTGTTAACTTTGTCGCCACCCTGCTGTGTAATCCACAAAATATACTGGCAAACTTTTATCATTTACCGATATTATTTCAGCGCTTCTTGCGCATCTGTTTACATTCCCCTCACCCGCCATATCCCAAACTTATAAGAACGCTACTACACTTGATCTTATACAAAAGGTTCTTAGAAGTGCTGTTTGGGGAGTAGCCTAGAGACAGGGGCTTGGATTGGCGAAAGCTCACCTGGCAGCGGAGCGCCAGCTCCATGCGCATCATGCGCTTCTTGCGCATCTGTTTACATTCCCCTCACCCGCCATATCCCAAACTTATAAGAACGCTACTACACTTGATCTTATACAAAAGGTTCTTAGAAGTGCTGTTTGGGGAGTAGCCTAGAGACAGGGGCTTGGATTGGCGAAAGCTCGCCTGGAAGCGGAGCGCCAGCTCCATCCCAAGATCCAACTAACATAGTTTTAACTGCAGCACCTTTAATCTACTACTAGTTCACTGCCTCCATAATAATAATAATAATAATAATAATAATCTTTATTTATATAGCGCCATCATATTCCGTAGCGCTTTACAAATCATAGGAAACAAATACAAATGTAATGTAACAGAGCACAACATTTGTATGGAACAACAGGAGTGAGGTCCCTGCTCGCCAGAGCTTACGGTTTATGAAGATGATGGGGTAACCCGAGGTAAAAGAATATTTAATGGTCAAGCCATTCTTCTTAGGGAATAGAACAAAATATAATAAATGGAATTGCTGTCGCTTGAACCACTCAGCCGTCATCTTATATACCAGGTCCAGGGTGAATGGGACTGCAGAGAAGTCTGGTGCCTGTTGGTTGCTGGATAACAGATGGGATGACGACACAGGACGGGTTAGTAGAAGAGTTAAAACTTCATGCAGTTAATGAGTGTTATAGGCTTGCCTAAAGAAATGGGTTTTAAGAGCACGTTTGAAACTTTGGAGGTTAGGTATTAGTCTGATAGTCCGGGGCAGAGCATTCCATAGAATTGGTGCAGCTCTAGAGAAGTCTTGGAGACGCGAGTGGGAGGTCCGCACTAGAGTAGAGGTTAATCTAAGATCACTGGCGGATCTAAGAGCACGGGTTGGGCGATAGACTGAGATAAGAGAGGAGAGGTAGGGGGGTGCAGCATTATACAGAGCTTTATGGATGAGGGTTATTATTTTAAACTGTATTCGAAAGGAGACTGGCAGCCAGTGCAGCGACTGGCATGAACTGTAGGCATACATGGTCCCCTTATCAAACGAGCTGTGTCAGGCAGAATTTTGGGTTGTTTTCATGGCTTCCACAACAAACTTGTTAACTTTGTCGCCACCCTGCTGTGTAATCCACAAAATATACTGGCAAACTTTTATCATTTACCAATATTATTTCAGCGCTTCTTGCGCATCTGTTTACATTCCCCTCACCCGCCATATCCTAAACTTATAAGAACGCTACTACACTTGATCTTATACAAAAGGTTCTTAGAAGTGCTGTTTGGGGAGTAGCCTAGAGACATGGGCTTGGATTGGCGAAAGCTCGCCTGGCAGCGGAGCGCCAGCTCCATGCCAAGATCCAACTAACATAGTTTTAACTGCAGCACCTTTAATCTACTACTAGTTCACTGCCTCCATACATGGTCCCCTTATCAAACGAGCTGTGTCAGGCAGAATTTTGGGTTGTTTTCATGGCTTCCATGTTAACTTTGTCGCCACCCTGCTGTGTAATCTATAAAATATACTGGCAAACTTTTATCATGTACCGATATTATTTGAGCGCTTCTTGCTCACCTCCTTTGGTTCCTCTCTGCCACCCATTGGTTTGAAGCCTGAGTCCATTTAGGGTATGTCGCCATGCCACTCTCTAGCCTGCCGCTGCTGCCGCTGCCTCTGCATGCCGTCCCCTATAGTGTCAGGGTCAATTATTGGATGTTTTAGATGCTATCTAGCTTCATTCTGTCACTCTGTCATGGCCATGCTGTTGCCCATAATTTTGGCATAATGGTGCGATTAAGCAGCCTCAGAGGCATCCATGCATGCTGCCCCTGCTGTTTCCTGTCCATTTCCGTGGTGTTTCCATCCTTTTCTGAGGTTCCCAGGTGTTTGGCCAAGCTTCCCTGTGGCTGGGTGGAAAGCACATTCACCCAGTGGGCCGTAAAGGACATATACTGGCCCTGACCCAAGTTACAGCTCCAAACGTCTGCACTGCCATGCACCTTGGAAGAAACCAATTAGCTCAGGAACTGTCCCACCTTCTGGTCTACATATTTGTGAAGGGCTGGCACTGCCTTTTTGGAAAAAAAATTGCAGCTTGGAACTCTCCACCTCGTTCGGCACAAGCCATTAGTTCTCTGAAGGGTGCAGAGTCCACAACTTGGAAAGGGAGGAACTGCAGTACCAACAACTTGGACAGGAGCACGGTCAGCTTCTGCACCTTAGGATGGCTAGATGCATAGAGCTGTCTCTATGTAATTGCCTCCCGCACGACTGCTGGCGCCATACGTAGCGAGGAGCAGGAGCATCTGGATCGGGAGATGATGTCAAAGACAAACAGCTCCCTTCGGCAGAGGTGCTTGAGCCTTGACTGGCTGAAATGGCATATGTGCCACTAGGTGCTGCTGCTGTTGCTGCGGCAATAGGATGGACCTCCACATCTGTTCCACGTTTCTCCCAGGCCATTGGATTGTAACGCTGCATGTGTTGACGCAGGGCCCTGGTGCCATCGTTAGCTCCCTGGCCACACTTCACTTTTTGCCCGCAGATTCTACATATACACATGCTCGGCTCCTCTGGTGTATTAACAAAAAACTACCACACCGCCGAGGTAGTGATTTTACTGCCAACACTCTGCACTTAGTGACTACTAAAGCCGCTGCCTCGCTGAGCCCCTGTCCACTGCTTACTTGGACCTGCGAAGCGGGGTCTTACCCCATGGCCGTTTGGCTCCCATCTTCACACTGCTACCACCCTGCTGACTCACGGCCACAGTAGCGACTAGCTGCCTGCTTTGCTGTCTGACACGCAAGCTGACACCCTCTTCTCCTGAAGTTGATGATGAATCCCTGGCTTCACCCGGCTCCCCAGTGCGATCGGCTACATCATAATTGATTTGTGTTTGCCTGTCAATGCCCACTGCTATTCTCCTCAACGGTCTCAGTATGCCCAGCCCGACTACTTGCAAGTGCAACATAACCTTCCGTGCCACTCTCCACATCTCTACTTTCCCGCCTATTGCACAAAGCAGCGGATATCTGCCCCACCTCTTCACTGCCAAGCAGCTGCTGACTGTCCTCAAGGAGTTTGTCCTCGCTGTATAGTGGTGCTGAGCCCAGACTACCTAGTAGATCTCTGGCTGAGTGAAATGAACAGGATAGAGGTTGTTTGAGGACAGGTGAGCCCTGCTGACCTGCTCTTGGGCCATGGAAACTAAGAGTTGTATCTGACAAACCCACAGACTCTTGGCTGGGGTTGTCAGATGTCATCTGGGAAGAAATGGATGACCTAGTCAACCAATCGACAACCTTTGGGTTTGTTTATAAACACACTGCCGCTAGATGACAACGGCAGTTCTGGCCTCACAGATTCATCCCCTTACTGTGCTGTGACCTGTGCCTGCTCCACCTGCCACCTCTCTGTCTGACATATTGGTTAATCAACTATGTTGATCTGACACGGATCTACTATATCTACCAAATAAACTTGAAATTTGGGGTATAGAGAAGGATAAGAACTGAGACCCTGGGATTGGAGCAGAAATCACTACAGAAAGTATGTGGATTTTACACAGAATTCTTCCTATTCACTTCAACAACAAAAAAGAACTGCTATTTGGGGTATACAGATCCCCCAAAACGGACACCCTGGGATTGAAGCAGAAATCCCTACAAAAAGTATGTGGATTTTACACAGAATTCTTCCCATCGCTTCAGTAACAAAAAAAGAACCGCCATTACATTTGCGTTAGGCTAGGACTAAGGCTTTTTAGCCAATATGTGTAGATCAGAACCTATGGTGTTTTACCCGATGTTAGTCTATTCTGTATGCGGAATAAAGAAAAGTTGATTTTATAAAGACCAAGGAGCCAGCGCTGGAGTTTTCTTCTGTTTTCTTCACTGCAAGTATATGCCTTTGCCTTGGGCACTATGAGCGCGGCTGGCCGGTCCACTGTCAGGTGGGAGAAGTTTGGAGCTGACTACCGTGGGAGTTTAAGTTTGTGTCACAGTTTACAGACTGTTCCAATTAGAGAAATTGGCCTATACGATTTTACTTCTTCTGGATCCTTCCCGGCTTCAATATTAGCACAATTAAAGCTCTCATTTTGTGAGAAATTTGCTTGTTTTTGTATCGCCATGTAACAATGGGCAGAACATTTATATTTTTCTCTCTTGGTCAATGGAAGTCTACCATTCTCCACAGCTTCATTCCAAACATATATCAAATGGTCCACCAATTAATATTTATAGAACTTACAGAACTCAAATGGGATCCCATCCAACCCTGGCGCTTTAACTTCCATTGTTGTGTCCAACACTTAAATAACCTCTTACCTTCCTATTGGTTTAGCTAAAGCCCTACTCTTTTCCTGATTGGAACCTCCAATCCAACAATATAATCTCTCAGTTCAATTGGATGAAGTTTTAACTTCGAGGTATAAAGTTCCTCAAATTGTTGTACTCCTACAATAATTTGTGGTACTCCTATAAGTTTGATGGCTTGTATTAGTTTTTTTCTTTATTTTTCTTTTCAGGGAGGTTCTCTTTCATAAAACCTTTACTTGTATTAGCTTTGATTCTCCTAGAGCAGTGATGGCGAACCTTTAAGCAGCCGAGTGCCCAAAAAGCAACCCAAAACCCCCCCTTATTTATCGCAAGGTGCCAACCAAAATTTAAAGCAGTAACTTATTGCTCCCTGAGGACAGCAACCAGTGTCCCTCTGTGCACAGAGAATCATGGGACCGACAAGAGGTCCTCCGAAGATAATTTTCCCTATTCCTACAGTCCCAAGTAGCGAAGTATAAAAAATATGACCGAAAGCAATAGCTTTTAAGTTTCTTGGAACTTGGAAAATTCTTTGAGTCCTGTCTAGTGTTCTGGGACAATGGCCCGGGTGCCCACAGAAAGAGCTTGGAGTGCCGCCTCTGGCACCAGTGCCATAGGTTCGCCACCACTGTCCTAGAGACTTGTTCCCTCATCAAAAATACAATAGCACTACTTAACTTATTCCCACTCAGTTCTGTTCCCTTCTGTTGGATCTTGTATAAACATTTGCTCTATGTATTCTATCATTTGCTCTAATTGATACATCTTCCTTTTTGCTGTTATCTTATATTCTTTTATCTGTGCTTTATATAAATCCCTAAATAAAACCATGGCCATTTCCCAAACAGCTTCCACTCTGACTCCGTACCTACAAAAAAAGCAAAAAACTCCCTAATTTGTTGTATTAAACTTTGATAATTACCTCCCAATCCAATCCACCCTGGTGTTATTGTCAGGCTCCAGGGGTAGTGGACCGACTGAACCACTGGAGGCCGATGACATAAGCCGGCACCAGGGACCGGCATGTTAGTGTGACTTTGTCCGTGGTGGCAGCCAAGGCGAGGTACAGTGACGTTGAGCAGAATCGTAGGCAGGAACTCAGGATGGGCAGCACGGGATCGGAGTTGGGGACGTAGCAATTGGTCACAGCAGGCAGCATATGAGCATAGTCAGGTATGGAACCGGTGTCCAAATGGGAAATCACAATTAAAGTGCAGGGCATGAGACAAAGCTTTCTCTAAGACACAAGGCACTGTAGCAATATGTTATATGCTATCCTGGCCTCTAGGGGTCTCACTACTTGTGTGTGTACAGTAAAGCAGGTAGCAACTTGTTGGTAGACAGACCATGTGTAATGGCAGCTTGTTGAATAAAGAGCCTGAGACCAAACTCTGTGTGTGAAGCCAATACAGGAGAGTCAACTAACAGAACATGGTGGCAGCTGGGCACAAAACCTGTGTATAACAAGTCTGCATCTCCTGAGAACTTGTGTGAATCACAGCACCTGTAATTACAGAGTCCCTGATAAGACTGCACAATGGAGAGTGGCCTGAAACCCCCTCAGACGTTGGATGTCACTTCTGCCAATCTGTCACAGACCTGGAGACACTGGAAGGAAGAGTTCACCCTGTATGTGGATCTGACAGTGGCCCAAGGTGATGAGAAAAGGAAAGTAAAGCTCTTTTACTACCTTATTGGGGAAAAGGGGAAAGAAATAGCCAAGACCCTAATCCCTGAAATCTCTGACAGTCTGGTGCTGGAGGACATTGTGCAGGCATTTGACAAACACTGTTACCCCTAAAAGAATGAGACTGTGGAGAGATACAAGTTCTTCTCAAGGGTTCAGGAGGTTGGGGAGAATGTGGACAGATATGTGACAGAGCTGAGGAGACTGGCGGCAACATGTGGCTTTGGAGAAATAAGAGACTCTCTGACCAGAGACAGGATAGTGTGTGGCATCAGAGACTCTCACCTCAGAGAAAGGTTACTGAGGGAGGAAGAGCTGACCTTAGTGAGATGCCTGCAGATCTGCAGGGCGGCTGAGCTGACAAAGGACAGCCTGAAGATGATGGAAGCCACCAGGGATGAGGCAGTACATGCTGTATATGGGAGAGCAAAAGCAAGGCCCAGGCTCCCTGAAAGCACCATCCAATGCAGATATTGTGGGAAAAGACATGAGAAAGACAAAGAGAAGTGTCCTGCATATGGTGAAACCTGCAGGACATGTGGGAAGAGGAAAAATTTCTCAGCTCTGTGCCGACTAAAACCCAGCAAACAGCACAGACAAGTCCACACAATGACACAGGACACAGACAGTGATGAGGACATTACATGGCTACAGCTGCAGCCTGCAACAGAGAATGTCCATGTGCTCAAGCAGCAAGTAGCAAAGGAGGTGAAACAGTTATTTGCAATGTTTTTGTTGGGTGAGCAGCCCATTAGATTTCAGTTGGATTGTGGTGCAAGCTGCAATGTAATTCCATGTGCGCTGCTGAAAAAGCAGGTTTCCATTGAGCCCACGGACAAGGTCCTGGTGATGTACAACAAAAGTGTTTTGAAACCTATGGGGACCTGCAAGCTTAAATTAAGGAACCCATGTAACAAAAAGAGTTACAAGGTGGAATTTACAGTGCTGCCTGGTAGTGATCATGTACATTACTGGGTGTAAAAGCAGTTCAGGCTATGAACTTAATAAAGGTGTAGACTCACAACATTATGGCTGTTGAAGTGTCCCAGAATATACAAAATTCGAAACAAAAAATGCTCGATCCTCAGACTATAAAAACAGAATATGCTGATTTATTTGAAGGTGATGGGTGCCTAGAAGGTAAATACAAACTAGAAATTGATCACACGGTGCCACCTACTAGATTACCAGCAAGAAGGGTGCCTGTAGCTTTAATGCAACCACTAAAAGAGGAGCTGCAGGATTTACGGAAGCGAGGAATGATAGCACCAGTACAGAAGAGCACAGACTGGATCAGCAGTTTGGTCATAGTCAAGAAACCATCTGGTAAATTAAGAATATGCATTGATCCTAAGCCACTGAATAAAGCACTGAAAAGAAATCACTATCCAATGCCTACAATAGAAGATATTCTACCGGATTTATCAAAGGCTAAAATATTTTCAGTATGCGATGTAAAAAATGGATTCTGGCATGTAGAACTGGATGAAAAATCAAGTTCACTGACTACATTTTCATCCCCTTTTGGACGCTTTAAATGGCTAAGAATGCCCATGGGACTAAGTCCTGCTCCAGAGGTGTTCCAGCAGAAATTGATGCAAGCCTTGGAAGGACTCCCTGGAGTCAAAACAATAGCAGATGATATACTTATAGTGGGAGAAGGGGAAGACATGGACTCGGCCATCAAGGATCATGACCAGAAAATGATACAATTTCTGGAGCGATGTAGAGCAAAGCAAATAAAGTTAAACAAGGAGAAATTCAAACTGAAAATGACAGAAGTCCCATATATCGGACATCTTCTTACCTCAAATGGTGTAAAACTTGACCCAGAAAAAGTAAGGGCAGTACAAGACATGACTACCACAAAAGATGTTTGTGGAGTTCAGCGATTTCTGGGGATGGTAAATTACCTATCAAAGTTTTGCAAGCATCTAGCAGACATGTGTGAGCCACTGAGACAGCTTACCCACAAAGATTTCCTCTGGGAATGGACAGAATCCCAAGAAAGTGCTTTCCAGGCAGTGAAGAAGGCAATTGCAGATGCAACAATCCTAAGGTATTTTGATCCAGATAAAGAGGTGGTGGTACAATGTGATGCTTCAGAAAAAGGCCTTGGAGCAACATTGATGCAGGCGCAACAGCCAGTTACATTTGCAAGCAGGGCACTAACACCAACAGAACAGGGATATGCACAGATTGAGAAGGAATTACTGGCCGTGGTTTTTGGGCTGGAGAGGTTCCACCAGTACACTTATGGTCGCCGAGTGACTGTGCAGTCTGATCACAAGCCTTTGGAGAGTATTACCAAGAAACCACTACTAAATGCCCCAAAGAGACAGCAGCGCATGCTCTTACGACTTCAAAAATATGAGTTTGACATTTGCTTCTGTCCGGGGAAAGACTTACTGATAGCAGATACTCTAAGTAGAGCTTACCTACCCATCACAAAGGATGAAGAAAAAGAAATGGAAAGCATCAATATGGTTGACTACCTAGCAGTGTCAAAGGAAAAACTGAAACAAATTCAGACATTCACAGAGAAAGATAAAACTCTCCAGATTCTCAAAACGGTCATTGTGCAGGGCTGGCCAAAGTACAAGAAGCAAGCGACAAAGGAAGTCTCTCCATTCTTTCACACCAGAGATGAGCTTTCAGTTCATCAAGGAATCATCTTCAAGGGAGATAGAGCTGTGATAACAGAATTGCTCAGAAGAGACATACTAAAAAACGTGCACTCTACTCATCTAGGCATTGAAGGCTGTCTACGACGTGCACGGGAATCTGTCTATTGGCCAGGTATGAATGACCACATTCAAAATTGCATAGCACAATGTGAAATATGTGCGTCATATAGTGATAAGCAATCGAAGGAGACATTGCAACCACATGCAATTCCAAAGAGGCCATGGTCAAAGATAGGCACGGACCTCTTCACATGGAATGACAAAGAATATCTGATTACAATGGATTATTTCTCCAACTTCTGGGAAGTGGACTATCTGCAGGATACAAGGGCAAGAACGGTGATTAAAAAACTCAAGGCCTATTTTGCCAGGTATGGCATTCCTGACACTGTGTTCTCTGACAATGCTGCTCAATTTACCTCTGAAGAGTTTAAAAGATTTAGCACGATGTGGGAATTTGACCATCAGACATCATCTCCAGGATATCCCCAAAGTAATGGGAAAGCAGAGTCAGCAGTAAAAACAGCTAAAAGACTAATGCAAAAAGCAAAGCAGGCAGGTTCAGATGTATACCTGTCTATACTGGATCACAGAAACACCCCCACACAAGACCTCCACTGCAGCCCAGCTCAGAGGCTCATGAGTAGACGGACCAGGATACTCTAACCAACTGCTAGTCATTTGCTTAAGCCAAAGCTTGTGAAACAAGTTGATGATCAATTGAGAAAAAATCAAGAGAGGCAAGCTTTGTACTATAACAAATCGGCAAAAGATCTGCCTGAACTTCAGAGAAATGATAATGTGCGGATCCAGCCCAGCAGCAAATATGACAAGCACTGGCTAAAGGCAAAGGTCATCCAGAAATTGGGGCCTCGCACTTATGAAGTTGAAACAGAGGAAGGAAGGAGACTAAGGAGAAATCGCAGACATCTGAGAAAAACACATGAACACTATGATGCTTGGCCATTTGAACATTATCCAAATATCCAAGACAATGGGGAAGATTTATCAAGTGTCTGAAAGTCAGAATATTTCCAGTTGCCCATGGCAACCAATCACAGCTCAGCTTTCATCTTACCAGTGCTCATGAATATTTTAAAGGGGACCTGTGATTGGTTGCCATGGGCAACTGGAAATATTCTGACTTTCAGACAGCTTGATAAATCTGCCCCAATGAGATGGTAAGCACAAGCCAGGAGACAACAGGGGCAGCTGAAAATGAAGCTGCGAGCAGTGAGGACAGTCACCAGAGAGAAGACAGTGTGACAGAACCAGAAGAACACTCAGATGTTTGTGGCGAAACATCTTATGTTACACGAGCTGGCAGGATGATAAAAAGGCCAGCCCACCTCAAGGATTCCACCTAAATAGACTTATTGGGGGTCATTTACTAAGGGCCCAATTCGCGTTTTCCCGACGTGTTACCCGAATATTTCAGATTTGCGCCGATTTTCCCTGTATTGCCCTGGGATTTTGGCGCACGCGATCGGATTTTGGCGCATCAGCGTCGGCATGCGCGCGACAGAAATCGGGGGGCGTGGCCGAACGAAAACCCGACGGATTCGGAAAAACCGCCGCATTTAAGAACGGAAAATGTGTCGCTCGGGACGCTCTTACCTTCACTCAGACGGCCTCGGTGAATTCTGGCGCGTTAAAATGCTTTTCAGCGCAGCAGCGCCACCTACTGGACGGCGGAGGAACTACCTTATTAAATCCCGGCCGGACCCGAATCCAGCGCAGAGAACGCGCCGCTGGATCGCGAATGGACCAGGTAAGTAAATCTGCCCCATTATGTTTTTATTATTGTTTCATGTTTAACAGTTTTCTTATATTTAATTGTTCCATTTAAAAGAGAAAGGATGTAGCAATATGTTATATGCTATCCTGGCCTCTAGGGTCTCACTACTTGTGTGTGTGTACAGTAAAGCAGGTAGCAACTTGTTGGTAGACAGACATGAGTATGTGACATGTGTAATGGCAGCTTGTTGAATAAAGAGCCTGAGACCAACCTCTGTGTGTGAAGCCAATACAGGAAAGTCAACGAACAGAACAGGCACGAAGTGAAGGGAGTGCAGGGAGAGGCTGGCTTATGTAGAATTCTGGAAAATTAACGTGCTGGCCCTTTAAATCTTCTGAAGCAGGCTCACGCGCATTCCTGTCCTCTAGCACAGCTGGAGGATAGGGGATATGTAAGAGGCGCGGTCAGTGCACTTGCGGGTTCAGAGGGACACGGGTGATCGCATCCCGAGATATGGGTTTAACTGTTTTCATTTACAAGGTGAGTCCAAAACAACAATTAACCTCTTCCCACTCAACGTCCGATATATCGGACGCTGAGCGCAGTTACTTAGCGCTCAGCGCTCGATACATATCGGACGCAGAGCTGATACCGGTTCAGCTCAAGATCCGAACCGGCATCGGGACACACAGGGTGCTGGCTTTAACAAATAGCCAACACTCCAGTGTAACACCCGCGGTTGGAGTGAGCTCCGATTGCAGGTGTTTAACTCTGGGATCCAATCAGTGACGTCAGCATAAAGGCACAATGTCAACCTATGCATGTGCATAGGCTGACACTGCTAACACTCAGCAGTACATCAGTATTGCAGAGTATTATCATGAACAAACAATCAAAAGTAATAAATCAATAAAAATGCCTGTAACCCCATAAAATATAAAGAGACATATAACACTAAAAAAGTCCACAAACCCCACATATATAGTATCACCGCATCCATAACAACCCGTAGAATGAAAGTAAATAATTATTGAACCCGCGCGATGAACCCCACAAAAAATGCAATAAACAGTTATCAAAAAACATATGCACTCCAGAATTATACTGTTGCAAAGTACAACAAGTCCCGCAAAAAAACAAGCCATCAACCAGCTCCATAGCCAAAAAAGTAAAAATGTTCTGCCACTTGGAAGACGGCAATGCAAAAATAATAATTTTTTCCCCACATTGGGTTTTATTTTGCAAATTTAGTAAAATGTAAGAAAAATATTCAACTATGGTATCCCCGTAATCGTACTGACCCAACATTATTATTAGGCTATATAGTGAACACCAAAAAAAAAAGGAAAAAATACAATACACAATACAGAAGCTTTTCATTTTCCCTGCCTTTAAAAAAATATTCCTAAATTTTCAACAATAGGGGATACCAACCCCAAAATGGTAACACTGCAAAAAGCCTCTCATCCCACAAAAAAAAATGCCATCACATGGTGCCAATAACAAAAAAGCGAAAACTTTATAGCCTACAAAAGGGGCCAATGAGAAAACTAAAATCCTGGCAGCTGCAGGGCGCTCCTTCCCTCCTCCGCCTCGCTGTGTGCACATAAAACAAGTAACGGCCTGTCAGGCTTGCAGGTGTGGATCCTCTGGAACACTGCAGACGTGAACACAAGCCACGACCTGGGACCGGAGTGTAAGTGGTACCCGATTTTCACCAGAGCCCGCCGCAAAGTGGGTTAGACAAGCTGTGGCGTGGTACCACCAGGTCGTTCCTCAAGCGTGACTTGCCTGCAGTGGTGGCCAAGGTCGAGGTACAGAGACGGCAGACAATCTCGTGGTCAAAGTCCAAGCACAAGGTCAGGGCAGGCGCCAGAGATGCAACGTCAGAGTCCGGTCCGGGGTCAGCAACAGGAGGTCCAAGCAGAAGGGTACGGGAACACAGCACACAGGACAGCAACACGGAGGAACACTGCACACGGAGGAACTCAGGTAACAGTGGAACACGGAGGGACTCAGAAACGCAGGAGACACAGGAGAAGCAGGAGACACAGGAGAAGCAGGAATCGCAGGCAAATCGCAGAATAGCTTTCTCTCAGGCTGTGAGGCACAAAGATCCGGCAGGGTGAGATGGGAGAGGCAGATATAAATAGCCTCATGGGAAATGACCAGCGCCAATTAATGGTGCGCTGGCCCTTTAAATTTTCTAAAGCTGCCGCACGCGCGCCCTAAGACACGGGGACGCGCGCACACGGAGCGAGGCCGGGACTCGGGAGCGGGGAGAGGTAAGCAGCGCTGACGCTGCGCCTGCGGGGAGCGAGAGGCACGGGTGAGCCCGCGATATGGGTCGCGGCACCACCCGTGACAGTACCCCTCCCTTCGGCCTCCCCCTCTTCTTGGGCTGGAGAAATCTCTGCAGAAGATCACGGCCCAGGATATTGTCCTCCGGCTCCCATGACCTCTCTTCCGGACCAAACCCCTTCCAGTCAACTAAGAAGAACCGCTTCCCCTCTTCATATCAAGGATGTCCTTTACCTCATAGGTGTCGGTGGAGTCAGCCACAGGAGTGGGAGGAGGGACTTGCCGGGAGAAGCGGTTTAGGATGACAGGCTTGAGCAGGGAGACATGGAAGGAGTTCAGGATGCGCATGATGGGAGGAAGGCGCAACTTGTAGGATACCGGATTAGAACGGGCCAGGACCTCGAAAGGACCCAAGAAACGAGGACCGAGCTTGTACCCGGGTATCTTCAGCCGGATGTACCTGGAAGATAACCAGACCTTGTCCCCAGGAGAGAAGACGGGAGAAGGTCTGTGTCTCTTGTCGGCCTGGATTTTGGTGCGAGCAGAGGCCCGAAGTAGAGATAGATGAGTCTGTCTCCAGACAGAACTGAGGTCCTGCACCAATTCTTCAACCGCAGGAACATCCGAGTGAACTGAGAGAGGGAGTGGTGGCCGTGGAATTCTTCCACAGACAACAAAGAATGGAGATGCGCCAGCAGATTCTGAATCCAGAGAGTTATAGGAGAACTATGCCCAGGGCAACAAAGTAGACCAGTCATCCTGACGGGCAGAGACAAAATGGCGAAGGTAGCAGCCTAGAGTCTGGCCATTGGACTGAGGGTGGTAAGCTGAAGAGAAATCCAACTTCACCCGTAGTTGACTGCAGAGAGAGCGCCAGAAGCGGGAAACAAACTGGACTCCACGATCAGAGACGATGTGCAGAGGGAGACCATGCAACCGGAATATACACTCACCGGCCACTTTATTAGGTACACCTGTCCAACTGCTCGTTAACACTTAATTTCTAATCAGCCAATCACATGGCGGCAACTCAGTGCATTTAGGCATGTAGACATGGTCAAGACAATCTCCTGCAGTTCAAACCGAGCATCAGTATGGGGAAGAAAGGTGATTTGAGTGCCTTTGAACGTGGCATGGTTGTTGGTGCCAGAAGGGCTGGTCTGAGTATTTCAGAAACTGCTGATCTACTGGGATTTTCACGCACAACCATCTCTAGGGTTTATAGAGAATGGTCCGAAAAAGAAAAAACATCCAGTGAGCGACAGTTCTGTGGGAGGAAATGCCTTGTTGATGCCAGAGGTCAGAGGAGAATGGGCAGACTGGTTCGAGCTGATAGAAAGGCAACAGTGACTCAAATCGTCACCCGTTACAACCAAGGTAGGCAGAAGAGCATCTCTGAACGCACAGTACGTCGAACTTTGAGGCAGATGGGCTACAGCAGCAGAAGACCACACCGGGTGCCACTCCTTTCAGCTTAGAACAGGAAACTGAGGCTACAATTTGCACAAGCTCATCGAAATTGGACATTTGCCTGGTCTAATGAGTCTCGATTTCTGCTGCAACATTCGGATGGTAGGGTCAGAATTTGGCGTCAACAACATGAAAGCATGGATCCATCCTGCCTTGTATCAACGGTTCAGGCTGGTGGTGGTGTCATCGTGTGGGGAATATTTTCTTGGCACTCTTTGGGCCCCTTGGTACCAATTGAGCATCGTTGCAATGCCACAGCCTACCTGAGTATTGTTGCTGACCATGTCCATCCCTTTATGACCACAATGTACCCAACATCTGATGGCTACTTTCAGCAGGATAATGCGCCATGTCATAAAGCTGGAATCATCTCAGACTGGTTTCTTGAACATGACAATGAGTTCACTGTACTCAAATGGCCTCCACAGTCACCAGATCTCAATCCAATAGAGCATCTTTGGGATGTGGTGGAACGGGAGATTCGCATCATGGATGTGCAACCGACAAATCTGCGGCAACTGTGTGATGCCATCATGTCAATATGGACCAAAATCTCTGAGGAATGCTTCCAGCACCTTGTTGAATCTATGCCACTAAGAATTGAGGCAGTTCTGAAGGCAAAAGGGGGTCCAACCCGTTACTAGCATGGTGTACCTAATAAAGTGGCCGGTGAGTGTATGTTGGAAGAAGAGGCTGGCAAGACGTGGAGCAGACGGTAGACCTGGAAGAGGGACGAAATGAGACATCTTCGAAAACCGGTCACCACCCAGATGACGGTATTGCCCGAGGAGGATGGAAGGTCCGTGACAAAGTCCATAGCTATGTGTGACCACGGGCGACTGGGTATAGGCAACGGACGCAAGAGACCAGCCGGTTTTAGACGAGAAGACTTATTATGAGCACAGGAGGTGCAGGATCCCACAAAGTCCCGAACATCTTTGACCAAGTCAGGCCACCAGTAGTAGCGGGAAATGAGGGCCACGGAGCGTTGCACCCCAGGGTGCCCAGCCAGGCGGGAAGAATGTCCCCAAAACAAAATCCTCTTCCGCAGAGCAGGTCGGACATATGTCTTGCCAGGGGGAAGCTGCCGAAGATCCACAGGAGCGGCTGCAACCAACTGTTCCGGAGAGATGATATGCTGAGGAACCGGCTCTTCGCCAACAACATCTGAGGCACGGGAGAGGGCATCAGCCTTGATATTCTTCTCTGCAGGTCGGAAGTGGATCATCAAGTTGAAGCGTGAGAAGAACAGTGACCAACGGGCTTGCCTGGGGTTAAGACGTTGGGCTGTCTGGAGGTACGAGAGGTTCTTATGATCTGTGTAAAAGAATAAGAGTGAAGAAATCAGGCGATACCTTTTTGAGGCTGAGTATATTTGATGGTGAGCTTTCGAGAATACTAGCTCTCTTCGTCAGACATGATATTATGCAAGAAACAGAAAATTCACAGCATTTTATACACACTAAACAGTGATCATCAAAGGGTATTAAGAAAACCTCTAAAACAACAAATTGATAAAAACAGGGACATCTTATTTACAACAGGATGGCAATAAAAACATTAAAAACCTATGAGGCGAGACACATGAGCCCTGGCTCTTATCTGCTTGTGGCCTCCAGGTCAGAGGTAGGAGGTCATGAAGCTGGCATGAATGTTAAGACCATTTTTGCAAGGTGTTGAATCTCCTCATTAATTTATACTCCCATTCTTTCCTTTCCCTCTGTGTCTTAAAATGTCCCATTAAAATAGTAATCTGCAAATCTTCCAAAGTGTGGCCCTCTCTGGAGAAATGTGCAGCCACTGGCAGATCTTTCCTTTCATTTTTAATATCTGTGTGAGTTCATACGTCGATGGAGTCTCTGACCTGTTTCTCCAACATAAAGGCCTGTGGTTGGACACTGCTGACACATAATAAGGTAGACCACATTAGAGGACCTGCAGGAAAAGGTCACCTTGATCTGATGTACCTGCTGTGATTGAGGTACAGGTACCTGGTCACCTTTGCGAATGTGCTGGCACGTTTTACACTTGCTTTGCAGGCAGGGTGAAGTACCATTTTCTGATGGAGGTCTCAACCAGTTGTTTCAGGTTTGTTGGTTGCCAGAAGGACAGGAGAGGAGGGACTGGAAATATTTCTTTTAATCTTGTGTCTTTATGCAGAATCGGTTGGAGTTCCTTGGCAATGTGACGTAGGATCTCCAGTTGTGGGCTGTAAGTGACTACTAGGGGCACTCTGGCCTCCTGTTGGGTCTCCTTATATTTGAGTAAATCATCTCTGTTGATGGCTGCTGCTTTACCTATTTGGTTATCAGTCACTTTTGGTCTGTAGCCCAACGGGAGAAATTCAGACCTGAGCTCCAGGAGGTGTTTTTCCAGGTCTTTCTTGTCTGAACAGATACGGTTGTAGCATATGGCCTGGCTGTATATGATAGATAGTCTGGTATGTTTCTGTCTGTTGGTTTATGGAATATTGTTGTGGTTAAGTGGCTGTCTTTAATCTGTATGGTGGTATCCAGAAAGTGTATCTCCTTGTCTGAATAGCTTAGTTTCAGATTGATGGTGGGGTGAAAGTTGTTGTAGCCCTCATGGAATTGAAGCAGGGCCTCCTCACCTGCAGTCCAGATGATCAGAATATCATCAATAGAACGGAGATAGATCATGGGTTTTGTGGTGCATGTGGATAAGTAAGCACCTTCCAGTTCAGCCATATAAAGATTGGCATACTTTGGTGCACACCTTGAACCCATTGATGTTCCCATACACTGTAGGTACAGATCCTCTCCAAATGTGAAATCAAGTGAAATATTCTCTAGTGGGTGAGCACAAATTGTATGAGATCTGAGACCAGTTCTGTTGGTAAGTTGTGCTTCTGCATGTGTGCCCGGCATGCTGCTATTCCACCTTTATGGGGGATGTTAGTGTATAGAGATTCCACATCCATGGTGGCCAGAATTGTACCATCAGGAAGTGGGCCTACAGTCTTGAGTTTATTTAAAAGGTCAGTAGTGTCCTGGATGTAGCTAGGAGTACTTCTGACCAGGGGTTTAAGGAGATTTTCCACCCAACCTGAGATACTTTCCGTCAAGGTGCCAATGCCAGAAATAATAGGCCTTCCTGGATTACCATCTTTGTGTATCTTGGGGAGCATATAGAAACAGCCTGGCCTGGGATCCTCTGGGATAAGCAGGTTGACCTTGTGTTGCATCTCAGTTGAAAACTTCTTGGTCATATCAATAAGTTGCTTCTTGTAGGCCTCCGTTGGATCACTCTCAAGTTTACTATAATGAATGGGGTTGGACAGCTGTCTGTTTCCTTCCTTGATATAGTCAGAAGTATTCATTATGACTATTGCACCCCCTTTGCAGGTTTTATAATGATATCTGGGTTTGTTTTCAATGATAGAATAGCATTTTGTTCCTGCATGGTTAGGTTATTTACTTGTTTCTTTCTTTTCCCCAGGATATCAGTTTTCACTTTTTTTCTGAAGTGTTCAATGTATGTATCCAGTGTTGAGTTGGTTCCAGATTTGGGGGTCCAGGTAGATCTTTTTGTTGGGTTGCTGTTGAACTGTCCTGTCTCCAAATCTGTGCTGTGAGGAGAGTCTCTGTCATGGAAATATTCTCTGAGTCTTATTTTTCTGAAGAATTCCTCCATGTCATTGCAGAGTTTAATTGATCCGTGTAAACACAGACTGGATAGCGAGCTCCCTCCAAAAGATATCGCCATTCTTCCAGGGCAAGCTTGATAGCCAAAAGTTCCTTATCTCCAATAGAGTAGTTCTTCTCTGCAGGAGAAAAAGTTTTGGAAAAGAAGCTACACGTGAGTGTTCGGCCACTGGGCCCCTTCTGGGTAAGCACAGCCACTGCACCGACAGTAGATGCGTCCACCTCAAGGATAAAAGGCTTCTCCGTATCGGGACTAGAGAGAACCGGAGCTGTGGCAAAGGCGGACTTCAACTTTGCAAAGGCCTCTTCAGCTGCAGGAGGCCAAAGGTATGGATTAGCGCCGTTCCTGGTGAGTGCCACGATGGGAGCGACTAGAGTAGAAAAATGTGGAATAAACTGTCAGCAGTAGTTTGCGAACCCCAGGAACCTCTGGATAGCGCGAAGGCCCTCTGGACATGGCCACTGCAGAACGGCAGATAATTTGGTAGGATCCATCTGGAAACCTTTGTCGGAGATGAGGTAGCCAAGAAAAGGTAGACTCCGTTGATGAAAGAGACACTTCTCGAGCTTGGCGTAGAGACGATTAGCCCGTAGGCGGGCAAGGACTTTCCGTACGTGAGACTGATGGGTCTTTAGGTCTGGAGAGAACACCAAGATGGCATCACAAGGTACTCGAAATGACCATCTCGGGTGTTAAATGTTGTCTTCCATTCGTCTCCCTTGCGGATATGAATGAGATTGTAGGCCCCGCGAAGGTCCAGCTTAGAGAAAAGCGGTCAAACAGTTCTGTGATCAGTGGCAGGGGGTAGCTGTTTTTAACCGTGATCTTATTAAGTCCACGATAATAAATACAAGGACACAAGGAGCCGTCCTTCTTGGTAACAAAGAAGAATCCTGCGCCCGCAGGAGAGGAGGACTTCCGTATGAAACCTCTTTGCAAGTTCTCCTGGATATACTTCGACATGGCTGTGGTCTCAGGAACACTCGACCTCTGGGAGGAGAAGTACCCAGAAATAACTCAATAGGGCAATCGTAGGGTCGATGCGGTGGCAATGTCTCAGCCTGCTTTTTAGAGAAGATGTCAGAGAAGTCCTGGTAGGACACTGGTAAAACTTCCAAAGGCTTCGTAGACACGGAGGAGGCCAATACAGGTACAGGTAGAGAGGCCACCATACAGCGGGACCGTCACTCTGGACCCCAATGAAGGATCTCCCCTGTCATCCAGTTGAGAATAGGTGCATGGAGCTGCAGCCACGGTAGACCCAACAGGATAGAGGACAAGGACCGAGGTAGCACATAAAAGGACAGTCTCTCCTTGTGCAACACTTCGACCTGCAAGAACAGAGGCTTGGTGCGGTACAGGACCGGGTCAGAGAGGATTTGACCAACGGCTTCTCGAGGTGAACCACTGGGATGTGATGCCGGGAGACCAGAGCGGCATCCACGAAATTCCCTGCAGAACCGGAGTCCAAGACAGCGGAGACTTGGATCTGCTGAGAAGCACCGGAATCATCAGGCGTTGAGAAGCTTTGCAGACACCTAGGGATACTTCTCCCAAAAACCCTAGGTTCTGGTGTTTCCCGGACGCTGGGGACAGATAGGACAGGCCCCGATGAAGTGCTCCGGACTAGCAAAATAAAGGCAAAGGTTGCCCTGGCGTCTTCTGATGCGTTCCTGTCCACTTCCATAGGCTCCTCAGCAGAAGGTACGACCAGAGGCTGGAGTGGCCTTTGGAAGGCTGGGGCCAGGCGAGGCAGGCGTCGAGGACGAACTTGAGGTTGCTCGAGGCATGACTCCTCAGCACACTCCCTAAATCGTACGTCTATCAGGGTGGCCAAGGTGATGAGACCAGTCAGACGGCAGATCACGAGCAGCCAGAGCGGCCTTCACATGAGAGGCGAGACCCTTTTTGAAAGCTGCAGACAGTGGCGGCCAAGGTCGAGGTACAGAGACGGCAGACAATCTCGTGGTCAAAGTCCAAGCACAAGGTCAGGGCAGGCGGCAGAGATGCAACGTCAGAGTCCGGTCCGGGGTCAGCAACAGGAGGTCCAAGCAGAAGGGTACGGGAACACAGCACACAGGACAGCAACACGGAGGAACACTGGTACACGGGAACACGGAGGGACTCAGGTAACAGTGGAACGCAGGAGACACAGGAGAAGCAGGAATCGCAGGCAAATCGCAGAATAGCTTTCTCTCAGGCTGTGAGGCACAAAAATCCGGCAGGGTGAGATGGGAGAGGCAGATATAAATAGCCTCATGGGAAATGACCAGCGCCAATTAATGGCGCGCTGGCCCTAAAAATTTTAAAAGCTGAAGTGCGCGCGCCCTAAGACACGGGGACGCGCGCACACGGAGCAAGGCTGGGACTCGAGAGTGGGGAGAGGTAAGCAGCGCTGACGCTGCGCCTGCGAGGAGCGAGAGGCACCAGACCACCCGTGACACGGCCACATGTGGGGGGTCTCTGTACTCGGGAGAAATTGCATAACAAATTGTAAGGTGGGTTTTCTCTTTTTATCTTTTGGAAATGTGTAAATTTTAATGCTGAATGAATGTATAACCGGCACAATTTGACCATTCAAAATTTCACCTCCATTTTGATGTAATTACTACGAAGATCTCAAGTGGTTAACAATCTTCCTTAAAGCTGTTTCTGATAGTTTGGGGGATTTGAAAATGGGTTGATTATATAGGGGGTTTTGATGTTAAATATGTAAAATTTCATTTAGAACAGTATTTATCCCCAAAATAGTCAATTCTGAAAATACGGAAAATCGATATTCGATTTGTAAGCTATGTGACATTAAAATAAATTATTCAGACATTTCAAAAATTATGAAAATGTAAAGTAGACATATGGACAATGTTATTCAGCAACTTATTTAGACGGTAAATCTATCTGCCTGAAAACGCAATGATTTTGAATTTTTTGGAATCATTCTCAAAAAATTCATCATTATTTCTTTTTTTTTTGTAAATAAACTCATCAGCCAAGATTTACCACTAAAATGAAGTACGACATGTGAGGAAAAAAAATCGCAGAATCCCTTTGATAAGTAACTGTGTTCAAAAGTTATAACCATATAAAGCGACGCATATCAGAATCCCAAAAAAAACTGGCTACGTGTTCGTATTTTTTTTGTGAACATCATATCTAACCTTGCTTGTTGCCCTTATTCATGGTCATAGTGACCATGAATAAGGGCAACAAGCAAGGTTACGCCCCAAACGCTACTATGCACTTTTTAACAGGCACCATTATATACATATAGCACTCTCTGTGCATTCCATGACTTTTCCGCAAAGAAAGTATTTTTTATGATTTTTGGAAACCAATAAAGTATATGCCATTTTAATCGACTGACTACGAGTGCTGGATCCTCAGAATCTCCTTTTCCTAGTCCCATACCTGGAGCGGCACAGGCGCATTGTTGTCCAAGGACCCGGGCACCGTTCTCACGGCTCATGTGGATATCGCATATAGGACTGCCTTACATAGAACATCGGCTGATAAGGTGAGCTGCAAGCTTCTATTCTTTTTAACACCTATATTTTTCCAAGTTCTTTTCTCTAGCTTTCCTTAAAATTCTATCCCTGTCTCCCGATAACAAACATTTAGCTAATATTGCCCTTGGGTAAGTCCCAGGAGAAGGCCTCTTTTGAGGGACTCGATGGGCTTGCTTTATAAATGTGGAGAAGACAGATATCCTTTCCTAGTTTAAGCATTAACCAAGTCTGCATGAATTTTGTGGTGTCATCGCCCTCTGATCCTTCCGGAAAACCTAAACAGTGCTTGTTATATCTCATAGAGCGGTTCTCTAAGTATGTACGTTTCTTTCTATTCTCCGAACACCTGGATTTCGTCGCCTATAGTTCTTTTTTAAAACGGTCTTCTAGGTCTGATATTCTATTTTCTGTGCTGTTAATCCTATCTACCTGTTTTTTCATATCAGCACTGACCAATAGTAGTTGTTCCTGAAAGGAACCTACCAGTTTCATCAAGTCTCCTATTGTGCTTTTGCATTGGGCAATAGCGGCCATTATTTTTTTTGGTGAAGGAGAGTATTCCTCCCCCACCGTTTTCTCTGCCTCTTCAAATTCAGACTCACCCTCAGAATGACCCTTGCCCTCGTGCACACTTATATTTCCTGAAGTATTCCTTGTCTGTTTCTTGAGTTTATAACTAGTTAATTTTTTGCCTTAGGAGAAAGGACATATTTGTCCATATTTCTTGCCGAATCGTCTCTAAGTTTATCAATTTGATTTTGTTTTTGTTTAAGGATAACCAACAGGGGTTTTATTTGTCATCTTTCCTTTTTTTGAGCCTTGTCTTGACATCATATCCTCCTAGGTTTGAATCAGTTTTCCTCCAAATAACCATAAATTAATGTTCAAACAAGCTTATGATGTTAATGACCAGCCATTATATCAAATACCATCCAGTATATTTTGCAACTAAAAATCACAATAAATATTTAATAGAAGCAATGTTAAAGTGTAACCGTCATTTCAAAAAACTTTTGATATGTTCTAGGGCAGGTAATTTTAAGCCCTTTTGCAATTGGATTGGTTACCCGAATCTTGCTCCTTCCTCTTGTATTCTGCAGACTTCCCCTAGATGTCAGTAATCTCACATATGTCTGTTACTAAGGAAATTCCGTCTTTAGAAAGAAGAATCTCCTCATGTCTCCAGCACTTATCTCTCCTCAGCTTCCTCTGCACTTGTGTATAAACAAATAATCCACACAGACAGAAGGAGCCTCCCCCCATTACCTCACACAAGGAGGTGGCAGGAGACACTCTACAAGTCTGTGCCCTCATGTGCTGTGCCCTCATGTGCTGTGCTGAAGTTTTACATAGATAGATAGAGCCTTTTTTTAAGCCAAGTGAAGACAGTGGAGCTCATATATATACCAAACAGAGTGATCACATGATTAAGTAGCCCAGCCCCCTAATTTGCATATTGCGTCTAAATTTACAAACATAATAGGCATTAAATATCCACAAAATCATCAATAAATATATACATAGTGAAAGTGCATGTGCTATGGTACAGTACATACAATTGATTTTACAAATATCATCAAGATTGTGTATTATAAAGTGCTAAGCGCAGTGTTACAATTAGGGGGCGGGGCTACTTAATCATGTGATCACTCTGTTTGGTATATATATGAGCTCCACTGTCTTCACTTGGCTTGAAAAAGGCTCCCTGGAGCCAAAACGTCGCTGCTTATGTACTTTATTGTACTCTAACATGGAATAAAGAACACCGCTTTTTCACTGAATACTTTGGAGTGCTGCCTATTTTCAATTACCTACCTCTGGAGGACCTAAAGCCTGGTTCTGAGTGCCTGCACCCACCACTGCTGTTTTTTTGATGTGCTGTTTTGGACTTTCCCTACGTACATACATACATAGATACATAGATAGATAAATAGATAGATAGATAGAAAGATATGAGAGAGAGATAGATAGCTCTGGTGTCATTGGTCAGCAGCGCATCCTTGTCATGAGGTGACAGGAGACAGGCTCCGCCCCTCCATATTGCTGATTGTAGTTTTTTTGAGAGCTGGGAACCCTGGTTGCTATGGGCCAAAAAAGGTACTAAATGAGGACTGAAAGGCAAAATACTTTGAGGAATGATTCCCAGGGACACCTGCAGCAGAATTATGTATTTTAGGTTTTTTTGTTCAGAATGACGGTGACACTTTAAGCTGGCCCTTCGTATAGTTTCTACATTTACAATGATTTACCTACGTCATCTGGCTGTCGGCTGAATTATAACACATATGCCTACGGCTGCCATGCGCGGAAGCAGGAAGCTAAGCAGTAAAGCCGCGTATGTGCAGTAAGCATTTGTGTTATAATTCAGCCGACAGCCAGATGATGTAGGGAAAGGAGGTGTGAGCAAGCCGCAGGACGCGCACGTATGTATCCGCTCACCTCAACTTGCTAGACTCTTTGCCTGGTTACCAGGCAGAGAATAAATGTTAATTTTTTCCTTTTCTGCACAGCGATTTTATTAGCTGAAGAAAGGTTGCCCTTATGCTATAAGGGCTCGATGGGAACCTGCCCGCAACTTAATTTTTTCATACAGCGGTGACAGGTTCCCTTTAAGCCTTTAGTGACCAAGCTCATTTGCCCCCCACATATCACTTCCCACATATCACCCTGTAATATTAACTTCAGCCCTCAAACTATTCAAAACAGCATTTAAGAAGCTTATTAACCCTTTATGTATTTTACAGAAATTCAAACAAAATGAAGATTTGATTTGGAATTCACTAATATTTATCATTAATACATTCATTTAGCCGCAAAATGTACTCACATAAACTGAAAAGTAGTAAATGCATCTAAGAATATATTGTACAGTGGACACCCCGTATGTGGATGTAACCCACTGCCAGGGCATATGGCGGGGCACATTGAGCCATTGAGCTATTGTAGGGCAGAATAGTTTTCAGGTGCTTGTAGAGGGGGTTTGTAGAGCCCCTGGGGCCACATTTACACGTGGCATTTTAATTGCACTTTGAAACAAAATCCAAAGGCTCTACCTGCGATCGTATGTTTAGGAAATATTGCATTTACATTGCGTTTAGTTAACGTGTTGGAAAAACGTTAGCAAAATATGTGATAACAAGTGGAGCCTTTGGATTGCATTTCCAAATGTAACCAAAATGCCACGTGTGAACGTGGCCACAGGTACCACAAACCTTTATCCCAGTGAATTTGTAAACTTTTTATCATGTGGTATTGGGGGCATATTAACCCCCTGCCATTGGCTTTTTCAATTTTACTCTGTTTATCGCTCCCCACTTTCAATAATCAATAACTTTCTTATTTTTCCGTGTACAAAGCTGTATGAGAGCTTTTTCTGTTTAACAAATTGTACTTCCAAGTGACAGTATTTTATATTCCATCCCTTGTACTGGGAAGTCGAAATACAAAAAAAATGCGGTAAAATTGACAAGAAACCGCATTTGACCCATTTTGTTGGACTCTGTTTTTACGTCTTTCACTGTAGATTCCAAATGGCATCTCTAATATATCCTTTGGTTTGGTACGATCACAGGGATACCAAATTTATATAGGTTTTAATTTTTCATTTTAAGGAGTATGGAGTTGGCTAAGCGGTCATTTTTTCAGGACGAGCTGACGTTTTTATTGCTACCATTTTGGGTATTGTGCAACCTTTAGATCACTTTCTATTATGTTCTCTACTAAAGAGATGGACTTTCCAGATATATCCAGGAGCTGGTATTGGTGCAGTGACATGAAGCATGAAGAACCAATTGGGGGATTTAGTCCCTCCTCCGTAGATATTTTTTGCCTTTGGAGATTCCCCAACATCCGCCATCTGTGACGTATACTATTACACAGAATACGTGTAGTGATGATCAAATCTGTGACTTGTACACTGGTGCACAAATGTCACATAATAACTGTACTGTGTAGCATATATATAATATAGCAATATTTTGATCAGATTATTATTTCACTCTCACGTTTGGTCACTACACTGTGTGCGCGTGGCAATATATGCCAAATTTATTATGTAAATATATACTTTGCACATTTTAGGTAGTTATTTCTACACGTTTATTGATGACACTTGTTAGTAGTGGGTTTAATATCATCTATTTTAATCATGACATGGAGTAGGTGATTACGTAATTATGATGTTAATATTATGGTTTTGAATTAACTTGATCGTGTTGGACATTTATATACTGTATATTATAATGATAACTTTTTGCATTTTATGGCCACTTTGCAATATATGTTTGTATTACCAATTGCACCAATTATGATTGGGCATTTTGCAATAATGTAAGCTTACTTACTTCAGTGAGCAATACACATGGAAACGGAATAATGACTCGCGTACAGAGTATGTAACTCTGGTTTCTAGGATACGATGTAAACATATCGGAACTGCAGGAGGTCCTGTGACCATGACAACAGCCGGGTCAGGTGATCGTCCACTATGGAATGTTGGGTATTCTCGCGACACTTTACATGTAGGTGCGACACATTTTGATCTCTCGCACACACAGCCTGGATGCTCTCTGCGACATATCGCGAGATGCTATTAGAGTGGTCACGTGACTATTATACGACTCGTTGCTGCCGTTTTACTATGTAAGTCCATTCCATCTCATGTGGTGAGGCATTAGATAATTATCTTGCACACTATGATTGGACACTGGGACCATAAAAGGTGTTCCCCTGGCCTTATGGCACTCCCCCATAAGAAGCGACTCATGCAAAACACGTGTCAGGGTCTAGCACGCACAGTCTTTGGTCGATAATTATTTACTATTTCACTGCTGCTTGATATGTTTTGAATTCCAGAAGGGTATTGTGTTTGCCACTCTACATTTCCCAATGGGGATCTATGTGGTTATTATGTATCCGGTTTGTAGCTTATTTTAGTTTAGAACCTATTTCATACTTACTATGTATATGCAGTAGTGTGCTGTTACTTTTATTTTATGCATGCCAGGACAGTGTATGCTATTTTATCTGTCGGTTGCTCCAGTGATGTCTTCTTCATTTTAATTGTATTTCTATGTTTATGTTTACAATAAAGATGATTTGCATATAGCTGTGTCACAGTCTGTGGACCGCCACAGAAGAATGAGCTGAAGATCCGGCAGGGAATGCTGGGAGTAGCCAGGCTATATAGCAGAGCCAGGATACCAGCGCCAATAAGGAGGACCCTGGCCCTTTAAATTCCTGGAGGGGGACGCGTGCGAGCTCGTCAGACAGCAGGGCACGCCGCACGGGCCAGAGCCGGGACATGTAAGTGTCGAGTTGGAGGAGCGGGGCAGCGGCAGATACAAAGCAGAGCACGGGTGCACCTGCGATCAGAAACATGGATCGCGGGGTCACACGTGACAACCATGATGCGGTCACAGCATTAACGGGTTAAGATCTCCTGACTGTTAGAGCAGTGGCTGTCATAAGACAACCTGGGCACTACTCTTTTTTGCACAGGGGTCCCGTGCAGACCCCTCAGCCTAGCCTAAGGCCTCTTAGTGACCAATGTAGAAACCCGTATAGGCGGTCACTAAGGGGTTAAATACTTCATCCGCCACAACAAAGAGCCTTCTACTACCCTTCAGGCATAAATTCCACGAGTTAGTTCTCCATTACTATGTTTGGGATAAGACGCAGTCGTTAGTATGGTATTAGGGACAAGCTAATACCTCCCGACCAGATGTCGCATTAACCCTTCCAGAAGCATCATAGACGCTCCTAAATGCAGTATTACTCCTTGAAAACTGCCTCATGCGTCTAAACACGCAATGACTTTTTACTTTATATGGGGTGAGTGAGGATGGCAGGACATAGGAGAACGGCTGCTGCAGCCCCTGACTTACACAGCCGCTGCTGAGAGGAGATGGATGAGCTGTGGAGTAGAGGCAACTGACTTGTTGTATGTGTGCGAGCCCGAGCCGTGCAGCACCTGGACACCACCATTCCTCTCTCCCCCCAACCTGATATTGTTTCTCTTTGGCTGGGCCAAAGTGGGCAGAGCTACAACAAGCCACGCCCAACCTATATGCCAATGTCACTGCACTATAGTTGTTGCATATATCAAGGGCTGGCGCTGACCCATAGGAAAACGTGGCCACAGGTCAACCAGGGAACTGGAGGCTTGTGACCAAGGGCTGCAATGAAGTAGATCGGTAAGATCTGCAAGGTCTGTAACAGCGTGCTGGTCAGGCAGGGTTATACATGGAAGTTTTATATCATATAAAGTACAGAAGAAGCCAGGCATTCTAAGTGAATATATATATATACATATATAATGAAAAAAGAGCAGTACTTGTGCAACAGCATGACTACTGTGTAGCTACTTTTCTTCCCCTCTCCAAATGTTGGTACATCTTAGGCCCCTTGCACACGAACATTGTGGGGACATATATCCAGTTGCAAAATTTGCGGCCGGCTATCCGTCCCCAGACACTATGGCACACATGTGCCACCCTATCATAGTATGCATGGGAAAAAGATAGAGCGTTCTCTATCTTTTCCCGTAATTACAGTCCGGCATTCCTATGGAGAGGGGAG
The DNA here is from genome assembly GCF_040894005.1 of Engystomops pustulosus. NCBI lineage: Eukaryota > Metazoa > Chordata > Amphibia > Anura > Leptodactylidae > Engystomops > Engystomops pustulosus. Next base: position 58,273,231 of record NC_092413.1, read on the forward strand.
GGGTGAGCAGCACAATTCACACCGCCACTCCAGCAGAACATACGCTGGTCCCGGGGCGGGCGTAGCACAAATTCATGTGAAAGAAGCCTCAAGTTGTATTTACATGGTGCGTTTACGATGTACTTGCAAATAAGTCGCAAACGCTACAGGCCAAAACACATGTGCCATGTTACAAGAGTGACCAAGTTTTTCCATGGTAAGGTAACTGACTTAAAGGGGATGTCAGAGTTTATTAAAAAAGCCTCAGGTAGCCTGCAAAAAAACCCCAAACTTATACTTACCTTTTCCTGTACTCCCGTTCCTCCACTGCCCTCCGTCAGTGGCGTGCCCGTTTGTTTACAGAGGCTCCCATCCATCAACTTCTGCCCACCTGTCCAAGCACCTGATACAGCATTAATTTCAATATGCATCAGCTACGGAGACAGGTGGGCATGCTAGGCAGGTTAAAAGTTTCCCGATCAGAGCGTGCCTGCCTTTGTAAACAAACGGCACAGCACTGAAGGACAGTACAAGGAGACAACTGAAGCGCAGGAAGAGGTAAGTATAAGTTTATTTTCTTTACAGCACCCCGCAGACTACCTGAAGATTTTTTGATAAACAACCCCATTAAAGTTATTTTACCAAGCCCATGTATAATAGGAGAATGCACATGTTGTTTGTCATCCTTTAGGCACGATGTGTTTGCAATACATTACCAAATGCAAGGTAACCACCCCATGTAAAAGCAGCTCCAGGTCAGGCACATGGGGTAGCTTGGCCGCAGGATAGCCGCATAGCAATTGTCTAATCTACAGCGACTTCCATTGGCAGCAAGGTGGATGGAACGAGCAAAGTGCACTGGACAGTAGTCTTTGTATAAGAGAAATATGATGCTTGGACTACCTGTCTGCCAGCCAAAAAGCAAAGCCACTGTTACAATAGTGCACTGTGCTCAGTCATTAAGATCCGACCAGTGTTTCCATGGCACATTTGTGTGTCGTCGCCATATTACTACAAATTCCATACTCTTCCTTGACTAAAAATACTCCTCAGAAATGCTAATAGGAGTATTTTTACTCTATAGAGGGTCTAGAGTACCAGTTTTAAGGCATACCCAATGATAATTGCAAATAAAATACACAGAATATATTTATCAATAAAAATACAATTTTATTAGAACACTGCTGTACCGGAGATCTAACTCACTACCAATAAACATCACATAAAACACATATAAAATATGTCCAACATAATAATACACATAAATTAAAATAAATTGAAGATATCACTTGATGAGAAAGGTATGTATTTGTGTTGTGTTTGTTACCTGCAATCTGCAATGCCTTGATTATAAAGTAAATAAAGATATGTCGGAGTCAAAAAGTCTTCTTTTATTTTTTCACTTTCTTATATGGAATGTCACAATTTTAACACAATGGGGCATATTTACTAAGGATCCGAATTGCGGTTTTCCACCGGGTTTCCCAAATTATTTCACCAAATTCCGCCAGGATTGTGGCCGTCGGAAAACCCGACGGATTGGGAAAAATTGTGGAATTTAAAAAACGAATTGTGTCGCAAAATCAATCACTCACATGCACCGGGGGAATAGATTGGTGAACTCCAGCGGACCTCGGCGCAGCAGCAACACCTGGTGGACATCGGGCGCACTACCTTAGTGAATCCTCGTCAGAGAACGCGCCGCTGGATCGCGACAGGACCCGGTAAGTAAATGACCCCCATTATTTGGATAAAACATAATGGGGCACATTTACTTACCCGGTCCAGTCGCGATCCAGCGGCGCGTTCTCTGCTCTGGATTCGGGTCCGGCGGGGATTTATGAATGTAGTTCTTCCGCCGTCCACCAGGTGGCGCTGCTGCGCTGAAAGTCATCTCATCGCGCCGGAATGCACCACCTCGGACCAGGTGAAGGTAAGCGCTCCCCAAGCGACACTTTTTCGGTTTTTAAATGCGGCGGTTTTTCCGAATACGTCGGGTTTTCGTTCGGCCACGCCCCCCGATTTCCGTCGCGCGCATGCCGGCGCCGATGCGCCACAATCCGATCGCGTGCGCCACAATCCCGGGGCAATTCAGGTACAATCGGCGCAAATCGGAAATATTCGGGTAACACGTCGGGAAAACGCGAATCGGGCCCTTAGTAAATGACCCCCAATGTACACAGTAGTTGGATGAAACGTGGCGTAGTGCTTTGCTTAAATAAAATGTAGCATACATATTTATAGTCTCCCGTGTGGCTTGTGAAGAAGTGGTAATGAGATCTAATTAAGTGGTATTCGCTGGATATTTGTGAGATGTGTTGGATCATATACTCACAATTCATTCATTTCTCTGCTCTGATCAGACTTATTGTGCATGCATGGAACCAGTGTGCGCTTAATGTTTCGGAGCTTCGTTACTTGTTGGTTCCTTTTAATAGTGGCACCTCTCCAAGAGCATTCTCCACTCCCACTTCGGTTATCTCCGTATGTCCAGGTACAGTAGATTCCTATGTATGTATAGGACCAGGAAAAAGTTAGCTTTTGGGAAGGTTTAAATGAGCACATTTGCTCTTGGGTGTCAGCTCATAAATATCCTCTATAGAGACGCAATCCAAATTCTATCGCACTCACATACGCCAAGCTAGACGCGTTTCAGAGTTTCTCCGTCCTTTTTCAATACATTGTTGTTAAAAACCGTAACCAGTCCAGTACTAAAAAAAGATATTTTACATAAATCCGAATACAAATTCATCATAGGAAAAAATCATAAAATCCCAGTATTTTACACTTTACCAAATGTGGATATGGACCATAGGAACCCACCTGGGAGACCTATCGTCTCTGGAATAGGATCACTTACTGCAAATTTGTCACAATACATTGACAAACTCCTCCAGCCATTAGTAAAAATTACACCCAGTTATATTAAGGACACTACCCAGATTATTTCCACTCATAAAAAAATTGAATGGCAACCCCATTGGATGTTAGCCACTGTAGATGTATCCTCACTCAATACATGCATTCAACACGAACAAGGCATACAAGCGGTTTCGTATTTTCTATCACATCATTTGGAAAAGAAGGAAGAACAAGCCTCTTTTATTTTAAAAGGGATAGATTTTATTTTAAACCATAACTATTTTACTTTTGAAGGGCTATGCCAATTTGTTTTTGGCATACTGGGAGTTGCAGACCATCCAACCCAAACTCGGTGCGAATCTGGTGCTCTGGAGGCGGTAATCAGACAATGTCATACTAATCTGGCAGTCTGGAAGGGATTCATTAGATCAGTTCATTAATTCCCTCAACATTAACAACTTTAACCTAAAATTTACTCCACATATTGACACAGAAAAGATTGAGTTCTTAGATCTTCTTATTTTGATTGAAAAGCATAGATTATCCTGTTCTACCTGTAGAAAGCCTACAGCTAAAAATAGTTACATCTTACATAATAGCTGTCATCTACCTGATGGCTTTTAAATGTATCATATGGGCAGTTTCGCCATCTCAGGCGGAACTGCACATAGGACGAAACCTTTGAAAATGAGGCAGCAGAGCTAAAACAAGTTTTAAATCCCTAGATAGAAACACCTTTTTTGAGGACAAAAAAACGACAGCCATAACCAAAAGTGAAACAAACATCATTATATTACCATTTAATGCCAACTATCGGAATATTGAAAAAATACTAAAGAAACACTGGTACCTTATAAAAAAGGACAATATTTTAGGCAATTTACTTCCAGAGAGACCTCCGATAGTATATACAAAAGCACAAAATTTAAACAATAAAGTAGCACCTACCATTAAAATAAACAGGTAATAAATGATTTATCATGGCTTGCATTCAAGGGTTTTTATCGTTGTGGTGCTGTAAAACCACAACATTTACAAAGAAAACAACTCGTGTAAAATCCACAACCAACAACTTTGAAGTGGAAATACAAGAATTCTTGCAATACAAAGGGTACTATATACCTTTTGGAGTGTCCATGTCACTTACAATATAAAGGGCAAACATATAAGCCCTTAAAAGAGAGAGTGAAGGGACATATTAGGAACATCAAAAAAGGCTTTACCAATCACTCCCTATCCCTGCATTACCGAAAATATCATAATTGAGACCCAAAGACTCTGAAATTTTGTGCATTAGATACGGTATCCAAAGATTGGCGGGGGGGGGGGGGGGGGTTATGTTGCAAAAATGTTCAGAGTCCAAAATATCTTTGAACTTCAATAAAGTATTCCAAAAGGCCTAAATGCAGAGACAGAGGTTTTTGGCTTTTTATGATTTTCTGGGCTTTATTATATATGTTTTTGATCTTTTGATTATGATTCTTTATGGTTCATTTTTATGTATTTTTTAAGATGCACACTCTATAAATCCTTCTGTGTGATTTGAAGCTTAGTGGAAGTGATTTGGGCTGACTGGGGGTGTGCGTCAGGCTGCATTCCAGCACGCAGACCCCCACTTCACTCAACTCTCTCCATTAATTGACAACTATATCCCATCTACTGAAGATGTTATTTAATGTTATATTTAATCTTAAATACCCTTACATTTATGACTTTATTCATGATTGTATATGTTTTGCTGTTGTCTATATGTGTCCGGTCTTGTTCATATTCTGTACTTGGAGATATTTTATAATCAAAGTTGTTTTTATGTATATTTTTACTATACATTTGGTATAAGCAATCTTTAGGAGACATAATATGAATACCATTGTACACAAACAAAGAAATATAAAGATTTGTTGACAATATGAACATTATTGTACATAAACACAGATATATAAAGATATGTTGAAAGACAAAGAATATATTAAAGAAAGAAAGAATAAAAGAAATCCAATACAGGTTTTCGGTCTTACCTAATATCCAGGTTTTTCTTCTCTCTGAAAGATAGTAGAAAACAACAAAGCAGTCACTAAGTATCAGGTATTGAGAAAGGAGGGAGAACCTCTGAAACGCGTCTGGCTTGGCGAATGTGACTGCTATTGAATTTGGATTGCGTCTCTATAAAGGATATATATGAACAGACACCCAAGAGCAAATGTACCGATTTAAACCTTCCCAAAAGCTAACTTTCTCCTGGTCTTATACATACAAAGGAAATTACCTTACCTGGACATACAGAGATAACCGAGGTGGGAGTGGAGAATGCTCTTGGAGAGGTGCCACTATTAAAAGGAACCAAGAAGTAAAGGAGCTCCGGAACATTAAGAGCACACTGGTTCCACGCATGCGCAATAAGTCTGATCAGATGCCGAAGGACACACATGCTTGCAAGCAGAGTAGAGAAATTAATGAGTTGTGAGTATATGATCCAACACATCTCACAAATATCCAGCGAATACCACTTAATTAGATCTCATTACCACTTCTTTTCTTCACAAGCCACACAGGAGAATATAGATATGTATGCTAGATTTCATTTAACCAAAGCATTAAAGTTCTGACTAATGTACGCCACTTTTCACTGTGTACGTTACGTTTCATCCAACTACTGTGTTAAAGTTGTGATATTCCATATAAGAAAGTGAAAAAAGAAAATACTTTTTGCCTTCGACATATCTTTATTTACTTTACAATCACAGCATTGCAGATCAGGTAGCAAACAACGCAATACGTTGCTAGTGTGAACACAACACAAGTGTTCTGGGGACATATATACCTTTATCATCAAGTTATTTCTTCAATTCATTTTAATTTATGTGTATTATTATGTTGGACATATTTTATATGTCTTTTATGTGATCTTTTGTTATGTGATCTTTATTGGTTGTAAGTAAGATCTCCAATACAGCAGTGTTCTAATAAAATTGTATTTTTATTGATAAATATATTCTGTGTATTTTATTTGCTGATACTTCAACTTCCTAAGAGCACATGTTTTTTGGACCCCTATTAGGTGGAACGACATCCGTTGAGTAGCCCCATCCTCTTATCCTCTCAGTATTTTTACTCTGCCAAAAAAAGGTAGTGCGACCTCTGCTCCAGAAATAAGATTTATCAGTTAGTTCTCCAAATACACTCCAGACATTGCCATAGTGCTAGTAGCTGAATATGAATCCAAACATAATAGTTAACGATTTCAAGAAAGGCATACATTTGCAGCGACTACCGACAGGCGGGACCTTCCTCAGACCTCATAGACTTCCACTTGACTTAACGGATCATGTGTGCTTGTACAACCCACTAACCTCTTTCCAGGATGCCAATGGCCGCTTCACCCATGCACCGGGTACTTCAGTTGACCTGCGTTACAAGGTGAACTACAGTGTAGTAATGCTTCCCACTTTTCTGCTCAGTTGTCATTGCCGTCAGGATTGCCCTCCGTATCGCCGCCTCTCACTAAGGTTCCTCGTGGCTGGAAAGTAGATCTTGTGACGGCACCAGCAGTGTGACTAGCATTTAGCTAGAGTTCCAAGCCTCTTTGATGCAACGGGAGTGCTCACATGCTCCACCCTTTCCGAGACTCTTTAATGTATGGAGAAAAAGTAAATCGACAATTCTTGTTTGAAATTTTAAGCATTTTTTTGGGGAGGGGCAGTGCACTGAACCATAAAAAAATATTATCTATATTTTATGGTTCACTACAATCATTTATATAGTTTTCTTTATATTTGTCCAATTTTACTGAAGAAAAAATAAAATGGAGAAAATTGCATTTATTTTGGTATTGCCATATCTTCAGAGGCATAATTTTATTATTTTTTGATTGACGGAGCTGGTTGTGAGCTTATTTGTTGCGTGATAAGTTGTTATTTCCAGTGGTACGATTTTAGTGCTTGTAACCGTTTTTGATCACTTTTTTTTAACATTTTTTGCAAATAGACTTCATGAAAAATTAGTATTTTTGACAATTTTTGTTTTTTTTCACAGCATTCTCAGAGTGGGTCAAATAATGATTCTGATTTATCGTACAGATTGTTATGGACGTGACAATACCAAATATGTGATTTTTTTTGTTTTTTTAGTGTTTTTAATACTACTACTATTAGTTGTGTATAGGGAACTGTTATTAAACTATATTTAAAAAAAACTTGGATACCCAAGGAATACGACATATTTAATATTGCAAAGCGTACAATTAGAAATTCAGTGTCATAGACATAGAACAACTCAATCTCCCTAAATCATCAGTAACTGACATAAAAGGTGAATAACTGACATAAAAGGGAATCTTAATTCCACAGTTAACATCACTCAATAATTTCTTTTTTTCATACTAATATATCTAAAGAAATGCAAGAGGCAAAAATCATTGTGATCCCTAAAATAGGCAAAAATTAACTTTATTCTGAAAATTACAGACCGATTCCCTTAAAAATGGAGATTTTAAATTATTGTCAGCACTTCTGGCTAAAAGGTTGCGGGAAAGAATAGGTTTACTCTCAGAAGACAAAATGGGCTTACCAGTAATTCCTAGTAAGCAAACGAGATGCAACCAGACGCCTGCTAAATTTGATTCGAATGGACAAACAATACGGAAACCCCAGCGCAATCCTGTGGTTGGACGCAGAAAAAGCTTTCGACAGGATGCACTGAGATATCCTAAAAGTCACATTAGAAAGATTTGGCTTTGAAAATAATTTAAATAAGTCAATTATGGCTTTATAAAGCAATCCAACGGCAACAATAAACGAAGCAGGAATACAATCCTCATTATTTCCACTTACAAATGGCGTGCTCCAAGGATGCCCTTTGTGTTAAAGGGATAAAGAGAGGAAGAGACAAAGGGCCTTTTTTGTGTCTGCATTTTTATTTTTTACTCCCCACCTTCAAAAATCTCCATATATTTTATTTTTTCCATGTAAACTTCATAGTGATGGTATTTAATATTCCATGCCATGTACTGGGAAGCAGGAAAGCAAATGTATTTTGCCATCTTCTGGCTCTAATAACTTTGTCAGACTTCAGTGTATTACAATGTGCAAATCGCAAAAACCAAGCTGTCATGGCAATCGAACGCCACCCCCCTACCCCCGATTACCTCACAGGGTGCGGCGATTGAATCCAAAATGGCGTTGCCAAGGTGCTGCTGGGATTTAAATGCTTCCGCCAGCTTTTCCGGGAACGTTTACAAGGTGAACACCCACGGTTGGTGCTGCAATTTTCAACAAACGCCTACCTTGTATGGAGGGGGCTCAGCCCGTAAGCCCTCTCCATATACACACAGCCAACATGTGACTTCACATGTCGTTAGGGGGTTAATATATATATATATATATATATATATATATATATATATATATATATATATGTATTGTATACGTTGAAAAGACCCATTTCACTCCATAATTAACCTTGGAGAGACCGTTAAGTTTGTATACAGATACCTCTGAAAAATTTTAATGAAAACAGATCACAAATAATTGTAATGAATGCTAACAAGTAAAAGTTTGTTTGCAAAAGGAGTTCGGATGGCGAAAGACTGTTTTGAATATCTAGGCATACGTATTACACAATGACTAAATTTGATCTTAAACCTAAGCTCCAAAAAAATATTGGTGAATAAATTAAAAAAAAACCTTTAAACACTTATTTTCAGGTTTATTTGAATATATAAAAACCCACAAATGAATAGGAAAATCATGTATATATCAATTGAAAGGGGGCATATGGGGGTCCCAGAATTAGCATGGTTTTAACTCAAAAAGCTGTTGTTATCTTGAAGATTACCAAGTCTTGGATGTCAGACCCTCAAGACAATTGGACCTTAATGGAGGACTGTATAATAGCATCAGTCACTGTTAAAGAAGCATAGGTATGTATGGTACTTTGCTCAACAAGCTCTCTTGGGACAACTAATGACCTCTTAAAGAGCTGTAGAAATATGTAAGGAAAAAAATAGTATTAAAATTAATCCTGAAGACATAGAACTGTTATGATCTAGACCAGCGGTTCTCAACCTGTGGGTCGCGACCCCGGCGAGGGTCGAACGACCAAAACACAGGGGTCGCGATTAAACATGTGTGTAATAAGAACTCACTGCGACCTGTCGGCTGCTGTATGCAGGGGAAGCTTGAGGACCTGTGGTGATGTCATCATCACATGACCCTCTGGCTTCTCCTCTATACAGACTCCCGCGGAACAGGCTGCTCTACTCACAGTGAGTAGAAACTAGATCTTGAAGCAGCAGGGGACACACACCAAAACTGGGGGCAGGAACGGGGGAACTAGAACTGGGGCAGAAGTGGGGGGGAGGTTCTAGAAGTGGGGGCAGGAGGTGGGATGAAAACTAGGGGAGCTGCAGTTAAGCAGAAGTCTGGCAGCTTGGAATGAGGAGGGGGAGGAGAAGCCTGAAGACTCCTCTGTGTGATGCCAGGGCTGCTGCAGACACCACAGGGTGTGTGATGGTATGTGACATGTATGGTTGTGTATATAGTGAGTGTATGGTATGTGTGATGATGTGTTTGCCTGCATGTGTATCTGTATGTATCTGTCTGTCAGTGTGTGTGTTTGCCTCCATGCTTGTATGTAGCTATACTTGCTGCATGTGTGACTGCCTGTATATATGGCTTGCTGCATGTGTGACTGCCTGTATATATGGCTTGCTGCATGTGTGACTGTCTGTTGGTTTGTATGTACATGAGAAGGAGAGAGGGTTCTGTGTCAGCAGTGATGTGTATTATGAGGTTCTGCAGCAGCTGAACTGCGTATTATGAGGTTCTGCAGCAGCTGAACTGCGTATTATGAGGTTCAGCAGCAGCTGAGATGTGTATTATGACGTTCCACAGCAGCTCAGGGGTGTATTATGAGGTTCCGCAGCAGCTCAGGGGTGTATTATGAGGTTCCGCAGCAGCTCAGGGGTGTATTATGAGGTTCCGCAGCAGCTCAGGGGTGTATTATGAGGTTCCGCAGCAGCTCAGGGGTGTATTATGAGGTTCCGCAGCAGCTCAGGGGTGTATTATGAGGTTCCGCAGCAGCAAAGGGGTGTATTATGAGGTTCCGCTGCAGCTGAGCGGGTGTATTATGAGGTTCCGCAGCAGCTCAGGGGTGTATTATGAGGTTCCGCAGCAGCTCAGGGGTGTATTATGAGGTTCCGCAGCAGCAGAGGGGTGTATTATGAGGTTCCGCAGCAGCTCAGGGGTGTATTATGAGGTTCTGCAGCAGCTGAGTTGAAGCTTCAATTTTATTACTTGGCAGAGGGGAGAGGTACACATGTTTAGTCTTGTCCTGTTGGTTAAATGACCTCAAAACTGCACTGACCATGATACGGCTGTTTGGGATGATAAACTAGGGAATATTTCGGGGAACAGGAGACAGTTTGAGATTCTGAATTTTAAATACTGTCACGTGAGTTCACTGCAAAGTGGACCCCTGAGGCTCTGTCGCCCAGGGGCCTACTAAAACCTGGAGTCGGCCCTTGGTTGGAGGGAGGGGGAACTAGAACTAGGGGGCAGTATTATGGCAGTGATATTCTTGTACACAGGGGGCAGTATTATAGTAGTGATAGTCTTGTACATAGGGGCAGTATTATAGTAGTGATAGTCTTGTACATAGGGGCAGTATTATAGTAGTGATAGTCTTGTACATAGGGGGCAGTATTATGGTAGTTATAGTCTTGTACATAGGGGGCAGTATTATGGTAGTTATAGTCTTGTACATAGGGGGCAGTATTATGGTAGTTATAGTCTTGTACATAGGGGGCAGTATTATGGTAGTTATAGTCTTGTACATAGGGGGCAGTATTATGGTAGTTATAGTCTTGTACATAGGGGGCAGTATTATGGTAGTTATAGTCTTGTACATAGGGGGCAGTATTATGGTAGTTATATTCTTGTACATAGGGGGCAGTATTATGGTAGTTATATTCTTGTACATAGGGGGCAGTATTATGGTAGTTATATTCTTGTACATAGGGGGCAGTATTATGGTAGTTATATTCTTGTACATAGGGGGCAGTATTATGGTAGTTATATTCTTGTACATAGGGGGCAGTATTATGGTAGTTATATTCTTGTACATAGGGGGCAGTATTATGGTAGTTATATTCTTGTACATAGGGGGCAGCATTATGGTAGTTATATTCTTGTACATAGGGGGCAGCATTATGGTAGTTATATTCTTGTACATAGGGGGCAGCATTATGGTAGTTATATTCTTGTACATAGGGGGCAGCATTATGGTAGTTATATTCTTGTACATAGGGGGCAGCATTATGGTAGTTATATTCTTGTACATAGGGGGCAGCATTATGGTAGTTATATTCTTGTACATAGGGGGCAGCATTATGGTAGTTATATTCTTGTACATAGGGGGCAGCATTATGGTAGTTATATTCTTGTACATAGGGGGCAGCATTATGGTAGTTATATTCTTGTACATAGGGGGCAGCATTATGGTAGTTATATTCTTGTACATAGGGGGCAGCATTATGGTAGTTATATTCTTGTACATAGGGGGCAGCATTATGGTAGTTATATTCTTGTACATAGGGGGCAGCATTATGGTAGTTATATTCTTGTACATAGGGGGCAGCATTATGGTAGTTATATTCTTGTACATAGGGGGCAGCATTATGGTAGTTATATTCTTGTACATAGGGGGCAGCATTATGGTAGTTATATTCTTGTACATAGGGGGCAGCATTATGGTAGTTATATTCTTGTACATAGGGGGCAGCATTATGGTAGTTATATTCTTGTACATAGGGGGCAGCATTATGGTAGTTATATTCTTGTACATAGGGGGCAGCATTATGGTAGTTATATTCTTGTACATAGGGGGCAGCATTATGGTAGTTATATTCTTGTACATAGGGGGCAGCATTATGGTAGTTATATTCTTGTACATAGGGGGCAGCATTATGGTAGTTATATTCTTGTACATAGGGGGCAGCATTATGGTAGTTATATTCTTGTACATAGGGGGCAGCATTATGGTAGTTATATTCTTGTACATAGGGGGCAGCATTATGGTAGTTATATTCTTGTACATAGGGGGCAGCATTATGGTAGTTATATTCTTGTACATAGGGGGCAGCATTATGGTAGTTATATTCTTGTACATAGGGGGCAGCATTATGGTAGTTATATTCTTGTACATAGGGGGCAGCATTATGGTAGTTATATTCTTGTACATAGGGGGCAGCATTATGGTAGTTATATTCTTGTACATAGGGGGCAGCATTATAGTAGTTATATTCTTGTACATAGGGGGCAGCATTATAGTAGTTATATTCTTGTACATAGGGGGCAGCATTATAGTAGTTATATTCTTGTACATAGGGGGCAGCATTATAGTAGTTATATTCTTGTACATAGGGGGCAGCATTATAGTAGTTATATTCTTGTACATAGGGGGCAGCATTATAGTAGTTATATTCTTGTACATAGGGGGCAGCATTATAGTAGTTATATTCTTGTACATAGGGGGCAGCATTATAGTAGTTATATTCTTGTACATAGGGGGCAGCATTATAGTAGTTATATTCTTGTACATAGGGGGCAGCATTATAGTAGTTATATTCTTGTACATAGGGGGCAGTATTATAGTAGTTATATTCTTGTACATAGGGGGCAGTATTACAGTAGTTATATTCTTGTACATAGGGGGCAGTATTATAGTAGTTATATTCTTGTACATGGTTTGGGGTCACCGCAACATGAGGAACTGTATTGCGGGGTCACAGCATTAGAAAGGTTTGGAACCACTGATCTAGACTATAAGAACTGGGACGAAATAGGTATACAGGCGATCCCCTACTTAAGGACACCCGACTTACAGACGACCCCTAGTTAAAGACGGACCCCTCTGCCCACTGTGACCTTTGGTGAAGCTCTCTGGCTGGTTTACTATAGTCCCAGGCTGCAATGATCAGCTGTAAAGTGTCTGTAATGAGGCTTTATTGATAATCCTTGGTCCCATTACTGCAAAAATTTTGAAACTCCAATTGTCACTGGGGCAAAAAAAAAAAATTGTCTTTAACTTGGTGCTGGTGCTTAGTGCTGGTGTAATCAATCCCAGGCAAATATAAAACATATATGGTGGGACTGCCCACATGCACAAAAATATTAGGGCATCACCAGAACTTTCTGTTCTCATTCTAAGATTAGAAGAAATCACTAAGATACAGAGGCTTCCTTATGCGGTTCTAGAAGAGAGATGACTAAGTGGAAAATAGCTACACTACCAAATATAGATACAGTGATCAACAAAATTTTGGTATTGACTTGCGCGGCTTTATATGGTTATAACTTTTGCGAACTGTTACTTATCAAAACAATTCTGAGATTGTTTTTTTCCACACGTTGTGCTTCATTTTAGTGGTAAATTTTGGCTTTTGCTTTTATTTACAAAAAAAAAAGAAAAAATGTAGAATTTTAATGAAAAATTAGCCATTGTTGAAATTTGAAATCATTGGGTTTTCAGGCACATTTACCACCTAAATAAGTTGCTGAATAAAATTTCCCATATGTCTACTTTACATTTTCAGCATTTTTGAAATGTCTGGATAATTTATTTTGATGTCACGCGGCTTACAAATCGAATATCGGTTTTTCCGTATTTTCAGAATTGACTATTTTTTTTGATTAATACTGTTTTAAATGAAATTTTACATATTCAACATAAAAACCCTATATAATCAACCCATTTTCAAATCTGCACTCTTCAACCTATCAGAAACAGCTTTTAGGAAGATTGTTAACCCCCTGAGATCTTCATAATAACTGAATCAAAATGGAGGTGAAATTTAGAATGGTCAAATTTTGTTGGTTATACGTTCATTTAGGCTTAAAATTTCCAGCAGATAAAAAGGGAAATCCCACCTTAGAGTTTGTTATGCAATTTCTCCCGAGTACAGAGACCCCCGACATGTGGCCGTTACTTGTTTTATGGGTGCACAGTGAGATGCAGAAGGGAAGTAGCACCCTGCAGCTGCCAGGATTTTAGTTCTCATTGGCCCCTTTTGTAGGCTATAGAATGCTAGCTCTTTCATTACTGGGGCCATGTGATTGCATTTTTTTTTGCGGGATGAGATGCTTTTTCCATTGTTACCATTTTGGGGTGGTATCCCCCATTGTTGAAAATGGAACTTTTTTTTTTAGGGCAGAAGTAGAAAAGCATCCATTGTGTACTAGATTTTTTACTTTTTTTTTTTGGTGTTCACCGTATAGCCTAATAATCATGTTATCGTTATTCTATGGGTTGATACGATTACGGGGATATTTTTTCTTACATTTTACTAAATTTACCAAATAAAACACTAATGTGGGGAAAAATCTATCATTTTTGCATCGCCGCCTTCCAAGCGGCATAACATTTTTACTTTTTTGGCTATGGAGCTGGTTGATGGCTTGTTTTTTACTTTGCAACAGAATTCTTGGAGTACATATGTTTTTTTGTGCACATTTTTTTTTGCTGCATTTTTTGTGGGATTCAATAGGTAAAAATCATCATTTTTGGCGAGTTTTTAACAGTTGTTTTAATGGTGTTCATCGAGCGGGTTCAATAATTATTTACTTTTATTCTATGGGTTGTTACGGAAGTGGTGATACTATATATGTGGGATTTGTGTTATAAAGAGACATAACGGAAAAAACTGTCTAAATCATATGTTATAGGGCTTATGGGCATTTTTTTTTATTTATTGCTTTATTTTCTTTATTGAAAAACATTTTTTTTTTTTAACTTTTTTACTACTTCCACTATGGGACATGAACAAGCAATCATCTGATTGCTTGTTCATGATAATGCTCTGCAATACTGATGTATTGCAGGGTATTATCAGTGTCAGCCTATGCACATACATGGGCTGACACTGTGCCTGTAAGATGACGTCAGAAACGCCGTCTTTCAGGCATTGCCTGCAGGCAGCTCGGGGGCCGGGGCGGACCCCAGGGCTGCCATAGCAACGATCGGCGCCCCCAGAAGACAGCGCGGGGGGGAACTATTGTGAGGGAAAGACCACTGGTAGGCATGTTAAGTGTCGCGGTCCACAGCATTTAACGGGTTAAACACCCGGGATCGGAAACTACTCCGACTGCGGGTGTTACATTGGGATGTCAGCTGTTAGCTACAGATGGCACCCCATGTATCCCGATGCCGGTTCAGCTCTGATCCAGAGCTGAGCCGGCATCAGCACTACAACAGATATATCCGCTGCAGAGCGGGAAGGTGTTAAGCAGTAATAGGGCTCTGTTTTTATTGTAGTTGAGATACAATAATGGGCAAGCAAACAGAACGTGACCAACTAAATAAGGACATGAGATAAACGATGCTCTCAAATGTTCCTCCTTTACTTTTCATTTTGCTTCTTCTCGCTTGTCTTTTCTTTTACTTATTCTCTTTGCTCCTTTCTATACCTTCCCTGAGGGAACTAAGCAGTGGAACACAAGATTGGGCACTTTTACACCCAAAAGTAGCGTTATAAATTGTATGTGAAGCTTTTTATAATCAATACTGATGCTTGGCACATATTTATTATACTCTTTCATTTTTGTAAGTATGTGTATAAATAATTTGAAAATTTACAAAAAAAAAATAGCGATGGGTTATGGTATTTCAGTAAGAAGATCATAAAGATTAGAATGATCTCACATATTGTTATGATGGTTGCCAAGGACATAAAAATCGTTAAACCAAAAAAAAAAAAAAAAAAAAAATTGGTTATCTTTGTTGTTAACATAGCTCTGCAATCCTCAGATAAAAGGTCTCCAGTTCTGTTTTGACAATTGGCTTGACAGCAACTTTAACCACTTCAGGACTCAAAGGACACAGCCCCATGTCTTGTATAAGTGGATATAGCTTTGGAACACTGTAAAATATCCTGGGGTTTTTTAGATTGTTTCCTCGTGACAAGTTCTACTTCAAAATTTGGATGGTATCTTTTGTGTTTAGTTATGAAAAAAAAGGAAATTTGGTAAAAATCGCCAAGCCCTGTGCAATATCCCTGCCAATGTGCATGGCAGAGGAGTGGTTGCGAATAAGCCCCTTGTACCATTCAGTACTTACAGAGGTAATATGCAGCGGTAGATGCTGCCTGGATAGGCAAGGGTTAACCTGTTTACTGATGTCATCCAATGATGTTTCACCTTTGTAACTGGAGTGTGATTGGAGAGAGACCACATGACCAGGAGCTGAGGAGAAGTGACGGTTGGAGAGTGCCAACAGTCAGTGCAGTCAGTTAAAGGAGTGAGTGCTGACAGGGAGTTAGTTCTGAGCTCTCACCTCATGACCAGCTCTTTATGCCCGGCTCCTGCCTGAGA
This sequence comes from Engystomops pustulosus, assembly GCF_040894005.1. Taxonomy (NCBI): domain Eukaryota; kingdom Metazoa; phylum Chordata; class Amphibia; order Anura; family Leptodactylidae; genus Engystomops; species Engystomops pustulosus. The sequence goes on from NC_092413.1 coordinate 58,289,436, forward strand.
AGCAGCTCTTAGCAACAAGCTCTTTAGGCCTAGCTCTGAGAGAGAAGGCCAGAGCCTCTACAGAGCACACAGTGAGAGTTACTGTGTCAGTCCACCATCAGGGCTGACACTCAACCAATCCAGGACAAAGCTGTAGCTTCCAGCGTTGGACACAGCTACATCCCAGCCTGCACCTGCATCCAGGCAGGTGAGACAACTCCTGAGGTTCACTCTCCAAGATCACTCTCAGTAAGACCACCATCTGTAAGGAATCGTTTTGGCACGTTGCCTGCTGTTGGTTCGAATGAAGAACTGCAAGTTATTTTTGCACAACGTTGCCTCCGTCTGATCCCTGCTACTACGGCTGTCACCATCACGGGCATCCTATCCAGTACACAGGGACTCATACCCCAAAGGGTTGCCCCAGGGAGAACTACCATAACAGCCTCTCCCTCATCATTTCTTGCCAACACCACCTGCTGGAGACCTGCCAGGCTGTAGGACAGCCCTCCGGTCCCCATACCAAGCACCGTGACACTAGCGTGCCTAGGCCGCAACCGCCAGCCACTCTGGTATTCCGGGCTCCGGCAGTCTCCAGGCCCCAAGAAAAAGGCTAGGCCCCAGTGGGGGATGTTGCAAGTGGCGTCACGGGATTTCTACTTCTGTGCCTTATTCTGGCACTATAGACTGTCTTTTATTACAATCTACTGTGCTGCCTAACCCTGCTGCCATCCGGGTTACTGTGTTACTGCATTGCCACGTGCTGTCGAGCATCACTCTAGCACTTCGGAGGTTAATCCCTGTCAAAGAACTCTGCCAGCTCTGCTACATCTGGTGCAGTAGCGCCTGAAGCCTTTACCTCACGAGGCTGTGGCGCAGCAAATAATTCCAGCCCGCCAAAACCATCACTGGCGGGAAACCCAGAGGCATTGTCAAGCTCCACCCCCTGCGCGAATGGCGCAAAGTACCGTGGAGGAGGAGCCAGAGAGTGTGCGGCCGGCAACGAAGAGGGTTAATCGGCCATCTTGGAACGGCACAGGCCGTGCCTGAAGCCTGCCAGCAGCGTGCGCCTCATCCGGAGTCCCGGCGCACTTGTCTTGCGACTGGAGGAGAGCACCACTGCGCATCACCGAGCCCCTGCTGTCTGACGGACATTGGAAACGGAGTCCTTCGTGCACCGGAGCGGTCCTGTCACTGTGGCTGATCCTGAGTGAGTACCGCTGGGGAAGTTAAAGGGGGGTTGAGATTGTTTCCGACGCTAGGTTATTGGCTCACCTCCCAGGGAATAGTGACTGTGTCTTAAAGTGCCCACGTCCCAATCTAGCCATCGCCCATAGCAACGGATATTGTGTAACCCTGCAGACTTCACTCAGCTAGGCCAGTCATGTCAGTCCAAGACGAAGACACAGAACCGGGGCAACTCCTGTCCCCCGGTCCCTCCTCAGGGTATCGGAGCATGTTAAACCCGCCAGAGATCCCCTTCAGCCCTGCTGCAGCCAGTGTTCCCGGGACTCCCACCATTATGCCTCTAACTATGCCCTACTATCTGGAGGCCCCCTGGTTACCCCACTACGAAGGAGAATGACACTCTCTCTGAATTCAGAGCCAAGCTGTTAGCTACCTTCGCCCTGTATCCGCTCACAGAGGAACAGAAAGTGGGCATTTTAACCGGGCAATTAAAGGGACCCGCTCTCCGGGAAGTCAAGAGAACAGCGCCAGAATGTGGTCCAAATTCTTAATAGGCTGTGTAATACCTTTGAAAAATGTACTGCCTCAGAGTTGAAGCAGAAGTTCTTTGGAGAAAGACAGAAGCCTCAAGAGTCCCTCAGAGACTTTGCCTTCTCCCTACAGGACATGGAAGGCCATAAACCGCCTTGATCCCAAAGAGGCTGAAAACTCTGACCAAACCTTGAGGGAACAATTCATTAATGGACTTGTTGATAGAAATCAAAAATGTCAACTAAAAATACTCTCTTCTCAACATGCCCAGGCCTCCTTTCTTGAGTTCAAGGAAATTGCCATTGACATATTAGGGGACCGACTGCCCGCTGGGCCGCAGAAAGATTCTGAATCCGTGGATATAGAGTATACTGCTCTAGCTTGTCATCCAATGAAGTCGACATCACCGCCTCCCGCATCTGCGGAAGTTGCTGTCCTAGCAGAACAGGTCACTACCCTAGTGGACACCATGAGTAAAATACTCAACCGATTGTCCCAGTTGGAAGTAACGTCTCCTCCAAAAGGAGGAAACCCCCAGAGGACTCTGCACGGTCGGTCAATCCTCATGCCTCCCCAGTCAGAAAGAACCCCGTCAGCGGTGCAGCTACTGCCGTAAATATGGGCATGTATGTCGTCGGTTAAACGACAAACCCTTGGAGCTGCGGGACGACCTCCAAGGGAAGAACCTTTTTTTTTTTTTTAATCACTTTATTGGCACAGAAATGAAACGGTGCAACATCACAAAACAAGGATCATTAGCTGAGGTACATCAAGGGAAGAACCTTTAAGTCCCCGGGATTCCAACTGGATGCCAAGGTTTGTGGGGACTCGCCCATGTAACCATCAACGGAGTAAACCTACCGGCCTTGATTGATACCGGCTCTCAAGTGACCACCCTCCGCAGTGCCACATTCGAGAGATGCCGAGGAGGAGCATCCTTAACACAACCTCCCAAGGCTTACTTGAACATTATTGCTACTAATGGGAAAACCGTCCCTATCCGCGGCTATTGGGAGCCCACACTAACCATTGGAGAGTTAACCAGACAGGGTGTAGTGGTGACACAAGTGCCTGAAGACGGTAACTTCTCCCTGGTGCTGGGTACCAATGTTCTTCGCAACGGCTACCCTGAAGTGCTGAAGGCTCTCCACAACTCTCTACCAACAGTGCCCAGTAATTCTAGGAAGGCAATTCAGGAGACTATGCAGGTCCTAGCGGTGCAACAGAAGTTTGCTGGGCCAAATGGAGAAATCTGCAGAGCCCGGATCAAAGATCCACAACCTGTCCGCCTTCAACCTGGGACTGAGACGTTAGTATGGTGTCGAGCCTGCATGGGCATGAGCGTCCACCCTGAAGACTTAGTGGAAACCTCTCTGTCTGCATCCCAACAGCTGGAGGTGAAACAAAGTGCTGAGGGTGAGCCTGCCAAGCAATCCTGGTGGCTTGAGCTCAATATTGGAGACGACGATATTACTCCTGCAGACCAAGTACAAGGTGTCCTGGATGTCGTCATGAAGCACCACCAGGTCTTCAGCAAACACCCACTGGATTTTGGGCAGACTACCCTGATCCAACATACCATCCCTACTGGCTCTCATCCTCCTATCAAAGAGAGATACTGGCCAATACCTCCAGCCCGCTACCAAGAGGTGAAGAAGCTGGTGCAAGAGATGAAGACAGCCAATGTTATCCGGGAGAGTCACAGCCCATGGGCTGCCCCGTTGGTCCTTGTGAAAAAGAAGGATGGAACCCTTCGGTTCTGTGTTGACTATAGAAAGATCAACAATATTACCCACAAAGATGCCTATCCGCTGCCTCGAATCGAGGAATCCCTTGCAGCCTTAGGGTCAGCTGTTTACTTCTCGACCTTGGATCTGACCAGTGGCTACTGGCAAGTGGCCATGGCGCCTGAAGATAGGAGAGAAGACAGCTTTCACCACCCCAACGGGCTTGTTCGAGTTTAACAACATGCCTTTCGGCCTATGCAACGCCCCAGGCACATTTCAACGGTTAATGGAAAGATGTTTGGGTCATCGGAACTTTGAGGCTGTTCTCCTGTACTTGGATGACATCATCATCTACTCTAAGACCTATGAAGAGCATCTTTAACATCTGGCTGAAGTCTTCAAAATCCTGACCCGGCATGGGTTGAAGGTAAAGCCGACCAAGTGCCACATATTGCAGCCTAGCGTAAAGTACCTAGGACATTTGGTGAGTGCTGATGGAATTGAGCCAGACCAAGATAAAATTGCAGCTGTCCATAACTGGCCTACCCAGTCTACTATCCGGGACATCAAGAGCTTCTTGGGATTCGCCAGTTACTACAGGCGTTTTATCCCGAAGTTTGCCCAGTTAGCAGTCCCTCTGCAAGAACTCTTAAGGGGACTGCCAAAAGAGGGCCAACGATCCCAAGCAGCCATTGAATGGACAGCCGAATGAGAAGCAGCCTTCCAAATGCTGACGCAAAGACTAACTGAGCCACCGGTGTTAGGATACCCAGATTACAATCTGCCTTTTCATACACTGATGCCAGCAAGCAGGGTTTAGGAGCTGTACTATCCCAGCTTCAGAATGGAACTGAAAGGGTCATAGCCTACGCCAGCCATTCCCTTCGAGAACCGGAACGAAATGACCAGAATTACAGCTCATTCAAGTTGGAGTTTCTGGCGTTAGTCTGTGCTGTGACTGAAAAGTTCAAAGACTACCTAGCTGCTTCCTTCTTCACTGTATTCACAGACAACAACCCCTGACCAATGAGAGGGACCCTCCACGGATGCTCAGTGGGAAGATGTGGAAATGCCAGCGTTCTATGCCCGGTTCGTTCGCCAAGAGGCCCAGAGTGTCTACTCCTTACCCTCAGAAGCAGTACCAGCTACCCCACCAGAAGAGTCTGTGCCGCCGGCAGAAAAAGACCTCTGGATGAGTCTGCAGGCTGATAGCCGTGCCATAGGAGAAATTATGGACTCTCTCTAGTGGAAGAGTGCCTGAAGGGATTCGCTGGAGGAGGGCCGATGGGGAATTGTCCCAATTGTGGCACCAGAGGAAGACTCTGAGTATGCATCAGGGCTTGCTGAAAAGGAGAACTCTGGATCCTATCACCTATGACCGGCTGTATCAGATTGTGATTCCCTGGAGGGATGCCAAGATAGTGCTGGATATGTACCACGACCAGTCTGGACACTTCGGCACTCAAAAGTCTGACGCTACCCTCCGGAAGGATTTCTACTGGGTGAACATGAAGCCCGACATCGAGGCCTGGTCCTGGGAATGCCCAGCCTGTGCCATAGCTCGAGGAGAGCGACACAATCAAAGGGTCCCTCTACATCCCATTGTGAGCCAACGGCCTTTGGAGATTCTGGCTCTGGACCACGTGAATTTAGAGCCCAGCAGATCTGGTCACACTTATGCCTTGACAATAAATCGACCATTACACCAAGTTTGTGGTGGCAGTACCAGTCAGAGACTTGTCCGCCAGGACCACCGCAGCGGCCCTGTGGAAGAGCTTCATCCTCCCTTATGGCTGTCTGGATAAAATCCTTACGGACCAGGGAACTGCATTTGAGTCGCAAGTGTTCCAGGAACTGTGTACCCTCTACGGCTGCAAGAAGCTGAGGACTACAGCCTACCATCCTCAGGGCAATGGGCTCTGTGAGAAAATGAACCAGACTCTCATCAACATGCTGAGAACCCTGACCCCTTCAAAAAGGGCTGACTTGCCAAAGTTACTACCGGAGCTAGTATACCTGTACAATAACACCACCCATTGCTTCACAGGATACACTCCCTACTACTTGATGTTCGGGAGACATGGCCATCTCCCCGCAGATATGGCCTTGGACATGGAAAATCACGATTCCCAATCTCTACTCCCTCAGACTGATTGGGTTCAGGAGCATCAGAGGCACCTGGCAGATGCCAGAGAAATTGTGGATCTACGGGTGGAAGAAGCCCGAGACAAACAAAAGAGAGACTTTGACCGCAATGCCTGTGCTGAGCCCCTTGGCCCCGGAGAACGAGTGTGGCTGAAAAACCAACCATCCCACCAGTAAGTTAGATGGCCGATGGGAGTGTGAGCCATACCTAGTAAGGGACAGTCTCTCCCCTGAAGTTTACGAGATTTAAAGAGGAGACCGTCCATCAATCCGGGTACACAGGAACCGGCTGAAGAGATGTCTACGATCCTTCACCCCTGTGTCAAGTTCTATGATCCCAACTTTCCTTGAACTTGTGACTGGGCCTTAACTTTGTGTGATTGTCTCTACTCCAGCAAGAGTTGCTCCAGAGAGGTCTCCATCCCAGCCGCAGTCTCCAGTGCTGCTGCCTATGGAGGATGACCCTGTCTCAGAACCTGTTGCCCCTGTCGTCTCTGAGGAGCCTGTGATCCCTACTCCAGTGCCTGATTACGGAGACGACGACAGAGAAATGGTAAATTTTCTCCCAACAGGAGCCCAGGAGATCTCAGCGAGAGACAAAAGGGAAACCTCCTGCGTATCTGCAGGAGTACCAGTTGTCCTAGCACAAAGGTCGGAAGCCGAAGACAGTCTGCTTCACCGACCCTGAGGTACTCACTGCTATTTCAGACCACTCTGATACAGAGTGATGCCTGATGGGCTGTAGACCCAACAGGTAAACTTTTACATTGTATATTTGACATTTTTCTACTCCCAGTTGGGCTGTGCCCACATATACCTCATAGAGCCAGAGACTTTCCCGAGAGTCTTTTCCCCTATTTATCTCAGTCAAGAGACTTTCCTTGAACTGTCTATCATTGTTATATACTATGTTAGCAATAACCTCTGCTGACGCAGAGCCACATCTCCACAAAGGATTCTGTCCCTCCACATTCAGAGGAGACCCTTTGTTTAGCTGCACTTTACCCCGCATCAAGGGCTGTGCCCAGAAGATGGACTTTCCTTTAAAGCCTTCTGAGAGACTTTTAGCCAACTGCCATATAGGAAAAGCTGCCATTGACTATGTTTTGCATTGAATGTTTTCATATGCAGGAATGGTCATTCTGTTTGCATATTCTATGCCTTTTTCTCCACAGGAAAATGGACATGTGACATTTTGCACTTTGCTTATGCTACCATGAGTGGTCAGTTTGAGTAACGTTTGCAACATTAAAAGAAACACCTAGATGCCATACACACAGGGTAAGACTGTCAGACGGCAGGTAAAGTGTATTATATGTATTGCAGGTACTTGCGTCAAAGAAGAAGAGTTTTCGAACAAATAGTCAGGCCTTGGTGCAAGGCGTTAGCTACCAACTGTCGCATTCACTGTATTTTGTGTACCTAGTCCAACACCAACCCAGGTGCCTGTCTCCAGGACCATGGATGGTTTGTCCCCTACACTGCACGTAGCCAGCACTTCTAAACAAGTGCACATTTACCACCTACACCCCTACATGCTGTCCTGTGTGTGGACTCATCTAGTCCATAGCCGAGCCGTGGGCGGCTCTTTCAATTGCCCCAGTGGTATGCAATATCCCTGCCAATGTGCATGGCAGAGGAGTAGTTGCGAATAAGCCCCTTGTACCATTCAGTACTTACAGAGGTAATATGCAGCGGTAGATGCTGCCTTGATAGGCAAGGGTTAACCTGTTTACTGATGTCATCCAATAATGTTTCACCTTTGTAATTGGAGTGTGATTGGAGAGTGAGACCACATGACCAGGAGCTGAGGAGAAGTGACGGTTGGAGAGTGCCAACAGTCAGTGCAGACAGGGAGTGAGCTCTCACCTCATGACCAGCTCTTTATGCCCGGCTCCTGACTGAGAAGCAGCTCTTAGCAACAAGCTCTTTAGGCCTAGCTCTGATAGAGAAGGCCAGAGCCTCTACAGAGCACACAGTGAGAGTTACTGTGTCAGTCCACCATCAGGGCTGACACTCAACCAATCCAGGACAAAGCTGTAGCTTCCAGCGTTGGACACAGCTACATCCCAGCCTGCACCTGCATCCAGGCAGGTGAGACAACTCCTGAGGTTCACTCTCCAAGATCACTCTCAGTAAGACCACCATCTGTAAGGAATCGTTTTGGCACGTTGCCTGCTGTTGGTTCGAATGAAGAACTGCAAGTTATTTTTGCACTACGTTGCCTCCGTCTGATCCCTGCTACTACGGCTGTCACCATCACGGGCATCCTATCCAGTACACAGGGACTCATACCCCAAAGGGTTGCCCCAAGGAGAACTACCATAACAGCCTCTCCCTCATCATTTCTTGCCAACAACACCTGCTGGAGACCTGCCAGACTGTAGGACAGCCCTCCGGTCCCCATACCAAGCACCGTGACACTACCGTGCCTAGGCCGCAACCGCCAGCCACTCCGGTATTCCGGGCTCCAGCAGTCTCCAGGCCCCAAGAAAAAGGCTAGGCCCCAGTGGGGGATGTTGCACCTGTATTTAGTGCCACCTGCAAGACTAGTAAAATTACCCCATTATGAAAACAACATCATTCAACGTATGAAAAAGCACGGTTTGTTAACCCTTTAGGTGTTTTATAGGGGTTAAAGTGCAACTGTAAAGTATAAAAACCTTTAGCCCAACTCTAAGCAAAAATAAGCAATTCTCTTAATTTACTATGCTTGATGCTAAACAGCTGCAGCTAATTAGAGGTTTTACCTTGCTTCTGGGCTAATCTCCATTTGCCATGCTTTCTGGTTGCCATGGGAAACCGTATAGTACAGCTAGAGTCAACAGGAGGCTTGTTGAGATTGTCTGTAGGGCCTGTAGTGATGTCACAAGCATGTGACTCAAATGCTTCAGATCAGCCACTTACAAAACATGCTGTCCTTTTCTGGAGTCAGTGGGGTGAGCTGATGTGGGTGAACACTTTCCAGTTGTCACATCAGAATTAGCAGAATATGAATCTAAATTTTATATATACACTAGATATATCTCAGGCTAAGAAGAAGCCAGCATCATGATACTGGTATAGTTGGAGATTTTATCAAAAGGATCTTTCCAGCTGACGGAGACTTTACAGTTACGCTTTAAAACAAAATGGAAGTGCATTTTGAAAAATAATAATTTGGGAGGGGGGGGGGGGGGATCTATATCTATTTGATGATTTTATTAACTCCTTGTTGGTGGAGGAAATTATAATGATTAATTTTTGGTAAGATTGACCACAACATAAAAATAAACCAAAGGGCAAAAAAAAAAAAAAAAAAAACAGCAATGTTGTTATCAATGAGTGTTTGCTGCTATACTGTATGCAGCAAACACCCTTTTGCGGAGCGGGCCCAGCCTGTGAACCCTCTCCATACAGCGGTAAGGTGTTAAAGGAAATCTACCATTTAACCCCTACGGGCCTATATTGGCCTTTAGGACGCGGCCCCATTTTTCAAATCTGCCCTATGTCACTATGTGCTTATAGCTTTGGAATGCTATGAGATTCAGGGGATTTTGAGATTTTTTTTTTCTCGTGACACATTGTACTTCAAAGAAGTTTAAAAATTTGGATGATATCTTTTGTGTTTATTTATGAAAAAAAAAAAAAAAGGCAAAAGTTCTTTATTTTAAAAGTTCTAAATTCTCTACTTTTGAAGCAGATAGTCATAGCACCCAAATAAATTCATAACTTACATTTCCCAAATATCTGCTTTATGATGACATGGTTTTTTAAGATTTCACATATTTTACTAGAATGTTATAAGGCTCAGAATTAAGGTACCATTTTTAAATTTTTTTTGGAAAAATCACCAAAACCCGTATTTAGATGGACCTGCTCAACTTCTAATTGACAGTGAGAGGCCTAAATAATAGCTAGACTCGTTATTGACCCCATTATGAAAGACGTTTGTTAACCCTTTAGGTGTTTTATAGGGGTTAAAACAAAATGGAGGTGCAGTCTACAAATTGTAATATTTTTTCACAAAACACTCATTTTGGGTGGAAAATTAAACATTTACAATTGATTAGATGAAAAGAGGTTCCACAAAGTTTGACACCCCATATGTCGTGGTAATCTGCTGTATGGGCACACGGCCGGGCATAGAATGGAAGGAGGCGCCATCCAGAGCAGATTTGCATTGTCAAATTGTACAGGCTATAATTTTTTTTCCTTTTTTTAATGTGGACCTATAGGGGCTTATTTCTTTTGCCACATGAGATGCACTTTTTTGGTATGGAATTTTATCTATAGCCAATTGGTGAGATTTTTTTAAAATCTCTGGAGGAAATTAAAATCATCAAGTTTTTTTTGTGTTTTTTTTTGGGCCGTTTACCATACCATAAAAATAGTTTATTATTTTTATTCTATGGGTCGCCACGATTAGGAAAATACCTCATTTATATAGATTTTTTTATTCTTTTTCCCATTTTTACTGAATAAAAAGTAATCTGGCGAAAAGGTTGTTAATTTTAGCATCACCGTCTTTCATATGCATAACTTTATTTTTCGCCACACAAGTCTGGTTATGGGCTTATTTTTTGCAAGAAGGATTGTACTTTTTAGTGTTCTTAGTTTAGAATGCATAAGTTTATCACTTTTAAGAGCATTTTTATAGGGTATTAAAATGTATTCTTTCAGAGCGTTTTTTTTTTTTTTTTTTTAATGGGATTCACTTTGCGGATCTAATAATGATTCTGTTTTATTATGTAGATTGTTACGGACGCTACAATACCAAATATGTGGGGGTTTTGTGCATTTTATTACATCCCCATCTTTTCATATGCACAACCTTTTTATTTTTCGGCTGACAAATCTGGCTAGGGGCTTATTTTTTGCGAGAAGAGTTTCTTTTTAGTGATCTTATTTTAGAGTGCGTAACATCCCTTCTTAGAACATTTTAAAAAAAAAAAAAGTTTTTTTTGGAACGTTTTTTTTTCCTCCGGCGTTTACCGTGCAGGTCCAGTAACGAATCTGTTTGAATGTTACGAACGCGTCAATACCAAATATGTAAGGGGTTTTGTGTTTTTGATTAAGTGTTTTTATGGGAAAGTGACATTTTAGGGGCTTATATGTTTATGCATTTATTTATTCTAATGTGTAAACTTTAGTGTCTTTTTTAACTTTTCCATACTTGAACCAGCAATGCTCTGATCGCTGGTTCAAGTCCAATACACTGCTCTACAATACTTATTCATTGTAGAGCAGTGTAAACTGTCAGAGCATGCAGGCACGTGCGCAGACAGTTTACAGTCAGACCTGGAAGGTGTCCGACTGCTCAGAACATCGGGCATCCCCGGGGCACTCGGGCGACCTCCTCGGGGCTGTCCAGAAGTGGATCGGATCCCCCGGTAAGCGGCACGGGGGATCCGATCTATAGGGGGAAGACCCTTACACGCCATCCTTGACCGCGGCGTGTAAGCGGTTAACCCCGTGATATGAGTAGTGATCGATCGCGGGTGTTAGCTGACAGCCGCTGCTTCCGGGGCCGGCTCAGTTTGTGAGCCAGTGCCAGAAGCAGAATGTTATAGCACGTCCCAGCGCGGGAAGTATATACCCGCATGGACGTACTTTAATACTTTATGAAAGTCAGCTTTCACCAGAAGCTGGAAGAAGCATTCAGTGCTACGGTCACACATATTTTTGTTATGTCGTCCCGTTTGTCTTTTTGGTGATACATTGCCTTTATGAATTATTTCAATAGAGACATGAACAATATTAGCAACCTCCTGTGATTTACAGTGGGTATGGAAGGTATTCAGACCCCTTTAAATTTTTCACTGTTTCTTTGCAGCCAATTGGCAAGATCAAAAAATTACAGTTACAAGCAATCCAAAAAAAATCTGATCTAATCTTAAATATATTGGAAATGTATACTTCCATATGGGAATAGTTGAAAAAGCTATTTATTGTATTTTTATAGATGGCCTAGGCCAGTGATGGCGAACCTTTTAGAGACCGGATGCTTAAACTACAACTGAAACACATTTATTGTAAAGTGCCAGCACAGCAATTTAAGTAGTAATTTATTGCTACCTGTTCTACCACAACTTCAATTATATCGGCCTCTTGAGGACAATAAAACAGTTGAAAGAAGAAGGGCAAATTTGGACTAATGTTGTAGCATCTCGCCATGGTCCCCATGTACAGTAACAAACGTGGAGCTCTAAAGATCATCCTCCCCTTGCCACATGCTCTACCTCTTCCTGCAGTCCCAAGAAATCAAGAAAGTGTTGCTTTAAAATAGCACTGAGAGCAGCATTTCTTGAGTTGCTTGGGACCGCAGGATGATTCTTTCAGTTCTATGTCGAGTGCTATGTTGATGGCTTGGGTGCCCAAAAATAGAGCTCCGAGTGCCAACTCTGGCACCTGTGCCATAGGTTTGCCACCACTGGCCTAAGCCCAGTACACATTTGCTTCAGGGAATCCAAGGCCAAGCCTCACAGATCCCTTCAGAAATTACTGACATAATAGCACAGTCCACGTTACAATGGAATTTTATCTAGTATAAATGCCAGTTCTTAAGACAAACGTCATGTCAGAGTTTGTTAGGTCAGATGACAGAACAGAATAACCAATATGGAGGAGAACAGAACCGTAAACAACTGCATTACGCAAATGTAGTGAAAACCAAAGCTTGTACAAATGAGTGTAGAACACTTATGTTAAAAATGTTTTAAACATTCTTTTTTTTTTTATTAAGAAAGTTCTTTAAAGCAACCCCATAAGTTTTCATGCTCAACATATAAAACATTTATGCAAAGAATAAAATACTTCTACATGTAACCACCTTGTACAACAATTTTAGTCTTCCTCAGTAGTAACGAATATGAAGAAATGTAGAAAAAAAAAAAAAAAAAAAAGGCACTTAAATAGCACTGCAAATTTAAATCAGTAGCCTATTATTATCAATGTTCTTCAGTCGCAGCAAGGACAACAACAACAGAACAATTTGCGGCATGGATGCTTCTTCTTATACTCAACAGCTTGTTTGATTTGGGTTTTTGCTGCTTCGACATAATCTTTAACTTTTTCCATGTTTAACTCGACAACATTCAAAGTTTCTGCCTGTTCTTCAACCAGTAGAGCCATCTGTAAGAAGAGATCATGAACCTCTTTTATACGAGTCTCCAGCTTTATGAGCTCTTTATGCCGCGTTTCTATTTCATTTAGAGCTGAACGTGCAACTTTAACATCCGAGAGAAGATTTTCAGAGAAGACATCCCATTTTCCTTTCTCAATCATGTCTTCAATCTGGTTTCCTGAAACATCTTTCCCCATAATTTCAAGTTGGCGCTGGATTCGGATTTTGCAGTTCTCCCGTTGAACCATTTCAGCTTCATTGTATTCAACCATTGCTTGTTGGAAAGCCCGTGTAAGGGTCATATACTGAGCTTTAGACACACGAGCTATGACTGAACTTTCCCCATATTTGCTTTCAGCATCTTCACTGAGGTTTTTGAGACTCTGGAGTTTCCGGTGGATGCCTTCTCCCCGTAGCTTAATGTCTTTAGCTATACTGTTGGAGTCCCTTTTTATGCTGCTAAGGCGACGCATTGAGGTAAGAAAGCGTGTGGTTTGCTTCCCCAAGCGTTTCACATCAACCTTTAATAAATGGTTTTCTGTTCGGATAAGTTGTATATCTCGGTATAAGACTTCTAAAGAATGGTCAGTTTCAAACATAGCAACGTCTTGTGGAAAGAATTCATCGCTACTTTCAACATATTGATTATGAAGCCTTGCATATTCCAGTAGCTCGTTAAGACGGTCCTTCATGATGACTGTGAAAGAAATAACAAAGTGTGAATATGGAAATAGCAATAATATAATAAATAACAACTGGGGCATTGATGCCGATTACAGCTTAAAGATAAAGCACATAGAGATACATAGACTTCCTGTTCTACTCATGAAGTGTGATCAGCTTCAGCGATATTACAGATGTTTTGGGTGTGTCTAATAAACAGTCAGTCTCTATTTTTACATTAGCCCCTTTCACAAAGGGTGACTAATGTCATGATCAGATGTTACATCCTACACTATAACATAGATAATACAGTTGGCTTCCAGTGTGATTGGCTACAACTTACATAGCAAAGTTCACATGTTACCTACTCTGAATGGTAAATGTCATATTACACAGAAAAATACATTTCATAAGCTACAAAAACGATGGGCTCTTAAGCAGCTACATTGCTTGAATATTATGGGGCCCAAAATAGGCAGCTCATTTAGTGGAAGCCCTAATAGGAAGCCACAATTCCATTTTTACGATTTGTTGTGTTTTTAAATCATGTGTAATAAAATTATACTTTTAGTATGGTGTTTTTCCTCTGTTTCTATTGTTTAGGACATGCTATTTTTAAATAGACTTGATAAAATAGTGCTTGGGGAGGGGGATGGGAGACAGACCTGCACAATTATGCATTGAAAGTATTACATTTAGTGCAGCTATATCTGTATTTCAGTCACGGGCACAAGCCACCAAGTCTGTAAAAATAAAGGCTAGATATTGCTATGGTACAAACAAGAAGATTTATAACTGTTGCTTTGTAGGTTCTAAAATATTAAAACTTTTTAATGTATGTGTATTTTAGATAAAACTAGCCAGAACTTCCTACCACAAAGTTCAAGGAAGTTGCAACAGCACAGATTAACATCATAGTGAACAAACGGACTATAGCATTATGAAAGGGCCTTTACCAACCAGCAATTCTGACAAACTAATATTAAGCAACTGGTACGCAAAGCAATGAGAAAAAGCCAAAAAGAATAAAACTACTTTGTCCAAATTAACTGCAATAAGTAGCTTAAAGCCACGCTCAAGAATATCTGATTAGAGAAAATAGAACGGCTGCATCGTCTGGAGCAGCACAAAGATGTTGAAATCTCCACTGCACTTTCTAAGTATAAAACCTTTAGCCATTGGGGCAACCTTGTTACATATGCATATTCCTTATTTTCTAGTTAAAAGCGGTTTTCGCTGTAGATGGCCTCACCTGCCCACATTTATTAACCCCTTAACGACCTGGCCATTTTTGTTCCTCCCTGCCCCCACCCCCCACCCCATTTTTCATACTGTTCTGCATCCAGTCAGGGGGCAGAGTTATTGTCCCAACAGTCGAGGGAGGCATTCTTCACCATGGCCACCTCGTCAGCTAACTACACCTCCTTATCTGCATGTACGCACAGCAAGCTCTGCCTCCTTATTGAGGAAGCAGCGCTTATTCTGCTCATTGTTACAGCCGATGAAGCTACAGCACTGAGGAATGAAAATTACATTAGAATGACATGGAAATGCATAAAGTCATTTTAACTGTAGTCCAAGAATAACAATTTTTAAATATTGATAGATTGGAACTTTTGGACACAACGATACCCAACATGTTTATTTTTAGATCAATTTTAATCCCTTCCCGACGCACGCTGTATTAGTAAGGCGCGCCGGGTCCCTGTGCATGGAGAGGGCTCGCGGACCAAGCACTCTCCATAGCCGGTAAGTCTTTGCTGCATATTGCAGCAAAGGCTTACCGGTAACACCCACGATTGGTGCTAGCAACATTTCCAGCGGCTTCAAAAAGATGGCGGCGCATGGGTCGCGGATTGCCGCTCACAGTGACGTCATCAGGGAGCGCGATCCGTTGGCATGACAATCTGAGGCGGTCTTGTTTTAACCAATTCATTACAATGTGCTACTAGCACATTGTAATGAAGGAGGAGGAAAATCCCCTGTAGTATGGCAGTATATGATAGCATCGATCAGACAACTTTGGGTTAAAGTACCCTAGGGAGTCTGAAAAATCGTAAAAATGAAAAAGTTTTAAAAAAAAAATTAAAAACCATAAAAAAATTCAAATCACCCCCCTTTCCCTAGAACTGCTAAATATTAATAAAACAGTAAAAATCATAAACACATTAGGTATTGCCACATCAGAAAAAGCAGATCTATCAAAGTATAATAACGTTTTTTCACAGCGTTTAACCTAGTAACAGAAAATAGTGCCTAAAATAGTGCCCAAAAAAAATATTTAAAAAAAAAATAAATAAAAAGTGATCAAAAGGTCGCACAGTCTAAAAAGTACAGCAATGAAAAAGCCATCAAAATTCACAAAAAATGACACCACCCACATCTCCATACACCATGAAAAAGTTATTGGCACCAGAAAATTTGTACAGGAGGTTTTAATTTTTGTAAATGTATGAAAACATAAAACCTATACAAATTTGGCATCTCCATGATTGCACCGACCCAAAGAATAAAGTAGATCTGTCATTTGTGGCGCACAGTGAAAGCAATAAAATCCAACCCACAAAAACGTTGCAAATGCGTTTTTTCACCATTTTCATTGCATTTGGAATTTTTTTCCTGCTTCCTAGTACATGGCATGGAATATTAAATACTGTCACTATGAAGTGCAATTTGATACGCAGAAAATAAGCCATCATACTGCTCTTTATTTGGAAAAATAAAAGTTATAGATTTTTGAAGGTGGCGAGTGAAAAATGGAAGCGAAAAAAACAAAAAAAAAAAAAAAAAGGGCCAGGTAGTTAAGGAAAACACCCACCACAAAAAAAAAAAAACACAGTTTTTAAAATATGCAGTTTACCTCTAAAGTGCTGCTGTGGGCATCGGTCTAGCCCACCTTCAGGGGCAGCATCTATTTCAGAGCACCATGTCATTTTCACTTAGACGATGGTGTGTGTGCCCCTCCACTCTTCAAATCGGATACTGTTGACCTTTGCCAAGATTATTCCTTCAATATTAAAGTATTTTAGAGTTCTGGCAAACCCCTTTAACTTACTTTTATAAAATATCATGTTCGGCCTTCTTCAGAAACCTGTGTTTAAAAGCTTTTTTTTTTTTCTATACACATTATCCAAACAATTTTTCAAGTCCTACATAAATGTCTATATTGAAAATGAAGGAAAAAATAAATAAATAAATATCAAAATGAGCTACTTGTAAGGAGTTTCAATTACAAAAGAAATGATCAATAAAAAAAAAAAAAAAAGTTATACCATTCGACTTTGTCCAAGGGACTCATTGTTCCTTGATTATCTAAGCCATTCCTGGACATCCACCAATACATTAACACGTACCATATGGCGCTACAGTCAATAACAATACTCTATTTTTACAGATTAGGTGAAATGTACATTTATGCAATTTCAACAGTTAAAAAGCCCAATCAGACAATCCCTGTAGACAGGACAAGAAAACTAACCTGTATTTTGTGCCTGATCACTTCTTGTATCCTCCATCTTGGATAAGGATCATCACCAAGCAGTAAACTACATTAAATACTCTGACCGTGCAGACACTGACAGCTTATGAAGGGGCATGTAGTTCTAGCTTTTTTTCAGAGACCAATCAAATGACTCATGGTTACCAAAAAGGAAAAAGGGGATGCTGATAAAGCAAGACATAGAAGAAAAATAGAGAAGTGCCTGCTATTTAAACTTCTTAAAAATGTCAGAGTGATTGGCAGCAGACTCATGGGGAGATAGGTGTAGCTCATTTGGATCCAACGTGTTGTACAAACAACTTTACAAAAACATTTTTATTGCCATTTTGTATAATGTTCATTCACATGGTAAAAGTAAGAATTCACAGGTTGATCCTGCTGGTCAAAAAAAATAAAAAATCATTTTGTAACACAGCAATAGGATGTAGGTCGCAATTCTGTTCTCATGGATGGTAAACATCTCAATAGAGGAAACTGTTTGTGAAAGCAGAGAAACGTAGCCGTATAGTATGGCAGGTTGTAGGTGCCATATTACAGACCTTGAATACAGTGATTAAAGGGGACCTGTCAAATTGAACAGTTATTTATGACCTGCATGTTAATGTGCGAGTAAATCTATCCAGATAAATGGATATAAAAATTGTTAAAAATTCACATTTGCTCAGTCCTTAGTTGTCTAGTAGACGATACTAGATAAAGATGATAGTCAGTACTAGCCACTGAATAGACTTGAAAGGCAAATGAATGACAAATCTGCTTAGCTCCTTCTGCTGTATGATATGCTGTCCACAAAACACACTGCAGTTCTAGGGGCACAGGTTCTCTTTAACCACAGGATAACAAACCAATTCTCAATAAAGATCTGACAACATAAATACCACCGCAGGAGCCGAAGCTAAAATGTAAAATATTTTCTAAAATACATAAGTGTAAACTTCTTGAAGAATGAGGCAAAACTTGTTGTACTAGCTTTCATGCAATATGGAAAAACAAAAATGCAAGAAAATGAATAGACACCCAAAATATTATTACTTCCATACCTATAAAGGAAAACTAAAATTTCTGACAGATGGGGGTTCATTTCGTATAATAATATAGTTAAGATTATTTAAAACCCCTTGCTGTAGAGTATCATTATTAATGTAATTCTGTGTGCCCCTCCCCGCACATACACACCAATCAGTTGAGTGCGGGTCTGTGTCAAAACCCTATGATGACCCATTGATATGCAATGTAAAGCCTTGATAGACTGAGAAGAGGCTGGAATGTTGTGGCTTCTTCAAACAGATGACTGATGAGGTGAGAACAACAGCGCAGCTGAAAATTAGGAGGTCTCCTGGGCCGGGTTAAAGCGAGAACGCATAGGGCATAAGTCCTAAGGCCTCATCCACATCATTGTGAGTAGAGCCTCCACTACTCCTCCTGCCATAGCCACGATTAAGTGCAGAAATTCTCAGTATGGGACTTCCCCTACCTGCGTCCCACTCGGACCTAGGAGGGAAGCACGGCGGCTGCATGAGGTCACTGTCTCACTTCCTTCCACCTCCATCTTCCCGCAGCAGTACTGTATCAGAGGC
The DNA here is from genome assembly GCF_040894005.1 of Engystomops pustulosus. Classification (NCBI taxonomy): domain Eukaryota; kingdom Metazoa; phylum Chordata; class Amphibia; order Anura; family Leptodactylidae; genus Engystomops; species Engystomops pustulosus. The sequence goes on from NC_092413.1 coordinate 58,307,850, forward strand.
AGGGCGTGGGCACCTATGCCTATATCGGCCACTGCATGGGCTCCAGTGCCTACATCGGTCACCATGGAGGATCTCTAGGGCACCTAGAGAAAAGTATTAAGTTTGTGCTACTAAGGTAAAGGAGGTGATCATAATGCTGTGAGGAGCCAAACATTTTTATGTTGCTAAAGAAGCTGACATGGTGACCAGGTAGGAGGAGGAAATGAAAGAGTCTCCACCGAGGAGCTCATAATTCTGCAGCATTTCCTCTGTGATGTGGCTCTTATAAGAGGGAGCTACATGGAGACAGTCTGATGCTGGATTATAAATATGGCACAGAATAAGACACTGGGGGAGATTTAACAATGTGACTCAGGTTCCACCAGTCTCTAGCTGGAAAACACTTGTTTGCTGCGCCAGATTCATCCCTGCCATGATGAATTCTGGTGCGGTATAAGGCTGTCTGTTCCTGCTTTAGACCTACATCTATATCACAATCTTCGTTCTGGTCCCTTTACTTTGAGTGATGCCATTTATTTTGCATATATTTGGAAAAATTGGCTTAATTTGTGGAGGCGTGGTTCTGGACATGTACATAATAATCATAACTCTGGTACAGTAACTATGTAGTAACCTTCCTGGTTCCATATCCATGAAGTAGATACAAAACAAAAATGCTCATCTGCATTACTGCATGATCTACGGGACACAAAGGGGGTCTTGGTAAAGAGGGCGAGGGCCCCATTAAGAATTTCCCTCCGGGATCCAGTGGACTCTAGTTCTGCCACCGCCTGTCACTCAGCATTACTCTACTAAACCTTCAAGTAGGGTATGAAATATCCTTACTAGAGCTCCATCTTATGCTCCTCCGTTTATCTATAAAATATCTACCCCAGAGTCCATTTTCATGAGAGGAGTAAAGTTAAGCAGTTGCAGGGGTAGTGTCAATTCAGAAGCCCCTATATCCTGTTCTATAGTACCTAAAAACAAGTGTTTTCTGTCATTTTAAAAGATAACAATCTTATCTTTCAGGGTGCAGTCACACCTCGCATCTGATGGGTTTCAAAATGCATTCCACCAGCTGGAGAGAGAATTGCCCAAACTGCGGCTGCGGGTGCATGGAGTGGGCTCACGGGATGAGCCCTCTCCAAAGCCGGTAAGTCTTTGCTGCAAATCGCTGCTGCACACCCGCACATCTTGTTGGAGATTGCCGCTCCCAGTGACTACATCGGGGAGTGGCGATCGTTTGCCATGACGGCCTCAGGTCTTCCGAAGGCCCAAGGCTGTCTGGATTTAACCCATTCATTACTATGTGCTAATTGCACTTTGTAATGAATGAGGAGGGAAATCCACATATACTGCCATGTAGTATGGCAGTATATGATAGGATCAATTAGTTAAAGTACCCTAGGGAGTCTCAAAAATAGTCGAGTCAAATAACATTGTTTTATTTGTATAATATATATTAAAATCCCTAATAACATAGAAACATACGGTTTCAATATGTCTCATAAAGATGTATGATTTTTTTTATGTTATTTAACATAATATACAACAACAATAGGGTGTGCTGAACACTGGTGCTTTGGACACCTACAAATTGTGACTTTCACTTGTTTTTTGATACTCTAAACTATCCATCAGCTCCGTTTTCGGACCTCAATTGGTGGGAAGGATATTTGTTCAGTAGCCCCCCCCCCCCCAAAAAAACTTATTTTCTATAAATGAGAACCTAGATTGGAACTGTAAGATGTCGAATAGGAAATAAAAACATGGCTTCTGAGGTGGCAATACCCCTGCAACCTCATCAACTTTACTCATCTAAAGTCTTATGTGATGGACTTTTGAGGAAAATTTTATTTCACTTTTTTCTGAGCCCACTACAAAAAGGCGCGAATGCATTTTTCACCAATTTCCCTGCATTTGGAATTTTTTCCCCCCCACTTCCTAGAGCATGGCATAAAATATTAACCAATTCACGACCAGCCGCTGTGTGTTCACAGCGCGCATCGGATCCCGATGCATGGAGAGGGCTCACAGGCTGAGCCCTCTACATAGCCTGTAAGTCTTTGCCGCATATTGCAGCAAAGACTTATGGGCAACACCTGCAATCGGTGCTAGCACTGATCGCAGGTGTTGTCCTGACGATAGCCGCCAGCAAAGCCACATGGGCGCTGCCATCTTGCCGTGGATCATCGCTCCCCGTGATGTCATCGGGGAGTGGCGATCCGTTGCCACAACAGCGTCGGGTCTTCTGAAGACCCGAGGCAGTCTCGTTTTAACCCTTTCATTACAATGTGCTATCAGCGTGCGGCTGACATCATGGTGCCTGCGACAGACCGCGCGGGTACACGGAACCGATGCTGGGGCCGCAATGGATAGAAGAGCCCTTACGGTACCCCTCAGCAGGTCGAGTGCACTTTGTTTTTTTTCCTACAAACATCATATTAGGGGCTTGAAGGCTGTATGCTACGGGGGCTGTGACCAATGCATTTCATACCCTCGGCTTACACACGAGTCAATAGGATTTTCCAGTTTGTGATAAAATTAGGAGCCTCGGCTTACACGGTAACCATAAATCTGCTTTTTGGCTTGAAATTTTAAGCCTTCAAGATATAGCAATGAAACAGATTGAAAAGTAAAGTTCCCTCCAAACCCTATAGTTCTTTTGAAAGCAAACAACTGTACCACCATCTTGCAACTTTGTGACAAACAAAAATTATAAAAAAAAAAAAAAAAGCATTGAAAATATGAAAACATACATCCAGAGTTTCGGCTCCTAGAATAGGTGCTTGGCCACAGAGTTGCCACCCTGTGAGATATGCCCTTGGCAGGGAAAAGGTTAAAGGGGATATGCAGGCTTAAAGAAAAAAAAAGAAGAAGGTTTATATAAGGCTTTAGGAGGCTAGAAAAACAAAAATATTTATTCACCACCTACAGCGCTTCTATTCACCTGTGGCGTGGCCCATCACTTTCAGACACGGTTTACAGAGCTCCCGTCTCAACCACTGCCGTGCACCTGCTACACATATAGGCTACATGCACATGAATGTGTGCTATGTTGTTACCAAGTGGGTTACTTACAGAAACATTTTACCTATTTTTTTTCTTTGCTTCGGATGATAAAAATCAGATCAAAGTCACGTGGGCCAGGTAGAAGAATCAGTCTGGACGCAGAGCGCATTGGTCTTCTGTTTCAGTAGAGACTGGTTTATGCCAGAAGCCTTAGTGGTTCTTCTGCCCCATTTCTAGCTGACAGGGCTTTCAGACCACAGATTCATGGAAATACCAAGCATGCAGAAAGAAGACTAGATTCATATGCAACTGTGATAAGGAAAAGGTGGGGAAAGATGAAAATTACTCCTACAGGTAACTGGATTTTCCGTAGGCCTCCACAACAGCACCAACAGGAGGGATTCACCGCCTCTCCTGGTGCTATACTACAGAATGTTTTTTTTCCCTTCAGGTGGGAACCCCCAGTGCCATTGTGGAGGCCTACATTTGGAAATCCAATTACCGGTAAGAGTAATTTCCTTGTCCTTGTGCAAATCGGCTCTATAGATGCCTACGTTTTTTTTCTGCCCAGGAGGTAGATACGGCTCAAGTAGAATTTTAGTTGCTTGGGGATAGGCAAGCTGAGGAAATGGTAGACTTTATCTAGTTTGTTATCGTGGACTTGCTTGGTGCAGAGCACTTGCGGTTTCCCTGGAATTGTAATTAGAGATCATACAACTTTCTGAAGTTTATAGTAACTTCCAAGTATGTTAGGATACATCTTCTCACATTTAAGGTGTGGTATTGCTCCTATGTGGAGGAAGGATGTTACAGAATGATGGCAGGACAACTTCTTGTTGGGCGGTTCAATAAGCAATAATATAAGTTTAATATTATGTTTGACGACAGAGGGTGTTTCTGAGGGAAGTTGATGTTATCGTGTGCGGCCATCTATCAAACGACGGCAAAATAAATTGCAGACTGATTGATTGGTTAGTTTGGATTTGGCAGCCATTTGAGAAGTGTTTTGTGATTTCTGCCAAGATGGAAAAAGAGCAGTATCGTTTGGTAATTTGCTTTTTGTTTTTGGATGGGAAAAAATGCGAGGAGATAAAACTAAAGTTGGATGCGTTTTATGGGGACACTTCATCTATGACCACAGTTAGATATTGGTTCAACGAATTTAAACGTGGGCGATGAGGAGCGACCAGGACACCCGGCAGACGTGGTTACAGAGGAAATCATTCAAAAGTCCACGACATGATACTCGCTGATCGATGAACGACAGCGCAGAGGCCGTACACATGTCGATCGGAATGGCAATTTTACATAAGTTGGCAATGAAAAATTGTCGGCCCGATGGGTGCCACGATTGCTCACGGTGGACAACAAGCGGATGCACTGCTAACTTCAAAACAATGTTTGGAGCAATTTAAGCGAATTGTCACCATTGATGAAACCTGGAATCATCATCATTACACACCAGAAACTAAGCAACAATCAAAACAAAATGGATACCTCCCGGTGAATCTGCTCCAAAGAAGGTGAAGACTGTCCCACCGGCTGTAAAGGTCATGACGACGATTTTTGGGATGCGAACGGCGTCATCCTTATCCAGTGAGTTAAGGACAATGTGTCCTTCCAGTTGCTCCTGCCATAAAGCCATGGACCTGGCAGTACAAGTTGCTGCCACGCTGGGTCTAAAGATTGCCGTTGACATTTCCCAGGTTCTCCTGAGAAGGGTTTGCGATTTTTTTATCCACTGTATCCTTAAGGAGGCCTGCGTCCTCAAACGGTAAGGACGCTTTCTTTGAGATGCCTGCAATAGGGGCATCTGCCTTAGGTATTTTGCTCTAGATGTCAGAGTATTTGCTATTAAAGGGGTATTCCCTTTTAGAGTCAGGGATTGTAGGTTTTTTCACTGGGTCTTGCCATTTCTTGAAGATGAGCCCTGATATGGTTTTGTGTACTGGGAACACTCTGCATTTCTTGCTACCTAGTCCATGGAGCATCTTGTCCTAGACAGTCATAGGTTGGATCTGGTCTTCAAGGTCCATTGTCATACGAACTGCTCTAAGGATTTAATCTGTGTCCCCCATAGAACACAGGGGTAGTCCTGTAGGGTCTTCCTGACTCATCTAGGAGACGCTGTTCCACCAGCTCTGGTGGTTTAATGTAGGCTCAGACCTGCCTCCCAGGGAGGACTTGAAAAATCGCACCTAACGTTCAAATGCCCATCCTACAAAAATAAGAGTATGCATAAAAAAAAAAAACCATGTCCACATAAAGTAGACATTCGGTTAATGTTAGTTATTAAGTTTTGCTGTTATGACTATGTGGAAAAAGTAGAACATTTTAAAGTTCGAAAATCTGATTTTCTCATAAATAAATGCAAAACATACCACCAAAATTTTTCAACTAACATGAAGTACCATGTGTCACGAGAAAACAATTTTAAAATAGCTTGGCTATGTTAAAGTGTTTCAAAGTTATAACCATTTATAGTGACACAGGGCAGATTTGAAAAAAATGGGCCGTGTCAGGAAGGTGAAAAGTGGCTTCGGCATTAAGGGGTTAAAAAGTATGACATTTTGAAAATGTTATCCACACACTGCATATCTTTCCAATGTTCTTACTGAAATTCTAAGATCTGCAACTGGCTTCCAAATTTCACGTGTGACACATACAAATTAGTTGTGTTTGTTTACACTTTCATGGAGGAGCCCTGATGGCATCTCCACACGAAACGCATTATGTGAAGAACTGTCATACGTAATTTATTGCTGCGGATCACAGTTAGGAAATAAACCTTTGCACTGCATATGCCGAGCTCTCCCCTCTCCGGCTGTGGCAAATTCATGCAACAGAAACCAACCAATTGAGAATATTTTTTCATGCTTGCTGCATTAATTGCTACAAGATTACTGCTTATAGTCTCCAGCAAAAAGGTAGAGTATTTACAGGGAGGCAAAGGCAATTCAGAATACACAAGTATTTTAGTTTACATTTAATTAAAAAAAAAAAAAAAAATCACAATAAAACATAAATCTTTTCATTTTGCTACGTGAATGACCCAGTCCTAGCTGGATTACAAATGCTGTTTATACCAATCAGACCAATAGGAGTGAGGCATGGAGAGAAGTTTAGCAGCAGCTGGTTAGATGATACTATTATGACACAGTAAAGGTGCAGGTGGTGAAGCTGCAATTTTCTTGTAAATGATTTGTGATAGAAGTGGAGTCAATACAATAGAAATGATTTCCACGCCTTTCAAATTAAACATTTGAGGTAGGGCACAAATAAACCCAATATAAATGTGCAAACTGATACAAATCAGCGTAAACCAAAGACACTGAACTTTACGCATTGTGACTTGAGCAGTGGTGTTAGTCAGGATATCATAAAACATTTCAGCCAGTACGAGGCAAATTTACCTGTTGAATTTTGGCAGAAATTAAATACAGGGAATTTCCTAAGGAAAAGAAACGTAACACAGGCAGTAGAGAACGGAAGTGACAGGAGGCAGAAATAGTGCTAGATCTCAGGATCAGCAATCTGGGAATGCAAGGAATAGGTTGCAAGAACTTTCCCCTAGTCTATAGAATTTTATGTTTTGTAACTTGCTTTTCCTGTTAGCAATCAAGCCGCAAGACCTTACATCCACTGCTCATGTACAGAGTATAAACATGCATGAATAAGTGTGCAAAAATTATCCTTTTGTTAATTGGGAGTAGAAACCTTCAGCTCCTGGGTCACATATAAACTAAACATAAGGCCGTACAGGTAAAGTGCCATGTAGCACAAGAATGCCTTTAATTGAGCAATATGGTGGTCTGAATGCAAAATAGGTTTGGCTTCAAAGTTTGGTGCAACGTCTCTTGCCAAGTTCCACCGTCTAGTGTCTCCAACTTTATTTGGCAGTACCCTGTTCCAGCTGTGAAATTGGGGAAGAGGACACACTTGTACGTTACCAAAATGCTACCTTGCCTATTAATGTGAATTGGGGACTGATGTCAGGATGAACAACAAGAGCTTCAATGATAGACTTGGAGAAATGTCTGCTGGCCAGTGCCCTCTAGCTTCAGCTTTTCCCTGACTAGGCTTGGTTAGGCACCACACAAACATCTTGAATCATATTTCCCTATGATGTAATAAGTCCCATCCTCAGGACTGTAATCAGTCCATGAAAAACAGGCAGCACATGGACCATTTTTCATGCTGCCTATTGCCTAGACAAGTTCTATTTAGATGAAGCAATTATCTGAGATTATTCTCCTTTAAGGATCTGCATTGTCATATTCAAGGCATTCCCCAATGTGAAAATATACAAAAGGGCGCAGAGGTTTCTAAACAGGACATGTTTTGTGTCTTGACAGAAACGCCTCTTGTAACAAGTTCTCACATGTACCAAAGAAAGAAAACCGGCTTGTGAAACTATACTGCGCCGTCAACACAGACCAGATAGTACAATGGAAAAAATATTGAGGTGGATTTCCCAGACACTATGAGGGAGTATCAATGGTAGAGTACAGAAAGCGCTTGGAATTTCCCAGAGAGGCTTCTCATCGACTTACAGCAAAGCTTTGCTCAATACATTTTTATGGGTAGGCTATGATACTTCAGAGTCACTGCAAGTCAAACAGCTGCCACTTGTCAAGGTTACTCTGATATACACTATGGGTTGTGCTAGAAAAACATGACCCCTGTCAGTAGGTTGTGTTTGGCATTGCATGACTCCACTGAAATAAATTAAGGTGCAATACCAAACACAGACAGTAGCCAAGAGTGGTGCTAATTGTGAAAGGAGTTCTGTCCAACACTGCACAGAAAAAAAAACAAGGACCCAGAACAAAACTCTTTGGGAAAGGCAGAACACATGCAAATACAGATATCTGATATGATGTCTTGTCAATAAAGTGTTTAGGAATTTCTAATTCACCAGTTGCTTGCGAGTCTGAAGATATGGTAGTATAGAAAAGTTAAAAAAGTTAAAATTCAAAGACAAAATCGTTTATGCTCAATTAAACAGATTATTGTCATATGATCATCACTCATCTGATCTTTCAGTAGACAAAATTTTTAGGCTACATTCACATTTCGTTTTTCTGTGTACCCATACGCTGTGGGAAACAAAGGAAAAAAAGATGTAGCAAGCTGTATCATCCACCTACAGTTTGTTGATAATCTATCCATATAATTATATGACTACATAGGATGGCTGTATGTTGAATATTTGTATAAGCAAATGTGAGGGTACCCCATCAAGCACTACTAATGAATGGCCTATCGGTCCACCAGTGGCCCAACTGATCCTTAAACCAGAGGCAGTAAAACATAATGTGAACCTATCCTAAGAGATTCAACCCTTTATGTATTACTTGTGCAAGTCAAATACTAGAAACAAAGAGAAATGCCATGTTGTCCCTGTAGTTTACCTCTAATCTATGTATTCAATGGAGACCCCAATATTAACTGGAGTGTTCATATAAATTGCATGAAGCCATGATGCTCCAGCTACTAAAAAGCTCCAGATTAACAAATAAGACAGTGGGGGTATGCATACCCCTGACATTTATCGGAGCTGCCGATTCATGCTATGCACTGTGGAAGATGTGCACTGTTATATACATATTTTACTGTACAATGTGAAGCATAACATGTAAATAATATTGCACATCCTCCATTCTTTAGCACGGCAAATTAGATGCTGGGGGCCCCTGACACAGCAGGCCCTATAGCAGTAGCTATGGCTGCTACAGCTGTAGTTACACCCCCGAGTAGAAGCTTATATGTAATTGGGCCAAGCCCTTCCTGTTGCACTGGAATTGTGTTTGAATATGCTAACATAAATGTAATGTGTGAACAGAGCCTGAAACAGATGGATCATTCTCCATTCACCGCCTCGTAGTTAAATACACGCATCATGGTTATACAGCTGCCACTTTTTCAAGCTTCCTGAGTTGGCCAACTTAATCATTGCAATGTATCTTAAAGGACATTTACCATCAGAATGAAGGATTGTAATCCAAGCATACAGACATACTAGTGCATGCCAGTCTGGCAGGAGCCGCTCTTCTTTTAGCTTCCTGCACTTGTTTTTAGGAAACGAGCCTGAGGGGCTCCAGACTTTGATAACACCTATGGAACCCAGAGCCCCTCAGACTCATTTGCCTAATTTTAAAAGACTTTTTTTTTTTTTAAATAAAAAAACCATGGTACAAGTAGCTAAAAGAGCAGATACAGTCAGAGGGGGCACACACCACTATGTCAGTGTGCTTGGTTTACAATCCCTGATCTTGGTAAATGCCCTTGAAGTTTTTCCCCTGTGTGATACATGTGATGAGTTGCCTGCTTAGTCTCACTTTTGCGACTTTTTGTGGTGTGCCACTTTTTTTTTAGTCCCAAATGGTAGCGCCCAAAAGTAAGTCTGGGTCTAGAATGCCCTGTTTTGGGACTTATTAGTGCAGGAATGGGACAACTTCAGAGCCCAAAAGTCTCACAAGTTGAACAAACATCTGGGCTACAAAGATAAATCCGGCACACTGCGTAGAATCCTTGAGGAAGCTAAGGGTTCATTCACACGGACGTTGATGGCTACAGACGGCAATGACCGCCAGGCGGTGGTATGGTGCCACACATGGCACTGTTCTGCGCCGTACACCAGGAGAAGACAGACCATGCGCCCGCTGTATCCTATAAATGGGGGGGGGGGGGGGTCACTATACCGCATGTGAATGAACCCTAACTTTGGTACACTGCACCTAAACAAAAAAACAGCAAAAAAAAATTAAAAAAAAAGTCTCACAAAAGAAAAAAAGAGCAATAGTTGTGATACATGTCCCTCATAAAGAGGCAATGGTGGTAACTTTACTAGATTGTGGCTGGTATTTCTGACGGATTTCACCCATATTGTGAGACTCCAGGCCACAATATGAGAAGATACCAATAGCCAAGCCTGGTTCCCTCACAGGTCACCAGGGGCAGAACCATAACCCACTGCTATCAAACTGAAAACACAACTAATTCACATTAAGATATCGTGTAGAAAACCAGGATTAAGGGAAAATTGGAAACTTTTGGTGCTGAGAAAAGGCGAATCAGTTACTCCTGGTAAGCAACCAACTTCATGGATGAGCCACGGCTCTGCTCAATGTCCCCGCCATCACTCACCTGCGGTCCAGCGATCCCCGAAGTGTTACTAAAGAAGTATATCACGGCTCATCTCCCGGGGGGCAGCATGTCCGCCTCAGCAGTCGTGCTCTACAGCGCGTCTCACATACAGGTGCAGGGAGTGACAGGAGGAAGCGGCGTGTGTCACATATATAGTGGGAGAGGAGGTGTTTGCATCACATGGCTGCCTCTGCATTCTCCTCCTGTGATTCCGGTGTGCGCTATGGGTACTGTATGTAATCTCGGGCGGCCATCTCTGTGACTATCCCGCTGAGGTACAGCTTGTTACTACGGCGGGAACCGTGAGCTACGTCACAGATGAATAAGCGCCGCAATGATGGACTCCGGAGGGAGCTGGGGCACGGCGGCCCGGGACCGCTCCGTGTAGTTTCCCTTTTAAGCAAACGGGTTTTGGAATGTGTTCCCTTAGAGGGGGACTGGGACTTTCTTTTAGAGGTTTTCTTAATTTCTCAACCAGACAGTCACTTGCTGTCTGTTTCACCTTCCAGCTGTAGAAACTCCCGGGTCAGAGCCTCACGCCTGCCAGTTACCGGCAGCTGCGGGTCATATACAAGAAAAGATCATGAGAAATCGCAAGCTGCATGAGAGGAGACATTAAGGGCGCGTTCACACCATTAAACGCCATTATTTCTACTTCAAAACTTCATTCTAATGAACCAGGTGAACGCGGCCTGATTCAGATGTATGGCTGCAAAACATGCTCAGTGTGTCATCTGCAGCTGAGACCTGGTCAGGTGGAGATCGCTTGTGGATATGCTAAGGGTGCCGTACCAAGTGGCTTTTTAAAATGCATGTATATCAGGGATTAATTTTAAAACCTACCGTATATACTTGAGTTTAAGCCGAGGCACCTAATTTTAACACATCAAAACTGGGAAAACCTATTGATGTGAAGATAAGGGTGATGCCACACATGGCGTTTTAAACCTGTTTTGAATCAGTTTTTGGCCCATATTTAAGCAAAAAGCATGCGTTTTGCTTAAAAACGGGTACCCCCCCCCAGTGTATAGCCAGTGCCTGTACCCCCCCCCAGTATATAGCCAGTGCCTGTACCCCCCCCCAGTATATAGCCAGTGCCTGTACCCCCCCAGTATATAGCCAGTGCCTGTACCCCCCCAGTATATAGCCAGTGCCTGTACCCCCCCAGTATATAGCCAGTGCCTGTACCCCCCAGTATATAGCCAGTGCCTGTACCCCCCCCAGTGTATAGCCAGTGCCTGTACCCCCCCCCAGTATATAGCCAGTGCCTGTACCCCCCCAGTATATAGCCAGTGCCTGTAACCCCTCCCCAGTATATAGCCAGTGCCTGTACCCCCCAGTGTATAGCCAGTGCCTGTACCCCCCCCCCCCAGTATATAGCCAGTGCCTGTACCCCCCCCAGTATATAGCCAGTGCCTGTACCCCCCCCCCCCAGTATATAGCCAGTGCCTGTACCCCCCCAGTATATAGCCAGTGCCTGTACCCCCCCCAGTATATAGCCAGTACCTGTACCCCCCCAGTACATAGCCAGTGCCTGCATCACTCCTTTATATAGCCAGTGCGCCCCCACCCCCAGCCTAAACAAAAACATAAATTCTGTACTCACCTTTCCGAGGTTTTTTTGTGCTGAAAAACTCGGCTTATACTCGAGTATATACAGTATATAAATTTGGTATCCCCGTGATCGAATCGATCCAAGGAATATAGGAGACATGTAATTTGTGGTGCACAGTGAAAGCTGTAAAATCCAAGCCCATAAGATTGTGCAAATGCATTTTTTTTTTTTAAACCAATTTCACTGCATTTGGAATTTTTTTTTCCTGCTTCCCAGTACACGCAATGGAATATTAAATACTTTCACTATGAATTGCAATTTGTTACAAAGAAAACAAGCCTTCACATACCTGTTGTGTGAGAAAATAAAAAAAATTATAGATTTTTGAAGGTGAGTAGTGAAAAAAAAATGTCTGAATAGAAAATTATGGATGAACCCATGTGTAAATGTAGTTGGACTGGCAAATGATGGATGACTGACTATTGGCTGGCTGATAACCGTATGCAACCAGTATTTTATACGTTCCCACTGACTTCTATGGAGCGCACGGACGCATAGGACATGCTCTATATTTTATATGGCTCAAAAACGGTACAATACGGTACAGTGCACAATACAGCCATTCAATGGAAGGAAAAGAATGGAGACGTACGGTACCCGTATATATGCCCATTTTCACACGTTCGCATGAGTGTAGCCTATTTTATTATGCTATTTATTTATTACATATTTTATTGTATATGTCACCTATGATTTGTAAATAAAAATGATTATGTGTGTAACTGCCATCACTACACAATTTATTTAAAAATGCATTTGAAATGCCACGTGTGAACACAACCTTATGATCATACATCTTTCATGGTCCAGGGTGGTCATATGACCGAGAAGAACTTTGAAGTGGGATGTAAATTGGTTGTATAAAGTCACAATGCAGGAAGTTTAGCATTTATATGAATTTTCCTAACCAGCTTTAAGTAGCACTTTCCTGGTAGTGGTGATGGAAGTACACACTGTGGCACCGTCTCCAATGCAGTGAAATGATGATGTCACCAGCTCTCTGCAAATCTTGAAATGCGCGATGATTACATTCCTTGTGCACTAGGCTGGGTAGCAGTGAAGCTGTGCAAGGAATGTAAGCATCCGGCATTTGGGAGATCCACATAAAGACAGTGACATTACTGACTCTCTTCAAGCTTTGTAGCCGCCTTTCCTTATCCATCAGTTGTCTATGGACTAGAGAAGACTTTAACCCTTTAACGCTTTGCGCCGTAGCTCTACGGCGCAGAGGTATAAGGGATGTATGAAGAGGGCTCACGGGCTGAGTCCTCTTCATACAGAGGTGGGGGTTTTTCATATTGCAGAAAACCCCCACCGCTAATAACCCCTCCGTTGCCGCCGGCAAAGTCGCCGGCGGCATTTAAAAGACGGCAGCGCGCGGGCGCCGCCATCTTTGTTAAGATCGCCGCGCCCCCGAACGTCATCGGGGGCGGCGATCGGTTGCCATGGTAGCCTCGGGTCTTCTTTTGACCCAAGGATACATGGCTTCTGCATATTCATTACAATGAGCCTGTGGCTCATTGTAATGTATAGTGTGCAAAAATGACATACATTGCAATACTGTAAAATTGCAGTATATGGTTGGAGTGATCTGACCATCTAGGGTTAATGTACCCTAGATGGTCTAAAAAATAGTGGGGAAAAAAAGTTTAAAAAATAAAAAAAATTAATAAAATATTAAAAGTTCAAATCACCCCCCTTTCCCTAGAACGGATATAAAACATAATAAACAGTAAAAATCACAAACATATTAGGTATCGCCGCTTCCCAAAATGCCCAATCTATCAAAAAATAAAAACGGTTACGGCCGGCGGTGACCTCCGAGGTAGGAAATGGTGCCCAAATGTCTGAAATGCGACTTTTACACCTTTTTACATCACATAAAAAATTATCAAAATGTCGCACAGACCTCAAAATGGTAGCAATGAAAACGCCGCATCATTTCACAAAAAATGACACCTCACACATCTCCGTGCACCAAAGTATGAAAAAGTTATTAGCATCAGAAGATGGCAAAAAAATTTTTTTTCTTTTTTGTACACATTCGTTTAATTTTTGAAAATGTATTAAAACACAATAAAACCTATATAAATTTGGTATCACCGCGATCGCACCGAACCAAAGAATAAAGCTGAGGTGTTATTTTGAGTGCACAGTCAAAGTCGAAAAAACTGAGCCCACAAGAACGTGACGCACATGCGTTTTTTTTTCAGTTTTTCCACATTTGGAATTTTTTTTCAGCTTCGCAGTACACAGCATGTTAAAATAAATAACATTACGGGAAAGTAAAATTTGTTACGCACAAAATAAGCCCTCACACAGGTCTGTACACGTAAAAATGAAGAAGTTATGGATTTTTGAAGTTGGAGAGCGAGAAATGAGCGGCAAAGCCCTGCGTCCTTAAGGGGTTAAGAAATACTGCCACCTTCAGGTAAAGAAAGGAGCAAAAAGGGACAGTGATCTTTATATTTGCCCCTGGTAAAGCAAAGCATAACTCTGCTTCTAATATAGGACTTAATGGCACAGATTCCCATACATTTCGGCTGCGGTTTTGCCAGGCATCATTGTATAGAGAAATATAACTCTTTTCGGTTGGACAATTTATTAGAAGAGTGACTCATTAAGTGATTCTTTAGTCAGTATCTTATTACATAGGCAGTGCTCAAAGGGACAATGCAGGGCTGGGGTCATGAATTATACTAGTGATTTTCTTAAAAATATGTCCATTCCAGCTCATAACAAACTAAGGCCACATTCACACAATCGTTGCATGACCGCCGGAATTGGATGCACGGTGTGGCACCATTCCATACCTGGGTAAAAGATAGGACATGTCGATGACATGTCCTATCTTTCCCCGTAGTACAATGCCGTGTATCTCTATGTAGAGGGGCGGGGCGAGCAGCGGTCACCCCCTCCTCCTCTCCAGTGCGCCGACGTGTGAATTTAGCCTAATTCTGGCACAGGGGAGGTGAGTACTAATCATCTACCATCAGTGAATCACTAGCTGCCGTTTATAGAGACGATCGGCCCAAAAAATCTGTGTGTGCCTTTTATGTAGAACATTTAGGCCTTAGAGAAACACTTTTTTTTTGTAAAGTAGTCTATAAATGTGAATTCCTGTGTTTTGTTTTTTACCTCAGCAGCAATATTGGTCACTTTTGCCTTAAACATACTGATACAAGATACTGACCAGCATAGATATATGAAAGTAGCCATACACTTTACTATTGCATTTCCATTATAAAGAAAGCTAAAATAGATGGATCTGGTATTACAAAGACTTTGTTATATTCAGATGAAAGTGCATCCAGCTCGGATTTCCACCTGTATGTCAGTCAATACATCTTAAAATCCCTTGTAACTTACAGCTGTACTGTACAGATATCTAAGTAGCATGATTGAGTGGTACAACATTGTGGATGAAACTTGAGCAGGAGAACAAATAATATTATTGAAGTATGGTAAACCTCAGACCATGTGACTGGTCTATCCTTGCCTTCTCATATGACTAAGTATGCAATAAATGCTTGAAATACAATACAGCCAGAGAATAGCCTCAGTTTTCTATATATGAATATGTAATAAGATACTTACAAAAGACTCACTTAATGGGTCATGTTTCTAATAAATTGTTCTACCAAAAAGAGTTAGGCCCCTTCCACACTTGCAGATCACGTCAGAGTTTGATCAGGGTGCGATCAGGGTTTGGTCAGTGAAAAACGCACATTTTGCATCAGAGTGCAGTCAGTTTTCCGTCAGAGTTTGTTCAGTGTCTCAGTTTTTCACGCGCGGTTTCAA
Source organism: Engystomops pustulosus (assembly GCF_040894005.1). Lineage (NCBI taxonomy): Eukaryota > Metazoa > Chordata > Amphibia > Anura > Leptodactylidae > Engystomops > Engystomops pustulosus. The sequence continues at coordinate 58,323,409 of NC_092413.1, forward strand.
TGCAATTTCAATGCGTTTTTCAAGCTCAGAAAATGCGCATGAAATGGACTCAGGACTGAGCTCTATCTTTTCTATGGCAATTGATGCGTGAAATACGCATTGGACTTGCAAGTGTCTCAGAGTGCAATGCGTTTTTGATGCGTCTCCATAGACTTGTATGGTGCGTTTTTGACGCGCGTGACTTGCAAAAGTAGAGCATGTCGAGATTTAAATGTGCGTTAAAAAAAAAACACGCGTGTGTGCGTGAAAAAAAAAGGAAGTCTGAAAAGACCCATTGGTTACAATGGGTCAGAGTGCAATGCAAGTTCTGCACGTCAAAAGCACACGCAGAAAACGCGCGTGAAAAACGCAAGTGTGAAAGGGGCCTTATATTTCTCTATACAATAATGCCTGGCAAAACCGCAGCCGAAATGTATGGGAATCTGTGCCATTACTAGAGTTATGCTTTGCTTCACCAGGGTCAAATATGAAGTTCACTGTCCCTTTTTGCTCCTTTCTTTACCTGAAGGTAGCAGTATTTCTTAAAGTCTTCTCTAGTCCATAGACAACTGATGGATAAGGAAAGGCGGCTACAGAACTCTTTTTTTCATGCTCACAAAATATATAACCTAATAATTATATTTTTGTTATCCTTGGCCTCTCTCCTTCTCAAATTTTCAAATTATGCTAATGTGCCTGAAGGGCCCCAGAACCCTTCTGTGCTGCAGCTGTACAAGCTGTTACACTGTCTCATCCTCCCATCTGCTCCCTCAGCATGGGGCCCACAGTGTCAGGGGGCCCCGTCATCCGACCTGACACAATAAAGATTGGTGGATGTGCACCATTATATCTATATTGTACTGCACATGTCCAGTATATAACATATACTGTGATGTATATATGCAGTATCTGTGATGTGTATATGGTGTCTGTATACACTATATGTGAGTATGTTGCATATGGCACTGTATGTATGTGTATATGCACATGAGTGTATTTATATGTGATTGTAACTCGCATGTGTGAGTATACTAATATGTATATTTTTTAAGTGGGAAGGGGGGCCCCATGCAGTAGCCTGCTAGGGGGCCCTGTCTCTCCTAGTTACGCCACTGGTGCTTTGCTTATAAGCATGCAATGACTGACTGCTTAATGCAGTAGTTTATTTATCCTGTTTATCCAGAAATTCGCTTTTCAGTTTTATGATTTTTATACCATTTGTTCAAACTTTGTTCCTGTTAATAAATAAAAAGACTATTCAATCGAAAAAGGAATAATTTATGACTTCTTGTTTCCTACACTTGCTTTCCACTCATGAGGGTTAACTTCTTCATTTTGCCTGTTCCTCAAAAGCTGAACAATCCATATTACTGCTATGTAAGCTACTCCAGTGATTTCACTAGTCTCCTGAATCTACCTTATTGCGCATTGAAACATGATCTATTTCACTCCATAACCATACCTCCAAACTGTCCCGGATCCAGCAGATATTTGAATGCTGGAGTTACGGGGCGGATAGGGTCATGCTGTATTCTCCTAAATGAACTTCAACAAATTTTTCAGAGATGGTTGAGTGCATTGCCAATAACCATATGTCTATGTATAAGTTCCATTCTTATTCTGCTTGTTCAGGCATAGGCACAGCACAGTTCTACTCGTATCCGTTATGGGAAAAACACAGTATTACTGCTGCTACCGTGTGTGTGTTTATACATAGATAAAAAGCAGGGCACAGGACTTCTAATCCTATCCTGTACTGTTCTTGTTCTTTTAGGCTAAAACAGCTTGCACAGGTATTTTATAGGTGTCTGCGCTGTGATTGTGGCACACGCGATCCTTTTGTGGCGCAGCTGCGCTGGCTTCCATGTGACACAAATTAGGGGACGTCACTGATTCGGACTTAGCGCAGTATTTAGCATTGAAATTGTGTCGCACACCGTATGTTAAAGATGCCCCACAAAAGAGATGGTGAATTCTGTCAGACCTGAACAGGGAAGCGGCACATTCATGATTTCAGGCACACAATCTTAGTGAATAGCCGCACACTGCATTATAGATGGCCAATGCACTGTCCTGTTCTGTGAACTCGAGTGACCAGGTAAGTAAATGTGCCACACTGGGTTTTTCGTGAACATCATATCCCAAACTTTTTCTGCCCTTGAAATGGTGAGAATATCTGCAGTTCTCCTAGCATTCTGGTAAGGACTGGGAGAGGACTTCCTGTCTGCTCAGGCTAAGATATGAAGAGACACTGAGCTGTCAATCAAAGGGAGAGGTGGTTCACTAGATGGCTGGAGGAATCCTGTCTCTTCTATTAAGAAATTGACTCTTGCCTACTGTGAAGCTGCAGCAGGGAGGGGCTATGTTGATTCCCCAGAGAGCCCTTCTGGCTCATAAGCATTATATTAAAAGTTGATTTTAGAAGGAAAGACGTCATGGATAACAACTATAAGAAAATTGCCACAGTCACAGTTCCTGCAGTAAGTGTGTAAGTTTCACTGGTTTATCATGGTTGATATTGAAGGTAGTGTCTTTAAGCTTTACTCCAAAATGTTAAAGCATTTAACCCCTTCCCGCCACAGCCCTTTTTCATTTTTGCGTTTTCATTTTTCACTCCCCACCTTCAAAAATCTAGAACTTTTTTATTTTTCCTTGTGCAGAGCTGTGTGATGGCTTCTTTTCTGCGTAACAAATGACACTTCAAAATGGTGTTATTTAATTTTCCATGCCGTGTACTGGGAAGCGGGAAAAAAATTCCAAATGCAGTGAAATTGGTAAAAAAACGCATCTGTGCTGTATTCTTGTGGGCTTGGATTTTACGGATTTCCCTGTATGCCCCAAATGACAGGTCTACTTTATTCTTTGGGTCGGTATTTGTATAGGTTTTATAATGTTTTCATACATTTTAAAAAATTAGAACCTCCTGTACAAAAAATTTTTTACGGGGTTAAACGCAGTGAAATATCGTTATTTTATTTTGATAGATCGGGCATTTTTGGACGCGTCGATACCTAATGTGTTTATGATTTTTACTGTTTATTTATATTTATATCAGTTCTAGAGAAAGGGGGGTGATTTGAGTTTTAAGGGTTTTTTTTATCATAATTTTTTTTTTACTATTTTTCAGACACCCTAGGGTACTTTAACCCTAGGGTGTCTGTACGATCCTATCATATACTGCCATACTACAGTATGGCAGTATATGGGGATTTTACAACTCATTCATTAAAATGTGCTGAGAGCACATTGTAATGAATAGGTTAACCCAAAGTAGCCTCGGGTCTTCAGAAGACCCGAGGCTACCATGGCGATGGATCGCCGCTCCCCGATGACGTCTCAGGGAGCGACAATCCTCGGAAAGATGGCGGCGCACGGGCTAATCAGAAAAGGGGAAGTGAAGTGTCGTCCTCGATATATATTGAATGACCGGCACATACTGACGTCACAACAGAGGCTTTAAAGCTCTCCTCACAGCATCTGACTGTAGTCTTTGCCCCAAAACCGCTAGTACACCACGTCTCGAAACACGTCGGGTTGATGATAGGTTTTTAACACAGGGAATGAGGGAGAGTTGTTGAAATATAGAGCTCTTAGGTAGACAGTTAATAGAATGTCAGATCATCAAGTTATAGACCGTGAATACACTAGATAGTGGGGAGAGTCAGCTAATGTCTTGCAAATGAAGCCAGCAGTCAGATTGTTAGCTAGACTTGTGGTTGCCAGCGGATTTTATCGGGTAGAATATAGTTGAGGACAGTTGTCACATACTCATACATATCTTGCCACTGAACAGTTCCCACATATATAGGTGTTGCCACATACTAGGCAGCATTCCTGAGGTTTATCCGGCCCTTTTTTTACAACATATATAATGGAGCGTTTTTACCTCCCCCTTCCCCAAAGATGTGCAGGTCTACATCTTAACAACTTCTTATCCCTCACCCTGAAAGTTTTTAACTTTTCAGGTTTTTTTGTATATTTTAATAAATGGAATAAAAGTTATTTATGAGTAGCAAAAGAGAGTTAAATTCAACTACTGGCATTTATGTTTTCCATTTACTGAAAATAACCTAGCTATAGTTAGTCTAATTCTTAAATTAAGTATTACATTTAATAAAACGGCTCGACTAAATTGTGTTGCACGCTATATTTTAAAGGTGCACACTTCCTGAGCTGTGCAGGGTGCACCAGATAATTGAAGACTGTGCACCAGTATTCAAATATCTGCCACACCCTGCACATTTGTGAGGCAAACTGCACTTATTGCAGATTACACTACTTTTGATAAATCTTGTGCTATTAGGATCACAACATGTAAATGCAATTGGGAAAAAAAATTACTGCATGTGTTTTCTTGTGGATTTATACCAATATTACCTTACCTTATGCGTTGAAATCTGTTGTAGAAAACGGGGAAAAAAATCAGTAAATTAACATGTTGAAATCTTTTACTGCTGTGTATGAATAAGACATAGGAACATATTCATCGGTCAGTCATTTGTAGGGCTCCAGAGTGAACTATAGAGGGGTTCTCCAGTGACATGATATTAGGGAAGTTGGCACTTCTGTAGAGTAGGAGGTTGTTCCATCTATTTTACACATTAAAGATGATTTCAACATATTGTTTGTCTCCTCCAAGTGACTCAGATTTTTCCAGCATATGTCTGTACACCAAGAAATGATTCAGTTTTTGTCTTAACAATGACATGCACAACCAGTTTTACTGATTTGTTTCTTATTTCATGTGGCAACAGGTACCTGATACTCGTTTGCACTGACAGAAGATCATCCAAGACAAGGGAGTAGCCATAGGGATTGTGGTCATACCTGGTTCCCGAGTGGTCCAAAATTACCTTCTTCCACAAAAGAAGTTCAAGATCAGTTTGCTTCGCTTTAACTATAAAAGGCACAAGAAACCTTAGACATATGATCACACCTTACAGTGATTTTACAGTATTATTCCAATACCCTCTGGTTTGTCTTTTTTTTTTTTATAATCAAGTCTCCACCTTAAAATGGGAGTCAATGAGCACTACTTCTGCAAATCCCTCTCCTGTTCTCCGGGCTTTTGTTACTAAATAAAAATATCCTTTGCTGAATGGCTTGTAAACACTGACTCATGTAACTAAGCTGCTGTTCAAAAATATGAAATTATGAAGACTACTTTAGGAAAACATACACTTATCAGTCTCAAAATTAAAACCACCTGCCTAATATTGTGTAGGACCCCATGCTATTGAAACAGCTCCAGGTAATTGAGGAATAAACTCCAAAAGACCTCCAAATGTGCAGCAGATCCTTAAAGGACATCTACCATCAGATTTACTTGCTCATTCTTTTGGCTAGGGGATCACCTAGCTTTGTGTATGTCTGTGAATGACCAGATTATTTGCCAATCATGATGTCTGCAGGTCGGCAGGTGGGACCAGGCTGCACTGAACGCGGAGGGGGTGGCATACAATATCAGGCAGCGGAGATGAGAGGCACTCGGATTATGTAAACTGGACCGCCTTTGGCTCATTTGAATATTTTTTTAATGTCTTTTTTTTGTAATCCGGCCATTCCTGAACATATAAAAAGCAAGGTCATCTCCTAGTCAAAAGAATGAGGAAGTAAACTAGGGACATCTACCATCAGTAAATCAGATGGTAGATGTCCTTTAAGTTGCAAAGAAGGATCTCCATGAAGCATACTTGTTTTTCCAGCATATCCCACAGATTGTGGAATTGTCGGCCAAGGTAACAACTTGAGCGAACACATAGGGGCAGATTTACACATACAACCTATCTTTCTATTGTTAGAGACCAAATACAAGCAACTCCTACATGGCAAAACTATTCCCCGGTGGAAGTGGTCTCTTTTAACAGTGTAATGTAGAAAATATGGGGCAGATTTATCAAGCAGTCTGAAAGTCAGAATATTTCCAGTTGCCCATGGCAACCAATCACAGCTCCCCTTTAAAATATTCATGAGCACTGGTGAAATGAAAGCTGAGCTGTGATTGGTTGCCATGGGCAACTGGAAATATTCTGACTTTCAGACTGCTTGATAAATCTGCCCCATATTTTCTACATTACACTGTTAAAAGAGACCACTTCCACCGGGGAATAGTTTTGCCATGTAGGAGTTGCTTGTATTTGGTCTCTAACAATAGAAAGATAGGTTGTATGTGTTTGAGTAACCCAATGTTTTTAACAGAGCAGATTACATTGCATTAGGCCTATTGCCCACGAGTAATTTTTTTGTACTTGCACTCACCTCATAAGCTTGCCTGAATGTATGGCCTGAACGCTCAAAGATCAGAACTGACCTGCAGAGTTCAGTTCTGCTTTCTAAGCGTTCAGGCCAGACAGTCGGGCAAGATTACAGTGCAAGTAAATCGTATCACACTTGCTCTTGGGCACTAGGCCTTTCACTGCCTTTCTGACTTGCCTTTTACTCATAATGACTTCTCTTACCCACAAAGCAATGCACAAACAGCAGCAGTCCACATGATCTTCAAAAGAATGTGGTTCGTACGTTCGTAACCCGGTTTCTATTGTTTTATAGTTCATTCCTTAGGCCAATTTTGGTTGCTGTAAGTGTTTTTATGAGGACTCTAAACAGTCTGCAACTATGTAGCTCAATATACTGCACATTGTGTGTTCTGATCATTTTCTCTTATTGCCCACATTAATTGTTTTAAAAATTATATTGGCTCTTCTGTTAGATTGCACCAGATGGACTAATCTTCACTTCTCTTAATCATCAATGAGCCTAGAAAGCTGATGACCTTGCTGACACGTGTCTTCACTTGGGCTTTTTTTAATAGGTACTAACAATTGGGGAACACCCCACAATACCTGTCATTTGATTGTAACATATGAACTGCAACATTTTGTTAAGTCCACAGGTATATAAATAAGTTCACTATACAATTTATACTACAAACACCTCTCATAACACTGTTTTAATACACTGCTGAAAAAAATAACCAGAACCCTAAAATACCTACATCTCAATTAATAAAATATTCTGTTTGCAATTCCTTATTTACTTAAAAATTATCAATGAAAGTCATAATAAATATCCGTTGAGGTCTGGATTCAATATGATATGCAAAATCATAGGGGAAAATAAAATTTTAGGCTGATCTAACTTCAGGAAATGAAGGAAATGACAAGGAAATGAGGGTAAGTAATGTAATGTGGCCTCCGTGTGCCTGTATGCTCTCCCTATACCACCTGGGCAATCCTTAGATGAGGAGGCTGGTTTCTCTTTAGGGAGTGCCTTCCAAATCTGAATTAAATCATCAGTCAACTTGTGTCAACAGTTGACTGGCATCAGTGGCTTTTGGATTCAGATCGAGAGAATGACCAGGTCAGTCCGTAGCATCAATGCCTTTATCCTGCAGGAATTACTGACACACTACACCCACATGAGACTTTTTGTCATGCATCAAAAGGAAGCTAGGGCCCAGGGCACCTGCATATGGTTTCACAATGAAACCATGCTAGCACATGTAGGACTGTGCTGCTGTCCAAATAAATACCTCCGCACATCATTGCTGGTCCGCTTCCAAACCCATTGGTGGAGAATGCGAAAGTGGATGACCTGCCTAACTGAGCCACTTCTGTGGGTTGTAGACACTACCTCATGACATCTCTAGGTGTGAGAACAGGGAAAGATTCTAAAAGTGACCAAAACAACAGGCAGCAAGGATTAGAACAGAGAAATGGACTGTTGTTACCACTCCTTTATACGGGTTGTCTTGCTAATCATTTCTATCTATCATTTGCACAACAGCAGGAGAAATTGGATCTCAATCAGTGTTGCTTCATAACTGGACAGGTTTCAAAGAAGTGTGATTGACTTGGGCCTCATGCACACAACCATTTTTTGGGGGTTGTGAGCTAGCCGCAAAACAAAAATAGCAGCTAATTCACATACCCCATTAACTTCTATTGTTCGTGGTCACGGTGCACTGAGATACACATGCACTGTGCTCACCACACTGTGAGTGAGCAGGGTGGTCCCATCCAATGTACAGTATTTTTTGGACTATAATGCGCACAAAAAAACCTTTGATTTTCTCAGAAATCAAAGGTGTGCCTTATAGTCCAGTGCGCCTTGAACTGTGTACAGGTCTGCCACCTGCTGGTCATCCATCCTTGTTATCAGGTGCGCCTTATAATCCGGTGCGCCTTATATATGAACCTAGACGTTTTAGCAGGCATTTATTGATGGTGCGCCTTATACTCCGAAAAATACTGTATTGAGCGTGTTCTGTACCTGCCCTGATTTGTGGAGCGCAGCTCATTTCCTACGGAAATGTTGCCAATGGACAACTGGCCAAAAAGGGCCACAAACTGGGGATCACTTTCCCCTATTGATGGCCTATAATGCACACATCATGGCTGTGTGCATGTAACCCTACATTGTGTTGTTTCAGTGTTCCCTTTATTTAAGCAGTGTGTATTGCATGTTATATGCCTGGAGTTTATGTGGCAAGTATTGCACCAGAACCATACTCATTTGTGCTTGTTATTTCCATTTTACCCTCCATTTTGGGTATGCCATATATGTATGCTAGTTGAGGGGCTCACTTGTGGGGCCTTTACACCTGTTCGGAAAGGCATGATTGGCTGGCAGTAGTTTATTCAGCAAAACACTCAGAAAATAAACAAATATTTTAAGAGGGACTTTTAGATGTAACATAGAAGTCTATGGATGGAAAAGGCTTTTACTCTTTCCTGATATCTGTCATTAATGTATTAGCTCACTGGCAATTTCCATGATCGGAGATTGTGGACCTTTAACTTCTCTCATGCCAACTGTTTCCACAACACAACACAACACAACAGTGGCCATTTTAAGAAAGTCTGGATAATTGTTGAAAAACAGGAAAAAGACAATTATAATAATGCCTGTAGCGGCAACAAGTAATAAAATTGCAATTGAAGCCAGGTAAGGTCAGGTAAGTTTATTTCCTTTATAATAACACAAAATCATACAAAAAATGTTCTTTTTAGGTTGAAAGACCCATTTGAAGTTGAACATACGCTATGACAATAGGTTTAGACTCACTTCCTTTCTTTGTATGTGCTGTTCTTTACTGCTTTGTTAAAGTTTTTTTTATCTAGGCAACCAGTGTAGTTACCTAGTGATAATTATAACTTTGTGGTTTTATTACATAGTAGAGTAAGAATGATGTAATAAATAAATGTGGTGGGTTAAATCATGGTGACTTCCACGCTGTTAGAATGTTCCTCTTTCTTGTTCTCAGTCTTAGGTTATGACTCACGATACCACAATAACAGCTGCCTCTAAAGCCAACAGGCTCTTGTCATGGAATGGACTTGGTTTAGAGATGCAATATTACCATTGTACAATTCAGTTCTGGGAACCAGTACATAAAAAAAATGGAGTTGGAGAGGGAAACAAAGGAGATAGACAAAAACTTATAAGGGACGTGAAGGATCTCCATTAAAAATTTAAAGAATTCAATTTATTTAGATCTTAAAAGAGACAACTGATCACAGTAGATAGGATTAAGTTATATTATTGACCTGTACAAAAATATGTTGAAAAGTTGTTCTAGGTTAAATCACATCAATTGACAAGGGGGTACCTTCTTCAACAGGAGAAGAAAAGGTTTAAAGGGAACCGGTCAGGCACATCTAGCCCCGCAAACCAAGGGTTCTGCCTCGCTTACAGTAGTGAGTAGTTTTGCATAAGGATATTGAAATGAGTCAGCGGCTCCTGTGAATTATAAAATAATCCTCCCACTCTGCATTATAATTCTGTGATGGAGTCAGCCGGGTGTTTCTGAGCTGACCTGAGTCAGGCTGCAAGGCCCCTTTCCTCCTCTGTCCTCTTGTAACACGACCCCTGCACATATCATTCCTACCCCTTTCTGTGCTGCAGCTTAGCAGTAGGTAGGCAGAGGTGACTTGAAGCCAGCTGGGAACACAGTCTCAAAGTAACACATTACCCCCTCATGTGGTCAGATGAGACTAAAATAGAACTTTATCGTATCAACTCAACTCGCTGGGTTTGTTGGAAGAAGAAAGAGGAGTGCAACCCTAAAAATACTGTCCCAAACGTGAAGCAAGGAGGTGGAAATATCATACTTTGGGGGTGGTTCCCTGCAAAGGGCACACGGGGCGACTGCATCGTGTTATAGAAAGAATATATAGAGCCATGTATCACAAGATCTTTTTGAAGCCGCTGTTAAGGGGTTAAAATTGCAATTTTTATAGAAGATGTTCTTATTTAATCTGTTTAAGTGACCATAAAACTACTAGGAATTGTGCTCTTTTATCATGGTTATTTGTGTTTCAATAAAAGATGTACACATTATCCCAGCTCTTTGAAGAAAAAGAGTGTCATAAACAAACACAGAGATTTTAACACTCGCATGGGAATGGCAATTAGCTTAGGTAGGATTGACATCTTTACTGATGAAATTCTTTCCAGCAAGGACATTGGGAGGGTTTTCCACTTGTGCAGTAGCAGTTGGATCTTGCGGATTACCCTTGGAAAGTTGTGTTCATTGTAAAAGTGCTACCAAATTCTCCAGCATATTAAGGGGCAACGCCTCAGGTTTTGATGCAGATTCGGAAGGGATATCAATGGTTGGGTCAGGGTAAAGAGTACATCATCTGCAAACAACGAGAGCTTAATGTCACGGGTGCTCCCGTGCTCCCCCCTGTTCCCTGGGACCCCCGCGGCTCTCTTTCTTACCTTGTCATGTTACATCGATGGCTCTGGTGGTCCGATGCGAGCGTCCTCGCTAGCTTTCGGTGATTTAATTGGTGCTGGCCGGCTGCACATTCTGTTAATTTTTTTGTTAAAAATGCCCCTTCCTGTGTCCCCTGCCGGTTCCTTGGGCCTCATACCACTGAGAAAGCTTCCTGATGCCTTGTGTTCGTGTTGTGAATTCCTCGTACAGCTGTATCGAGGGGTTTGATGCAAAGTGGAGTGGGTATAGGGGGCATCCCTGTTTCGTCCCATTTTTTTTATCTGGATTGGGGGAGAGGGAGCATGGGGAAGCTTAATGGTTGCTGTTGGGCATTCATAGAGTCCACGTATTGCTTGTAGAAATGGCCCTTGTATGCCCACGTTCTGTAAAACATAAGAGACCAATTAAGCCTATCAAAGTTCTTTTCAGCATCTAAACTTAGGACAAGGGCATGCTCATCCATTTTTTGTTTAGCGCATCTATAAGGTCAATCATCCTCCTAGTGTTATGTCCACCCTGTCGGCATGATGAATCCAACTTGATCCTTGTGGATCAAAAGGGGAATCCACTGGATCAATTCACCATTTTTTTTCATAAAAATCTTGAGATCAGTATTGAAGAGGGCAATTGCACTATAATTTGCGCATTCAGTTAAATCTCTGCCTGCTTTACAGATCAAGGTTATGTATAAGTAGAGTGAAGGTATAAGGTGGTGTCTTATCGTTTCGGAAAGTGTTGAATACTTTTACCATGTGTGGCAACAGCGTCTGTAAGAACTTCTGGTAATATAAGTAAGTTAGTCCAACTTCTTCTGGGGAGATGGGGGTATCAAGAAAGTCTGTGGCCTCTGTAAAGAGCCTAGGGAGAGAGCAGGAGTCCGGAAACCCATTGAGTTCCTCTCTATCTTGATTCTCTCTAGGCAAGATATGAGCCAGAAAGTATAGTTGGGAAAAATAATCATGGAAATGGTTAGCTGTGACCCTTAGGTCATGTATTAGAGGACCCTTACGGTCCTTAATTGTATGTGGGGACTGGTTGACCTGCTTCTCCCGAAGCTACCTCACTAGTAATGTGTGGCACTTACTGCCCCTCTCACAGAAACATTGCCTATAAAAAGTCTGCAACTTTTCCACATATTTAAGCTGGAGTTCCCAGAGTTCCACCAGTTGCCTCAACGTAGTTATGGTGGGGTTAGTATCCATTTTGACATTTTTACTCACATTAGTTTTCCGAAGTTCCTGTTCTTGGCAAAACCTGTTTTTAAGTCCTATAAAATGCACTTTCATGACTGCTTTATGTGCTTTCCACAATATGGTTTGGGATATGACTGAATCAACATTAAAGTGGAAAAATTCTTTTAACGCCATGGAGAGCCCTTACCTACTTTCAGTAGAGTCTCATTAAGCCTCCAGTGACATGTGCTTGTGTAGTGGAATTCATCTTTCAAAGATTACGGGGGCTTGATCTGACCATGAGATAGTTCCTATCTCTGCCTCCTGTAACATTCTCTAGCATCTGGACGTCTCAAAAAAATAGTCAATGCGTGTATGGGTGCCATGAGATGTAGAGTAAAATGTGAGCGTCTTGTTCCTGGGTTTAGAAATCTGCCAAAAATCGTAAAGGGCAAACCGTCAGTAACCATCAGGAAGACAGTAGCCTGTCCACTCTGGGATCTGCTCATAGGGGTTTCTCCTATTGTCATCCTAACTATGGTTTCTGAGAAAATAAGATTGAAGTCACCCCCCATAAGAAGCGGGGCCTTAGGTAATTTGGATATCTTATTGAGCACTTTGCTTAGGAATTGGATTTGAGATGAGTTTGGAGCATACACATTACAAAAGTTTACTTGTTGGCCATTCAGTGTACCCCGTAGAATAATATATAGGCCCAGTGGATCCGTGATCACCAAGGAGACCTGGAGCGGATGTTAGGATCAGTGGATCCTCTGGACCACCGCGGGAGATGTAACTAGCCAACACCCGGAACCGGAGCCTAGCAGCACCTGGTTTTCACCAGAGCCCGCCGCAAAGCGGGTTGGACTTGCTGCGGCAGGATACCACTAGGTCGTTCCCAGGTGTGACTAGCCCACGGTGGCAGCCGAGGTCGAGGTACCTTAACGGATGACAAACTCGTAGTCGGGTCAGGGCACAGGGTCAGGGCAGGCGGCAGAGATGCAACGTCAGGTTCAAGTCCGGGGTCAGCAACAGGAGATCCAGGCAGGAGGGAACGGGAACACAGGCACACAGCAACAGGGAGGAACACAGGTAACACGGCAACACAGGACTCAGGAACGGGAACATACAGGAATACACTGGAACGCAGGAATACAGGAATACGCAGGAACACAGCAATACTCGCTAGGAAGCTTTCTCTAAGGCTAAGAGGCACAAAGATCCGGCAGGGAATGATGGGAAACAAAGGGTTATATACAAAACAGGAAATGACCAATACTAATCACCTGTGCGCTGGCCCTTTAAATCTTGAGGCAGTGCCGCGCGCGCGCCCTAGGGAGCGGGGCCGCGCGCGAGACCCAATCCGCACGGGAGCGGGAGCCAGGAGAGGTGAGTGCACCGGAGCAGCACTGGGGCAGCGGAGGGAGGCACGGGTGCACCCGCGATCCGCGATATGGATCGCGGGGGTGCCCGCAACGGAGGCACGGGTGCACCCGTGATCCGTGGTATGGATCGCGGGGGTGCCCGTGACAGTACCCCCCCCTTCGGCCTCCCCCTCTTCTTCTTGGTCCCAAGAAACCTCTGGAGGAGAGTCCGATCAAAAATATTCTCTTCAGGCTCCCAGGATCTCTCCTCAGGCCCGAACCCCTTCCAATCTACAAGGAAGAACCGCTTACCCCTTACGAACTTCATGTCCAGAACCTCCTTGACTTCATATACATCTGGAGAATCAGCCTCAGGAGCCGGAGGAGGGGATTGCTGGGTGAAGTGGTTCAAGACGACTGGCTTCAGGAGGGATACATGAAAGGAGTTCGGGATGCGCATAGATGGAGGAAGGCGGAGCTTGTATGCCACTTGATTAATGCGCTTGATTACCTCAAAGGGGCCAAGGAACCGGGGCCCAAGTTTATAGCTGGGTATCTTAAGCCGGACGTATCTGGAGGATAGCCATACTTTGTCACCAGGAGAGAAGACAGGAGGAGCTCGACGTCTTTTATCAGCCTGGGTCTTGGTACGGTCTGAAGCTCGTAGAAGGGAATGGCGGGTCTGGTCCCAAACAGCCTTGAGATCCTGCACCAGATCCTCCACCGCAGGGACAACAGAGGGAGTAGACAGCGGGAGAGGTGGGCGAGGAATACGTCCATACACCACGAAGAACGGAGCCGAACCAGTAGATCCCGAGTCCAGAGAATTGTAAGAGAACTCAGCCCAAGGTAGAAGGTCAGTCCAATTGTCTTGACGGGCTGAGACGAAGTGGCGCAAGTAGCAGCCCAAAGTCTGGTTCACCCTCTCTACTTGACCATTCGACTGAGGGTGGTAAGCAGAAGAAAAGTCAAGGATGACCTGCAGCTGGTTACATAAAGAACGCCAGAATTTAGAGACAAACTGGACTCCTCGATCGGACACAATGTGAAGCGGAAGGCCATGCAGACGGAAGATATGTTTGAAGAACAAACTGGCAAGCTGTGGAGAAGACGGAAGACCTGGAAGGGGAACAAAATGGGACATTTTGGAAAACCGGTCCGTCACCACCCAGATGACAGTATTGCCCGAGGAGACAGGCAAATCAGTAACAAAGTCCATTGCCACGTGAGACCACGGGCGACTGGGTATCGGCAACGGGAGTAACAGTCCAGCCGGTTTGAGACGAGAGGCTTTATTGCGGGCACAGGAGGAGCAGGATCCCACAAACTCCCGAACATCTTTGACCAGGTCTGGCCACCAGTAATAGCGGGAGATGAGGGCCAAGGAGCGCTGCACCCCAGGGTGCCCAGCCAGACGAGAAGAATGTCCCCAAGACAGAATCCTCTTCCTGAGAGCAGGTCTAACATACGTCTTGCCAGGAGGCAGCTGCCGAAGGTCCACCGGAGCTGCAACAACAAGCTGATCAGGAGAAATTATGTGCCGAGGAACTGGTTCATCTCCAACAACATCTGACGAACGGGAAAGAGCATCAGCCTTGACATTCTTGTCTGCCGGACGAAAATGAATCAGCAAGTCAAAGCGGGAGAAGAACAAAGACCACCGGGCTTGCCTGGGATTCAGGCGCTGGGCTGTCTGGAGGTACAGAAGATTCTTGTGGTCAGTGTACACACAAACAGAATGGAGAGCTCCCTCCAGAAGATATCGCCATTCTTCAAGAGCAAGTTTGATGGCTAATAGTTCTCTGTCTCCAATGGAATAATTTCTCTCAGCTGGAGAAAAAGTCTTGGAAAAGAAACCGCAAGTCAAAGTTCGGCCCTGGGGCCCTTTCTGAGTGAGCACCGCTCCAGCTCCTATGGAGGATGCGTCCACCTCCAGAAGAAAGGGTTTGTCCGTATCTGGCCTAGAGAGTACGGGAGCCGAGGAGAAAGCAGACTTTAACTTGGAGAAGGCCATTTCAGCAGCTGGAGACCAGGCACGTGGATTGGCACCCTTCTTGGTGAGCGCCACGATGGGGGACACCAGAGTGGAGAAATGGGGAATAAACTGACGGTAATAGTTCGCAAACCCCAGGAACCTCTGTATGGCTCGGAGACCCTCTGGACGTGGCCACTGAAGAACTGCAGACAGCTCCCCGGGGTCCATCTGGAGGCCTCTGTTGGAAATTATGTAACCAAGGAAGGGAAGGCAGTGCTGGTGAAACAGGCATTTTTCTAACTTGGCATAGAGGTGATTGGCACGAAGTCGACCTAGAACTTGTCGTACGTGTGCCTGGTGGGACTCAAGGTCTGGAGAGTACACCAAGATGTCATCGAGGTAGACCACGACACAAGTATAAAGAAGGTCCCGAAAAATGTCGTTCACAAACTCCTGAAAAACAGCAGGGGCATTACACAGTCCAAAGGGCATCACTAGGTACTCAAAGTGCCCGTCACGGGTGTTAAACGCCGTCTTCCACTCATCACCTTTGCGGATCCGGATGAGATTGTAAGCACCACGGAGGTCCAGCTTGGAGAACACCTTGGAACCACGTAGGCGATCAAAGAGTTCTGTAATCAACGGCAGGGGGTAACGGTTTTTTACCGTGATCTTATTCAGCCCACGATAGTCTATACAGGGACGTAGGGAGCCGTCCTTCTTGGTAACGAAGAAAAAACCTGCGCCAGCCGGAGAGGAGGACTTGCGTATAAAACCCCTCTGCAGATTCTCCTTGATGTAGTCGGACATGGCTAGAGACTCAGGTACAGAAAGAGGGTAGACACGACCTCTGGGAGGAGTGGCGCCAGGAAGAAGATCCACAGGGCAATCATAGGGACGATGTGGTGGTAGAATCTCCGCCTGCTTCTTGGAGAAAACGTCCGAAAAGTCCCGATAACAAGCTGGCAGACCCTCCAGAGACTTGGGAGCCAGAGTCGAAGTCCTCACAGGTAGCGGACGGGGAATCTGCATACAACGTGAAGCACAGTTCGGACCCCAACGGAGGATATGCCCGGAGGACCAGTCCAGTACAGGGGCATGAAGCTGCAACCAGGGGAGACCCAGCAGTAGAGCAGATGTGCTTTGGGGCAGCACAAAAAACGAAAGTCTCTCTTGATGTAGGGCACCAACTTGCAGAAGCAGGGGCTCCGTGCGAAACCAGATGGGTACGGAGAGAATCTGACCATTGACCGAGGCAATAGACAATGGCTTCTCGAGACGAACCACCGGGAAGTGATGCCGAGAGACCAAGGCTGCATCCACGAAGTTCGCTGTAGAGCCCGAGTCCAGGAAGGCAGTAACCTGGATCTGGGTACCGGTGCCAACGCTGAGGAGCACGGGAAGAGTCAGACGTGGAGAAGCTGTATTTACACCTAGGGACGCTTCTCCCAAGAAGCCTAGGTGCTGGCGTTTCCCGGACGTTGAGGACGGACAGGACAGGAACCGATGAAATGCTCAGGGCTGGCACAGTACAGACAGAGGTTCACCTGTCGGCGTCTTGAACGCTCTCGTAGAGTGAGCCGGGTTCGGTCAACCTGCATGGGTTCCTCAGCAGAAGATTCAGGCGGACCCTGGAGCGGCCTTTGGAAGACTGGCGCCAGGCGAGGAATGCGTCTAACACGGCCTTGGGGATACTCGGAGCGTAGTTCCTCAGCTCGCTCCTTAAACCGAACATCAATTCGAGTGGCCAAGGTGATGAGGTCACTCAGAGTAGATGGAAGATCCCGAGCTGCCAGTGCGTCCTTGACCTGCGCAGAGAGCCCTTTCTTAAATGTAGCGATGAGGGCTGCATCGTTCCACGCAAGTTCAGAAGCCAGGGTGCGGAATTGAACTGCGTACTCTCCCACCGATGAGTTGCCCTGACGCAAGTTCAACAATGCAGACTCCGCAGAGGAGGCTCGTGCTGGTTCCTCGAAGACAGACCGGAACTCTGACAGAAACGCAGTGAGGTTAGACACAACCGGGTCATCTCTGTCCCAAAGCGGAGTAGCCCAGGCCAGGGCTTTCCCGGAAAGAAGGCTGAGGACAAATGCCACCTTGGACCGCTCTGTGGCAAATTGCGACGGCATCAGTTTTATGTGCAAGGAGCACTGGGTTATGAAGCCCCTGCACATCTTTGGATCTCCATCATACTTGCCGGGCAAAGAGAGGCGCAGCCTGGGTTCAGCAGCAGGAAGATAAGCCGGGGCAGCAGGGGTCGCAGCGGCCGCTTCAGGAGACTGTTGCTGATGTTGGGTAGCAAGTAGTTGTTGGAGCATGGCGGTGACTTGCTCTAGCTGATTCCGCTGTGCTGCAATCTGCCGGGACTGGTGGATCACGATGGTGGCGAGATCAGGCTGACTGGGAGAAGGAGCCTCGGCGGGATCCATGGCCGGATCTTACTGTTAGGATCAGTGGATCCTCTGGACCACCGCGGGAGATGTAACTAGCCAACACCTGGAACCGGAGCCTAGCGGCACCTGGTTTTCACCAGAGCCCGCCGCAAAGCGGGTTGGACTTGCTGCGGCAGGATACCACTAGGTCGTTCCCAGGTGTGACTAGCCCACGGTGGCAGCCGAGGTCGAGGTACCTTAACGGATGACAAACTCGTAGTCGGGTCCGGGCACAGGGTCAGGGCAGGCGGCAGAGATGCAACGTCAGGTTCAAGTCCGGGGTCAGCAACAGGAGATCCAGGCAGGAGGGAACGGGAACACAGGCACACAGCAACAGGGAGGAACACAGGTAACACGGCAACACAGGACTCAGGAACGGGAACACACAGGAATACACTGGAACGCAGGAATACAGGAATACGCAGGAACACAGCAATACTCGCTAGGAAGCTTTCTCTAAGGCTAAGAGGCACAAAGATCCGGCAGGGAATGATGGGAAACAAAGGGTTATATACAAAACAGGAAATGACCAATACTAATCACCTGTGCGCTGGCCCTTTAAATCTTGAGGCAGTGCCGCGCGCGCGCGCCCTAGGGAGCGGGGCCGCGCGCGAGACCTAGTCCGGACGGGAGCGGGAGCCAGGAGAGGTGAGTGCACCGGAGCAGCACTGGGGCAGCGGAGGGAGGCACGGGTGCACCCGCGATCCGCGATATGGATCGCGGGGGTGCCCGCAACGGAGGCACGGGTGCACCCGCGATCCGTGGTATGGATCGCGGGGGTGCCCGTGACAGCGGACATGTCCAGGAATATAGAATCGCCACTCCCACTTTTTTGCTATCACTATAACACTATATAGGCAATAGGGTATAGGTGCCTAACAAAAGCAAAGGTACCCTTGAGTGGTAGTGAGTCTCTTGCAAGAGAACTATGCGCGCCTTACTCATTTTGAGCTCTCTAAGCATTAATCTCCACTTAGCAGGGGAGTTCAATCCCTTGACATTAAGTGTGATCAATTTGACCATAGTGGGAGGAAACGAGCACCCTACTTTGAATGGGTAGATGTTATCTGGTTACTTGCATAGGTGATGGTGTTGGCGTGTGCGGATCCACAGGAGACAGCCCGGGTTGAGTCCCTCGGCAGTCTCGCCCTACACCTATATAAAAAGAATGAAAGGGGGGGATGTAGAGAATGAGGGGGGTTTGGGGAAACACAAGACAAATTATATACCTACTACAATACTACCTCAGTATTATCACCCAGAGGGGAGGATCTAACTTTCTTCCCCTTGGTTAGGAGTCAAAACAACCAGCCCTGTACCCTGTCGGGGACAAAACTCGGTTGCCTTAGGCTCCTTGAGGTGTACAAGGAGAATCTTAGTAGAACCCCTTGTGCGAGAGAATAAGTAGGCACCACCCTTAACCAAAAATTTAAAAAAAGGGAACTATATAACTTTAACCCCTGATGCTGACTTATCTTAATACCTGTATCATAGGTTATTTTATGATTTCTATGACATGTCCCATACTTAGCCTCAACATATCTATCTTATCTAATTAGAGCTAAGATTCATGGTATAGCATTAGCACAGTAATGCAAACCACATCAATATTATAGTCTACCATAGATCATTGATATGTAGTTTACATGTGAAACACAGCTGCATCTGTGGCACCCCTTTTGGCCCCACCCTTAGAAAACATAAGATGAAAAAAAACTAATTAGAGAAAAATAAAGATTTTTAGAACAAATTAATTTCTGTATGCTCTAAAGAGTTTTATGAAAATGTAAAAGCTTTTCATTTTGTTGAATTTGTCACACATAGCCTGGCAGAGAGGACCCGAATGTTAAGTTTGGGGTCTAGCAGAACACCACCGATCAATCCGGCAAAGTTCAGTGGCATTCTACTTGACACATATATATGGCAGCCAATCCTGCAAATTAACACCCCTAGCAACTAGACATTGTTGTGATTGGCCAGGGAACTACCTCTGGCCAATGATACACATGGCTAGCTGCTATAGTCGGTAATTTGCTGGATCGGCTGCCATATGTCTGTGTCAAGTGGAATGACACTGAACCCCGAACTTAACATTTGGGTCCACTTATCTCTAATTAGTCTGTAGCCTATCTATGTGGAACCCATTACAGTAATGAACAAGATGTGGACTTTACAGCTGCAGAGCATTATAATTATGCCGTAAGCAAACAGAAATCTAAATACCCCATACACTTGAATTAACTGGACAAAGCCAGCAAACTTGTTGAGATATGGGAACATAGTGGGGATTACCCTCATTCACGGAGCTGAAGGTTTCCATTACCACAATAGCTTGAAGCATTGTTTGTGTCCATATTAAAATGGTGACCACAGCCGTTGTTGGTTGAAATTATAGTTCTCAGTTCCTCAAAATACCAGTACTTTCTGGCTGCCTTTTCAGTTTTAACCCTTTCACCGCCCATGATGTAATAGCACGTCACGGGTCGGCCGCGGGTGAATGGAGAGGGCTCACGCATATCGCAGCAAAGACTTACTGATAACACCTGAGATAGGTGCTAGCACCGATCACGTGTGTTAACCCGCACATTGCCGGCGGCTTCAAAAAGATGGCGGCGCCCCGTGACATCATCAGGGAGCAGCGATCCGTCACCCTTTTAGCCATTCATTACAATGTGCAATCAGCACATTGTAATGAATGAGGAAGAAAATCCCCATATACTGCCATACACTAGTATGGCAGTATATGGTAGGATCAATCGGACAACCTAGGGTTAAAGTACTCTAGGGAGTCTGAAAAATAGTAAAAGTAAAATTTAAAAATAAGTAAAAAAAAATTTATGATAAAAAAATTCCCTAGCACTGATACAAATATAAATAAACAGTAAAAATCACTAACACATTAGCTATCGCTGTGTCCGAAAATGCCCGTTCTCCCAAAATATAATAACGTTTTTCACTGCATTTAACCCCGTTATGGAAAATAGCGCCCAAAGTCGAAAATGCAATTTTTGAAAAATATAAAAAAATCAATAAAAAGTGATCAAAAGGTTGTACAGTCCTAAATATGGTAGCATTGAAAACTTCATCAGAAGTCGCAAAAAATGACACCACCCTCAGCTCTCTACTCTGAAGTATGAAAAATTTATTAGCGCCAGAAGATGACAAAATGAAAAAAAAAAATTCTACATGAGTTTTAATTTTTGTAAATGTATGAAAACATTACAAAACCTATACAAATTTGTCATCCCCGTGATCGCACCGACCAAAAGAATAAAGTAGACCTGTAATTTGGAGTGCACAGTGAAAATCGTAAAATCCAAGTCCACAAGAGAGCGTTTTTTCACCATTTTCACAGCATTTTTAATTTTTTCCCGCTTCCCAGTACACGGCATGGAATAATAAATACCATCTCTATGAAGTGCAATTTGTTATGCAGAAAACAAGACATCACAAAGCTTTGTATGTGTAAAAGTAAAAAAGTTATAGATTTTTGATTGTGGGGAGTTTAAAGGGTTAAACAAACCCAAAATCATGTGTATAGGGTCGACAATGGAGGTTACCCCAATAATAACTAACAAGTTGGTTGTTGACAATAACCAGACATCCTCTATGAAAGTCTAATGCTTTTATACCACAAGGTGTAACCTCAATTTATACTATAGACCAAAAAGATCTTTAAAAATCTAAAATTTCAAAGATCAACTCAATTTGTTCATTGTAAATGCTAAAAGGAAGTAAACATGTTCACTTCTTGTACTTACTTATAGTGGTTTTACTACTAGAGACATATAAAAGAATCTCTTATCTACCGGATAAGGCCGCACACAGCAGTATTGTGGTTAGTGTTTTAAATCAATATTTATTAGCCAAAACCTGGAAGTAGTCCAAAACATTAGAGCTGATCTTTTACATTATCTTCCACAGTCTTTGTTTTCTGTTCCTGATTATGTCTTACTAATATTGAAGCAAAAAAATGACCTAAATGCTGCCAAATGAAGCCGACCTAAGCAGTCCTTCTCGGGACTTCAATAGAAAAGATGTTGCCCCCTTTATTTCTTCCTACTGCACTAAAGCAAAACAGTGAAATTTAACTGGAGTCACTCAGTGAGTAAACGCACAGTATTTGGGACCCCAGTTTCAATGATTGGTGATACCCCAATGATCAAATATGTATCACCTCTCTTGTAGATAGATGTTGGTAGTGGAAGAGCCCTTTAATTCTGATGGTACAATTATTACAGCTTATACATGTTCCCCATGTAGTATGTCCCACTGTATATATGTACTTGTTGTACTCTGTCGCTCCAGTCTGCAAATGCTTATGCAAGCGTACTCTCATATGACACGTTTTCTTTATGTAATTAGGATGGCTGACTACATAGTCATAAAGTTGCGTAATAATACATGGCGTTTCATTTAAAGTATTTGTTTAGTAATAATAAAGGCTAGATTCAAATGCTGTGGATGTTTGATTCTCATTTGCATACTATGTTGTAAAAGGAAAACATTGGGGCACATTTACTTACCCGGCCCATTCGCGATCCAGCGGCGCGTTCTCTGCACAGGATTCGGGTCCGGCTGGGATTTAAGATGGTAGTTCCTCCGCCGTCCACCAGGTGGCGCTGCAGCGCCGAAAATAATCTTAACGCCCCGGAATGCACCATCCCATAGAAGGTGAAGGTGAGCGCTCCCCAAGCGACACATTTTCGGTTTTTAAATGCGGCGGTTTTTCCGAATACGTCGGGTTTTCGTTCGGCCACGCCCCCCCGATTTCTGTCGCGCGCATGCCGGCCCCGATGCGCCACAATCCGATCGCGTGCGCCAAAAACCCGGGGCAATTCATGTACAAGCGGCGCAAATCGGAAATATTCGGGTAACACGTCGGGAAAACGCGAATCGGGCCCTTAGTAAATTACCCCCATTGCCTTTTTCTTTTATCCACAAATTGTTTACTTTTAGTTAATTAATGTTCTTTTGGATTAAGCCAAATTGTAAAGGCTTTCTCTTACATTTGCTAGTCAGCAGGCACATAAGATAGGATACTTTATTAATCCTTTACGGGAAATCAAAGCGTCACATAACTTTACATATAAATAAAAAAAATTTAAAAATATATACATATACATAGAATATATAATAGAATGCCTTTGGAAGCAATAGTACCATCAATATTAGTTTGCACCACTGTGACAGGTATTTAACTGGGGTTTGTGTCGCACGTGATCATATTGTGGCACGGCTGCGCTGGCTTTCATGCGACAGAAATCGGGCGAAATCGGACAATCCGACTGATTCGGACTGAGCGTGGGATTTAACTTTCAAATTGTTTCGCAAGATCAAGCACTTACATACACCAGGAAGAAGAAGGTGAACTCCGGCGGACCTGAGTGGGGAAGCGACTCATGCAGGATATTGGGCCCACGATCTTAGTGAATTGCGCAGAGTGCATTATACACGGACAATGCACTTTTTGTGAACTCCGGTAAATGTGCCCCATGGTGTCACTAGTTATCTAACCAGCTCTGACCCTCACTCGCCAGTGAGAGTGCAGAGGGAAAAAATGATCTGTGGTACCTTTCAGAGGCGCACCTCAGTTGAACAAAACGGTTGCTAAAATTACTACACTGTCCCTTTACTTAAACATGAAAAGGATTAAAAACGTTTCCTTCTATTTTCCAAAACTTGGATAGTATACTTTTGACAAAATGGTTTCCTTGTACACTCTGAGGCCTACAATAGCGACTTTTGAATCACTTTTTGTAGTCTCTTAATATCAGATGAAGAAACATTACAGCCTCATGCCACAACATACTTTATGGGGCACATTTACTAACCCTGTCCCCAGAGTTTACAGAAAGTGCATTGTCTGACGATAATGCACTGTGCTGCGATTCAATAAAATTGTGCGCCCTATATCTTGCATGTGTCGCTTCCCCCCGATCCCTACCAATTTTTATCAATGGAGGAGAATTATGAAAAGGGTCTGAAAGCAACACTGTTCAATTTGCCCATGGTTGCAATCAGAGCTCAGCTTTAATTTAATATACAGTTGTGGGAAAATAATTATTTGCCATGGGCAACTAGCCAGCACTGCTATCAGACAGTTCTGATAAATCCCTCCCATTCTATTTTGTTTTTGTTTTTTTGCTTGTTATGGCCACAATACATTAATATGTTCATAATATCTAGTTAGCCCAGGGAGCAACAACCTGGCACACCACCTGAAGTACTTTATTCAGTTATTTGGAAGCACTCCCTGCTCCAGAGAGTTTCACTGGCTGGCAGTCTTGTTTTAATATGGCCATAAGTTTGTATGCAGGATTCCTTATCATGGCATGTGGGTGACATGTGGGAGTAGTCCATTATCCCATTGGCTCCAACTATTATTAAAACTACCTCTGATGCAATATCTGGAGACAGACAGGTGATGCAGACAAAGACAGTGGGCCCTGAAACTAAACTCCCTTCTACCTGTCCCTGCCTTCTTGCCTCATCCACCTTAAGTGGCAACTAGACAATGTTCCTTTCCTGCACCAAAGTGCAAAACACAGAGGTGAAGACAAGACAATAGAAACAAAGTAGTATAGTCACCAGCAATGGGTCAAAACCAAGAGGACAAACCAGTACACAATCACAAGGGAAAAGTAAATTCTGAATATATGTAACTAGTCAAAATGTGAGAATAAAAGGTAATGACAGGGTAACTTAGAGCTTACTAAGTACTAATGCTATAGCAGGCGAATAACTTGCTTTGAGAGGGCTGAATATAATTAATCCATGGGGGAAGGTGAGAGGGGCTGCATATAATTAATCCATGGGGGATGGTGAAGGTCGCTGAATATAATTAAACCATGGAGGTTTAGGGTTGTTGTATATAATTAATCATTGGGGGCAGAGGGGAGCTGTATATAATGAGCCCATGAGTCCATCTTGCCTTACTTGGATTAATTGTATTGGTCATTATGTTATAATATGTGGTTTCATGTGATAAATATATTTAAGACTGCTGATATGGTTTGATTACTGTGGGCATTATCCAGTGCTGGGGTTTAGACATTACTTTTTATTCTTTTCTGTCGGTCTTCTATTTTTATATTGTCATTATACTTAAATAAAGATTCTTTGGTGTGTATGAGATAATTTATATATAAACTTATTGGGGCAACACATCCCTTAATCTGATCAGGACATGTTTACACTGGACAGTGAATGATACTGGACATACCTAGGATTCACTAGAACATTGGCCCATGTACGAAGTCGGTAAGTCATGGATCTCACCTTTACTTTTAGGCTCAACTGCTTCATATGGTTATCCTGTCTACTGGTTCTGATTCATCACTATCACTTTTGCTCTAGAACATGATCTTTATGTTACAGCTACTTTCATTTTGCTGCAAGAAAAATAAGTGATTTCTGCTTTAATTAATTTTCATTATTATCTAACACAAAGTCATTAGGAAGGATTTAATATTTTATATTTCTTACTTTGTGCCATTTAACTGTCTAATATGACTTTCTCCACATTTATTAGTGGTTTTACATACTTTTAAAACAACTGGCATGCCGTAATAAAGAGGCTGTGCTTCATCAAAAAGGGCATTCAAATTTTCAGATGTGCCAGTATTTTGGCATAATTTTCTTGTTTTAAGGGAACCTGTATCAGGAGCCCTTTTTCTGGATTCCCCATGTCCCCATAGAGAATAGTGTGCACATTGTCAAAGTGTTTTTATAATAAATCTGGCTTTTCCAATAAAAAAAAAAAGTTAGATGAAAGTTTATCTTTCTCTCTGCAGAGCAGTGTCCTATGTCCCATGGGAATGGCCAGGAAAGAGTGGTTTCCCCCCAAAACCCCAACCCTCGGGAAACCGCTCCATCAGGCATTTATTTCAAATAGGACAGATATGGGAGTATTTTTTAAATTTAAAATAGACGCATGGGGGAGCGATTTCCAGAGGGTGGGGGGAAACCCGCTTCTCACTGGCCACTCCCATGAGACACAGTACACTGCTTTGCAGAGAAGGTAAATTTTCATCTAAGTTTTCTTTTTATCTTAAAAAGCCAGTTTTATTATAAAAACACTTTGGCAATGTGCACACTATACTCTATGGGGTCATGGGGGAGCCAGCAAAAAGGATCCTGATGACAGGTTTCCTTTAACACCTTTGCGCACAAGGACTAACTATATTGTCCAAGTGCTACGAGGGGTTATGGAGGGAGCTCACGGGCTGAGCTCTCTCCATGCACAGTGGGTGTCAGCTGTATAATAAAGCTGACACCCGCCTGTTACTGCCACGGCAGTTAACCTGTTAAGTGTTAAGTAGTGTGGCCCGTTGGACTACCCTGCAGTCCAAGCAGACCTTCCATGCATGGTGGAGGCCACAACTAACCATGACATATACTGGTAGAGCATGAAGAAGGATGAGCTATATCAAAGAAAAAAATTCTTTTTTTCCTTTTTTTTATCAGAATTTACACTATATCAAAGACCATGGTTTTTCTACCACAACCCTTTTGTTTACTGATGGATTGGTTGTGTGAAATACCAGAATCATGGGTCATTTTATGGCAGTTGTCCATTTTGGACCATGCTTGTTTATTTAACAAACCGATAGTTATCCTTCTGCTTTGATGTTCTTTGCTCAGCTGTAATGCTTAGATGAACCCAAAACCCACATAGTCTTCAGACTGAAGTTACTGTGGTTCTTCTATTAAAATCAATCAAGGCCAAGCTCAAGACCTCCAAATCAAGTGTATGGGAGAGTCTTTGGTTCTTTGTATAGGGAGAGAATATTGTGAGTAGTAAATACAATGATGGGTCAGTGGTGTTTTTCATATACAGGCGGTCCCCTACTTAAGGAAATCCAATTTACAGACGACCCCTAGTTAAAGACGGTCCTCTCTGCCCACTCTGACCTCTGGTGAAGCTCTGTGGATGCTTTACTTTAGTCCCCAGCTGCAATGATCAGCTGTAAGGTGTCTGTAATTAAGTTTTATTGATAATCCTTGGTACCATTACAGCATTTCTAGAACTACAATTATAAAATATACATTTTTGACTTACATACAAATTCAACTTACCTGTGGAACAAACCTTCTACGTAAGCCGTGGACTGCTTGTTGATAGCAAGATTATTATTAAGCTTAGTGGCTAGGGCTAAATGGCAGATTAAAAACAGATGATGATATGGAAAACAAAAAAGCATTCTTTAAATAAATGTAAATAATGAATTTGAGGAGAACTAAAAAGAATCAGCTGATAATATATAACGAAAATAATAATATACCTAGTTAAATGATCTACTAATATCAAATAAGAAATAGATTAAAGAAAAGAAAGAAAATAGCTAATTATAAGTAAATAAAATTGTAGCTGATAAAGCAGTTTAGATAGTTATGTGTACTGAGTTCTTTTGATGTTCAACACTACATAGATAATGTATTCCAATGATAAGAAACTATGAAAGATTCTTTGTTAATGTACATTGTTGGAAAATGGAAGGCATCATCTCATGTTCTTGATTTCATAACACTTCTAATGAATAGTGCAGAGGGCAATGCTTTTTAACCCATTCCTGAAGGGAAACTATGTGTAGATGTTACAAGTAGTAGAACTGTGCAGGTTCCCTAAATTGGTAAGAGAAAATCCATGGTCCAGCTGAACTGCAAACATGTATACTTCTTTATTGTGGTATCATTGCATTTAGATGTACATCACTGGCCAACACGTTTCAAACAGAATAACCTCTCTTAATCATGGCCAGCGGTTATTCTGTTTGAAACATATTAGCCAGTGATGTATATTACAGTGGAATTGACATTGCAATGATGCCACCATAAATAAGTATACATGTTTTCATTTCGGCTGGACCGTGGATTTTCTCATATTAAGCTTTGGTGGCCCGTGCCTTACTGAACACGATTGAGGGAGAGGCGAGCTGGCGTCTTAAGTACCTATCAGGTTCCATATATACTGGATTTGAGTACTGGTACTATGCAGTGCCCTTATATACAGGATAGAAGGTGCGGTGTCCATACTGTATGTGCAGCATAGGAAGGTGCGGTGTCCATACTTTATATGCAGCATAGGAATATTAGAACTGTGCTGTGCCCATATATGTAGGATAGGAGGAGCAGTGCTGTGCCTTTACTGGATAGATAGGATTAGATAGACACAGAGTAGACAGATTGATTGTTATTGCCATGGCACTTCACCCTTTCTGCATCCTAAGGTTACAGAATAGATATGAAATTGGGACTGCAAGGGGACCCTCTGTTGTCTTAGGGCTTGGTGCTGCTGGACCCTAAGCTCTATGATTAATCTGGCCCTGATTTATCAGTAATGTTTGCTCTCTGATCAGCCTCCCAGCCTTTATTATTATTTATATCCTGGAGACTATAGATAAGCAGGACAATCACAGTTCTCTCTCAGCTGCTAGAGATAGTTCTGTAATAGTCATGTGATGTTAATCTAAAGCAACATGAGAATTAGAGCAAACCAGAGAATAACATAAAGTAAGAGAAATGAAATAATCAGGAAGAATTTTTTCAGCAGTCAGTCGGTAATTGTGAAATATGGGGAGGAGGAAAATGGCAGGTTTGTATATGCAAAGGATATTCTGGTCTGCTTATAAGGAAATCTACTATAAAAATTTAGCATGATGAACCAGAGACACTCATAGATCCAGGCTGTGACTGTGGTAATCTACTTATATTTGCTATTCAAAGCCTTCCTTCTAAAATTAACTTTAAAATTATGTTATGGAGCCTGAAGGGCTTTGGGGCCCCTCAGAGCACCTCAGACTGTTTCATTGTCTCCCCCTCTGCTTCCTCAGTACTTTCCCCTCCTATGACCTAATGTAATCTCACTACAGCAGAGTAAGTCTCAGCACACAGTCGGAGGAGGGAGTGCTCCTTGCAAACTGTAACAGCTGCTCTTTAAACAATTTTACCATAAGATAACCGCCTTCAAATATTCCTACCATATTTGCTGTAGGCCTTTCTTTTTGAACAGATCCAGTTACTTTAGATTCTGTGCATACTAGAAGTAGAACATTGACATGTAACTCCCACTCAACCCTGAGATGTTTGCCATTCTACCAAAAACTCTTGTCTATTTCACTATGTTTCAGGCATTTTCACACTTTTTTCGTTTTCCGTTTTAGGCAGGCAACATATAATGGCAGGGTTACTGGACCTAAACATTTCAGTATTATCTGTAAAAGCTTGGCATTATAAATTAAATAAATTCTACTTTATAGACTAGGAAAAAAATCTACATTTCATCCCATAATTTATGAGTAATTTTAACCCCTTGCCGACATTGGACTTAATAGTTCGGCACTGGTGGCAGTGATATTCTCACCTGTGTTGTATTATTACATCCAGCTTGACGGCTTGAAAGCTGCAAACACCTACCTGTAAAGCATGAATGCGACATGTAAGGGGTTAGCACCTACGATTGGAGAAATCTCATATCGCGGGTGTTTAGCTCCTTACACACTGTGGTCATGTGTGACCGCGGCATGAAGGTGGCTTCTGATAAGGGTCTGATACTCCTATAGCAGCCCCGGAGTCTGATGTCTTTGCCAGGCCACAACCTGCCTCCATGCACACATGCTCAGTGTAGCACACTGAGCACACTGTGTAATTGCTTGTTCAAGCTAACCTGTAAGAAAAAATGACTAAAAATTTAAAGCAATCAATAAAGTTTTTTTAAACACAATTAATCAAATAAAGTAAAATTCCCCTAAACACTAACATTACATCATTTAAAAAGAAAAAGATCCACACATAATATAATGATCCATTGCCGCTAAACTACATTAACAAAACAAACTTGAGGTTCTTAGTTACATTTTGATCAAATTGCATAAGCCCTCTAACCGATTCACGGTGACCTTGTTTTACCGGTTCCATCCACCGCCACTGCAACACAGCGCCTGCAGGGACCAAGACCCAGTTGCCCCCCAGGATCCATCCTGGTAGACTAAGTCCCCTTGGCTCCGGATCTGTACCAACACAGCACCACAGAAACAGCATACACCATGCCAGGCCACACCCTCAAGCAAATCTCTGACAGCTTATGTCTGTATGAGGGAGGTGGGAGGAATAGGTAGCAATGACACAGTAGTCTTGCACAGACACCCCATGAATCAACGCAGTTTGCTGGCAGGGAGCTAGGTATGCCTTTATTGACTTTTAAAAATAACCTGTAATCACTGATGGTAGATGTGTAGCACTTACATGGAAGGGTTCTTAATAAGTAAATAAATGGCACCATTTGTGAAAAAAAAGAGTTTTAAAAAGCATGTAAGTTAGCCAGAGGCCTCTTAGCACTGCTAGTCTTGCCTACTTCCACCCAAAAAGCTAGGAGAGAGCCGTTGAAGTCGGAGAGCTAGGGCTGGGATAGTGCTCCTCAAGCGGGAGCAGGCAGGACAAGCAGTGCAGTGGTCCAATACATTAAAATCCAATGCCGAGAGGCGCTCAGGTGACGTCAGCCTAAGCACCTGGGGCTAATTTACATATTTTTTAACTCTTATTTTTTCACAAATTCTGCTGTTTCTTTACTCATAAAGAACAGTTCCACTTAGTGCATAAAGAAACATGCACATAAGTGCTACACAAGTGAAACTGATGGTAGATGTCCTTTAAGTATAAAAGCAGATTGGAAATTAAAAGGCTGTGAAAACCTGTCCGTAGGTGAAAATTTTAAATTCTGAACAGAGGTACTCTTTAAAGGGCAACCTAGTATTAGAAGTTCATGTTGGAGCATACTCTCTGGCTGCCATGTACATCGCTGTGACTACAGCCTAATTGAGGCTTTCCAGTGACTACTGGGGCCATCACAGTGGCTACAGGGGCCATCACAGTGACTACTGGTTACTGAAGCCATCACTGTGACTACTAGGGCATCCAGGCCCGGCGCCAGCACCCGGCCAACCCGGGCAAGTGCCGGGGCCCCGGGGTACTGGAGGGGCCCACTCGGGCCCCCGGATCAATTGTACCAGTGTCGCTATAAGACACTGGTACAATTGATCACCATCCGGAACGATCGCTTTTCTGCCTCTATGCTGCGCTGGTCGTGAGCGCAGCATAGAGGCAGAATCTAAAACTTGAGGAAGAATCTAAAACTCACCTGTCCCGGTTCCCACGATGCAGCGCTCCGCAGGGTATGCGACGGCTTTGAAGCCGGCGCACATGATGACGTCATCGGATCACGTGTGCCGGCTTCAGAGCCGGCGCGTACGGGAGGCCCAGGCAGAGACAGCTGCAGGCGCTGCTCCGTGGGAACCAGGAAAGGTGAATTTTTTCTTTTTTCTTTTCCGGAGGGGAGTGAGGGTGTCCACGGGGGGCGGGGGGGTCAGTGTGTATACAGGGGGAAAGGGGGGGGGGGTGTTAGTGTGTCAGTAGGGGGGGTCATTGTGTCCACAGGGGGAGGGGGGGGGGGTGTTCAATGTGTCTGGAGGGGGTCATTGTGTCCGCAAGGGAGGTGGGGGTTCAGACAGTGTTTCCGCAGGGGAGGGGGGGGGCTCAGTGTGCTGCCGGGGGGGTGGGGGCGGGGATCAGTGTGTCCCCAGGGTCAGTGTGTCCGCAGGGGGAGGGGGCGCAGTGTGCCAATGGAGGGCGGTCCACGGAGGGGCCCACTAAGGTTCTGTCGCCCAGGGGCCCACTAAAACCTGGAGCCGGCCCTGAGGGCATCACTGTAACTACTTGCAGGTGCTGTGGCTATTGGTGCATCACTGTGACTACTCTCTACTGTGGGCATCACTGTGAATATTGCCTACTGGGTGCAAGTGCTGTGACTGCTGCAGGGATCACTGTGACTATGATTACAATTTATAACAGCAGCAAAATTACAGTTCTAAAGTAGCAACAAAAGTTAATTTTATGGCCTCCACAGCATGAGGAACTGTATAATAAGGCAAGGCATTAGGAAGGTTCATACCCAATGTGTTAGACTAATGATTGAAACATATATGCTGACATCTTTATACAAAAAGGATTGGTATTAGCCAACAGTGCAAGGGTAATAAATGGAGCTGCTGCCAGCACTAAAGTATTGGCAGTCTCATTTTTACCTTCCAGACACCCCAGGCTCAATAAGCAGAGGGGGACATTACTTTGGCATGGGGGGACCTATAAAGCTGGAATTTTTTATGAAGTAATAATCATTTAATATAGGTGGGTTCTGCTTTGAGAGGGCAGAGTATGTAGGGTCTAGGGTGGTACTGTGACAGGGCAGAGTATGTAGGGTCTAGGGTGGTACTGTGAGAGGGCAGGGTATGTAGGGTCTAGGGTGGTACTGTGAGAGGGCAGAGTATGTAGGGTCTAGGGAGGTACTGTGAGAGGGGTGGGACTCAGCAGTATTTATCATTTCCTGTCTTATCTCTCTTCCTCTTTCTCTCACCAGAAGTCCATGGAGAAACATGTCAGCTGATTCTACATCATGTATAGAAGGATTTTTACCTCAGAAATCATAATTAACATGGAGTTTATGGAGTACCATGTCTCCTCATGTATATAATCCAAGTTTCTATTCATCTTATACATGACAGACATTACTGCATGTCAGTTTATTACATTATACACTGTGGATCTGGCGGTTTATATGGGAGAAATCTTTTATAACATGTGAACATGACCCAGTTACCTCACACACTACAGACATGGCCGCTGTATGTGGAGGTTGTTTGCTTCTTTTTATGGGAGTGTTATTACCTCACACACAGTAGATATGGCTGTGTGTTATTACATGAGAGTTTTCTTACATTACATTCTCACTTACTGTGAACATGGCTGAGGGGGTTACCTCATGGATTTATGTGGTCTCCATGTCTCTTATTACAGCAATGTGGAGGCTACTGGTATGGACACTTACAGCAGTCATTGCTGATACGTCACATATTACAGCAGCCATGGCTGATACGTCACATGTTACAGCAGACATGGCTGATACATCACATATTGCTGCAGACATGGCTAATACATAACATATTGCTACAGCATCATGAGTCCTGGTGAGCTGGAGCTGTGCGATATGGAGGAGAGGGGCTAAGGATAGATGTCAGCCATTACTGTGCTCCCTATGGAGGAGGTGGCATGTATCACAAACTGGTGAGAGAAGAGCAGCCAGGGAAGGAGAGAGAGAGAGCATAGATCACATGAAGTATGGAGCTGACACTACTTATAACAACACATAGGGGGTCATTTACTAAGGGCCCGATTTGCGTTTTTCTGGCGTGTTACCCGAATATTTCCGATTTGCGCCGATTGTACCTGAATTGCCCCGGGATTTTGGCGCACGCGATCGGATTGTGGCGCATCGGCGCCGGCATGCACACGACAGAAATCGGTGGGGCGTGGCCGAACGAAAACCCGACGTATTCGGAAAAACCGCCGCATTTAAAAACCGAAAAATGTGTCGCTCGGGACGCGCTTACCTTCACTCAGACGGCCTCGGTGAATTCCGGCGCGTTAAGATGCTTTTCAGCGCAGCAGCGCCACCTAAACCGGGTTCAAAACGCCATGTGTGGCATCACCCTAAGTGGTCAGAACTTTCCTCTCTGGTATAAAAAAGCTGTTAAAGGATACAGTGGGAGCAGGGAAATCAATTAAAAAAATATATGGGAAACGTTCTGTCTATCAAAGTATGCCTCTATACAACAGAACCCGATATACAGACAAGTCAGGGATAATAGCTTATTTAAGGAATGGGGGGACAAAGGGATCACAAAGGTTGGACATCTTTTGCAGGACTCTGAACCCAGGTGGCTCACCTGGCAGGAATTTAAATACAAATATAGGCTGGGTATTGCACAGCACTTGGAGTTTTATCAGATAATGGAGACCAGTAAAACAAGGGTCAGAGACCTGACAGAAGCAGAAAAATCTGACTCATTTGATGTCCTAGTAGGTACACCTCAACGCCAGGACTCCTTGTCTGAAATTCATGTGAGAATGAGGAAACAAATGCTACACAGATGGAGAGATAAATGTTTTCAGGGATGGGAAAGGGAAATAGATGGTATGGATTTGTCTGACAAGATACTAGCCGGCTGGGAAAAGGTGCAGAAGGCAATGATAAACGAACAGTGGAGGGAAATGCAATATCGCCTGATGCAGAGAGCGACATATAATTTTATTTTGCTCCAAGAGATGCACCGGCCCAAAATCTAAGGAGCTGCCCAAAATGGTGATTAGAGGGAGCAAATTTATTTCATGTCATATGGTCATGTCCACACCTGTTAGGGTGTTAGGGCCATGGTGAATTTGGTATGGAGACAGTAGGTGATAATTACCCCGGAGTCTATGTTATTCCATCACATAGCAATGGATGAAAATCCAGAAGAGATGTGTATAGTGGATAAAAAGCTGGTACATATAACAATTCTGGTAGCAAAAGAAATGTACCGGTATCCTATGCCATTGATTAGTATCGACAGTTCCTGACATACCAGAATTAATTAGCACCCTGAAACAGCTTTTATCATATGAAAAGATAGAGACTGAGAGACATAAGGAAAGGGACTCTAAGAAATTCTTTAAAAAACGGAAAGACTTTATTATACACTATTATACAGAATCAGACATACAATCACTTATGAAAACATTTCAGTACACCACTTGGTATAATAATCAACAACTGAGAGGCAGATTGGGAGCCTTGGAGTATAGAGGTTAGAAAAAGAGATCACCTGGAATTGGGGGGGAGGGGGGGTATGTTATGATCCTGAGTGTGATTGAAGATGGACAGCAGTGTGGACAGCCAGGAACACAAGTTTTAATATTGTTTGGTAAAAGAAAAATAGAAATTGTCTATTGCATATGTCCATTATACTGCTGTGCAAAATGGACAAATGTGGACAGGTGACTGTCAAAGTATCTACATTGCTTGTCCAAATGTTCTATTTTTATTCCTCTGTAACTTATGCAAAGCCAAATAAAAGCCAAGGTCGGAAGCTGTTGGACTAACTGCTGCTCATAGTTGTGTAAGATGCTCCGGGTGGTGTGGTAGGGGTCCTTGGATATGGAAAAAATAGTGATGCTGGAGATTCACA
Organism: Engystomops pustulosus; assembly: GCF_040894005.1. Classification (NCBI taxonomy): domain Eukaryota; kingdom Metazoa; phylum Chordata; class Amphibia; order Anura; family Leptodactylidae; genus Engystomops; species Engystomops pustulosus. Next base: position 58,358,114 of record NC_092413.1, read on the forward strand.
TGGTCCCACACATGTATTTACATGGCTCATTTTAGCCTCTTGCTGTGTTGTGTCCTGGGGCAGCGGTGGCGAATTATAATTGCTTATTGGAAACCTACCACTTTATTTTGCTAGTTGTAACACTTAAATACCTCGCACCAGCTCAGAATGAGCTGGTGCCGGAGCATATCTTCATTAATTCCGGATACCGCCGATTCCTTTATTACACAGTTTTATACTTTATATTCTAAGCACGCTTCGGCGCACCATGCACGCGATGTTTCGTCCGTCCTGATTAGGAACTGCCAGAGAGCCGGTGACGTCACTGAGCTCTCAGGCACACTAGCGCCTGCGCAACTTCGCACAGCCGGCTTCGCATGCATATATTTCTAAAAAATAAAATGTGAGTCAATTTTAAGTAATAAAGAATAGCAAGTTTTCCTATCTGTCACAGCTTTGGAGTTGGCAGTGGAGGAGTGGTGGAAGTTGGTGGACTGATTTTTAACTAATGTTAAACCTCATGGTGGTGAACAGGCTTAACTTTGGAAGTGGCCAGCCTGAAGGATGTCTTAATGGTAATGTCATCCAGGGGCGGGCAGGGTGATGAGGAGTGAGGATCTATACCAGGGTCATTGGTGCCCTTGAAGTGGACTGGCTCTGCTAGAATGGCAAGCCAGAGCGTGCCGCCCCTTTATTGCTGTCTGGCCGGGGGCTGTATGTCAGGCAGCCGGGGATCTCACAGTATAGGTGAATCCCATTCCTAGCAATTCACCCTACTCTTCCTCTAACTGTTTTAGTCTTGTGATATAATTAAAGCTGTGGCCTATTTGACATGATAAAATTAAGTGTTTTGTGTTTATTTATATCAGATACAGTGTTTCCTCTTGAGTTGTTATGACGAAGTGAGGGTCCATCCCATATCCAGTCATGACTTTGATCTCCCCAAGTATCAGCGATCAAGAAGCAAAAGGGAGTCCAGAGTTCCTTTACAGATCTTACACATAAGATGGTCTGCAAGACCCCCACCACACACATAAAGACAATTTTTATTTAGTGGTTGTTTACTAAATAAGGTTTTTTGGTGCTCATTAACCTGATCTGGAACATAAGTGAATTATGGTATAAAGATCTTTGTGTGCTCTCGTGTCTCCATCTTGTGACAAGAATCTGAACAAAGTTTGTAGGGTAATAAACACTTCTCTATAGCATAACAAATGTATCATAATCCTACTGTAGTTTGGCATAAAGTATTCAACATTCCAGACTTTGGCCACATGAGGGCAGACACACCTCACGATATATCATGACAAAGGAAATCCTGCCACATCATGCTCTGTGAATTTGTTTACTATCATTTTCCGATGCCTTTACATTTTACCTCTTAGATCAGGGCCGCATCTGCCATGAGGCAGGATGAAAATCTTGTTTCAGGCGGCGGACATCAGAGGCGACAGAATGGCAGCCTGGATGATTTAGGAGGCAGCTCGTGACCTGATCTATCACCCAGCAGAAGTTCCTGCTGGCTGCTCTCTGCTCCCCCCTGCACAGGTCATACACTATTTAGTTAGGATCCTTTTAGCTAGCAGACAATTAACCCCTCAAGCCACCATGACGTACCCCAACGTTATGGGCAGCAGTGCATAAAGACACCATGACATTGTGGAACGTCATGACTTCTGTCACTCTGACAATAGGCAGTGATTGCTGTGACTGGTCATTTAGTACAGACAGACAAATCCCAGAAGAAAGTAGCATTCCCTGGCGGAGCTCACCTTATCAGTATCCTATCTCCTCATTTTCCTTCACAGACCCTCCACACCATAAATCACCTGCACACCACACACAATTAACCCCTTCACTGCCCAGCTGCATACCTCTCCCATCTGTGCCCTCCTCTACATTTTTATTTAACTTTGAAGAAAACCTAAAGGGTTAATAAAGCTCCTTAAAGACATTTTGAATAATTGAAGGTGTACTTTCTTAAATGGTGTAATTTATGTGTTTGTATCTGTGTATCTGTTGTTTAGGTCCATTGAAATCACTTGAAATTGCCCTTAATAAAATGAATTTGGAAATTAAAAAAAAAAAATCTACTAAACTTCTACAATCCTAAAGATACAAAAGAATTTTTAAAAATGTTGCCAACGCAAAGCAGACATATGGCGAATGTTATTTATTAAGTCATTTTGTGATATAAAATTTTATTTAAAATACTGTTCTCAGGAGGTAAACAATTGATACATATGGGTATTTGTGTGAGTGATTGTCTATATACAAAGAGTGTGGAAATAAACATTTAAATAGGCCTGTGTATACAGCGTTGGGGGGGGGGGGGGCGCTATTTGAATTTTCGCCTCAGGCAGCAAAAAGGCTAGAATCGGCCCTGTCTTAGATAACTCTAACTCTATTGTTTGAACTGTGTGGGGGCACGAGATGGTGGAGTTATGGGACTGATAAGGTGATTTAGCAATTTAACATTTCAGTATGGTTTACTCTATGATGTCAAGAGTTTTATAGGGCCTATGGTATCCCCCAAATGGGGGAAGGGAGGAAAGACTATAGCAACAATTAATAGAAAAACGGTAAATCTTTATTGATGAAATATATTAAAAAAAACATGATGTAGGTAGACTAAATATAAAATACAGGATGCAAAACATACAGGGCGATGATACACGGATAAATTGCAGTCGTACACAAGGACAACACATGGAACACAATGAGAAGGTCTAGTCTAGATGAATGAATACAGGAACTGGGATGGATTGTATGGACTCCCAAGGATACCATAGTAGATCGCTAAGTAAGGTGAAAACCATGCCTATGCGGCAAGTGGAAAGAATTTTAGGATATCCAGGATAGTGTGAAATGCCAGTCCTTACCAGGTGATAAAGTGAGGTGTTCCGGTGTCTGAGACGACTGCACGCCCCGACGCGCGTTTCGGCTCTAGCTGAGCCTTCGTCTGGGGGTGGCGTCGTACGGGTAAAAGATCCTATGATAAATAATAGGCCGGCCAATAAGGTTGTCCCTAGGAGCCCACGTGATCATGTGCTAGATGGCAGTGACGCGGTGTCAAAATCACTGACCAAACTCTGATTGCACCCTGACCACACTCCGACGTGATCTGCAACGCAAGTGTGAAAGGGCCCTAACTCTTATCTATGTACAAAAAGCAGTCCTGGACTTTAACATTGTCAGAATGAACAATAGAAATGAGGGCCTAGTTACTTAGATTCTGGTATTAGTCTGCTTTCTGACCTTATGTTAATCTGTCACTGGGTTTATAATATTTACAAATAATAAAGATACATAGTTATTTAGCAGATTCCTATTCCTTTTAATTACAAGCTGAAGGTTGATGAAATGGGACAGATTGCCTTTTATGGAGGTTATACCAGATTTTAATGGGATGAACCAGGAAAGATTTTTGCTGGATGGCAAACAATATTGGGGTTGTCTTTTAGGATTTGATTTCTTTCTATAAAGTACTAAGGAAGCAAATGTTTAAATAAAAGGGCCTTTGTAGTGTGTATGATAGAAGCTTGAAGGGGATTGAACCTCCAACATCCTAAGGAGTTAACCGTAACCCTAAAAATACAATCCATTTTACAGAACCTGTTTGTTTCCATCCAGGTCAGCAGAGAATCGGGCACAGTATGAGCATTGTTCAATTTTAACCCATTGGCAAAGCCAAATAAAATTATTACCTAAGAACAATAGTGTTTCTGTTTAATGCAGAGCCTGGAACTGTCTGTGAAGGTCACCACATATCGTATCTGATACAGTGACAGCATTGAAATAAAGGTCAGAATCTATAGAAGCCCTTGATTTTATGCCAATTAATTTAATCACATAAGGAAATAAATGACATTAATGTCTGACTAATCCTTATTGTTAAGTGCTTTCATCTTCTTCTATACACTTAAGAACACCATTTCATTGTCCAAATCATTCTATATTAATTATAGGGGTTGTCCCCGATCAGACACTTTTTTAGGAACTGCAAAATATAGAGCAGGACCCTTAGCAGCCATTTTGTGGCAAAGCAAGGGATTTTAAATGGACATCATGAGGGGAACTGCAAAATATAGAGCAGGACCCTTTGCAGCCATTTTGCGGCACAGCCAGGGATTTTAAATGGACATCGTGAGGGGTATTGGTGCCCTCACATTTCCGTCTATTTACCCGTATTGCACACACTTGACGACAGCTGCAGGCTGTAGCGGACAGATACTGTTGAGGTGATATCACGACTGAGTCTCTTTTATTGTTAAATATTACGTGAAAAGTTGTACCTTTATTAACATATGTGCATCTTATCATACTTAATGTTACCCTAAATCTGCATTGAAATGAACTGTAGCTCCACCTAATGGCATCTGCAATTACACAGAATTTACTAAGGTTTCATATAGTCAGTGTAAACCATGAATACTGTCTATGGGACTTCACATCACACAGTTATAGAATGAATAGAGAGCGCATCAGAGTTCTTACAGTAAGACATAACAGGACTCTCATTTTTTAAATCAGTGGGGAACTCAGCTGTCAGAAGTCACAGATCAGATGAAATCCACTATCCTGTATTTTCTTCCAACATTTTTAGTTCATTTCAAACTAGAATACTATAAGTAGGACAAAAGCTTTAGCCTGTTTTGGTGCCACATGTTTCGTTTAAATGCAATATAATTAATAAACATGTGGAGAGGTGACTATATTGGGGCTCATTTACTAGATTACTAGATTTACCAGATTCATGATTTCTGGCGCACGTTCTTAATCAATCTGGTGCTTTCCGCACTGCCCCGACAAAGTGCACCAACTTTCTTTTGGTGCAACTTTAAGATGGGGCATGCGACATGCGACAATGCCTATTTCAATGACGAAATTTGTCACATGAAGAATACCGCAGCTGCAATACAAAAGGGTTGCGTGCGACACATTTGTGGCACGCTTAATTACACAAAAGGGGACCTAGTGTCTCGGCAGGGATTCTTAACTCAATTTATTTAACAAAACTGCCATTGTCAGACTGGATCACCTATATCCAGACACAAAAGAGTAGGTTAAAACATCACTTTTATTTTTCAAATAGTAATAAAAGCAATACTATTCAGTTCACATTGCTTGGTGCTCAAACAACAAATTGTGATTAAAAACACAGTGCAATGCACCCATCCAGTCTAGTCAGCCAGGCTCAGTTCTCACATACTAAATAAATGATATTAATTAGGACAGAGACAGTGTGTGAGTGGGTTGTGTGTTGGTCACAATTGTGACCATACTGTACAGATAGTTGCGGGATTGCTATCGCGGTCACTGTCACATGCTGCTAGAGATACAGGTGTGCCGTTCAGGTGTCACCTTCGTGTACAGGTCATGAACTTCTCGGCACTCACAATGTAGACAAAATAGTGTATAGATTTGGTGCTACACCAGCAGCTACACAAACACCCATGTGAGGGGTGTTGCAGCTCTATGGCCACTTTGATATCTCAGATTATATTAGCTGTATTTTCGCTATAGGCTGCTGCTGTACACAAAGGTGACAACTGAACAGCACCCCTGTCTCTAGCAGCGTGTGACAGTGATCGCGAGAACAATCCCGCAACTATCTGTACAGTAGGGTCACAATTGTGACCAGCACACAACCCACTCACACACTTGGGCTCATTCACTAAGGGCTCCGCGCCCACACTTTTGTTGGGTTTCCTGAATTTTTCCACTTTGCGTGCGCCAAAATCCCAGCGGAACTCGGTGCAATCGGATTGTGGCGCATCGGCGCCGGCTTTCACGCCGAAATCGGGTAAATGGCTTACCTACAAAGGTAACTTTAGTTGCGGCCATAAACAGTGTAAAATTTGGGAAAACATTAAAAAAGGGAGTGTAGTCACTTCGATGGTCATGGGGACAAGTGATAATATCAAGTCTTACATCAATTGCAACACTTCCAATGTCATATATGTAGCCTCCTGTGACAAGTGTAACAAACAGTATGTGGGACACATGGCTGGTCCTCTTAAGATCAGGATCCGGCTACATTTATCTTACATAAGCAATAATTCTACCAATATCTCCTCCATTTCTAAACATTTTAGGGATTCCCATGATAAACAAACTGATGGTTTTAGATGGACTGGCATTGAAAGGGTATTTCAGCCGGTCAGTGGAGGGGAAATGAAGTGTAAACTTTTGAATCGTGAGGCATTCTGGACTTTCACGTTAAAAAGCAGACAGCCCAAAGGGCTAAACAAAAGATCGGACCTTATACTCATGTATTCTAGTCCTGCCTGGGATATGGTCCCCCAAGATAGATATAAAACATACATATCCGCTTGTTTCTCCAATAATTGGAGGTTTTCCTATCCTATGTCCGATTTTTTTTAACAATCTCCTCCCTTCTTCCTTACAATGTATTCTCTACATCCACCTTTTTATTATTACATTGGATTTATTGTTGGTAATTTTCCAGAATCTAATAGTATCCGTAAAATGTTTGTACTATAATTGTTGTTTTTAATTGATCCTGTGAATCACGGGTAAGGTCTATGCAGACCACCTCCTGGAGATCATGTGATTTCTCATAGGGTTTTTGCTGGCTCTCGGAGCATCACACCTAAACCACCTGATTAGTGATGTCACAGGTTGAGATTTTTAAATATGTTTGCTACAATGTTCAAACTAGATCATGATTAAGACACAACAGGGCACATTTACTTACCCAGTTCGGAGAAGTTCCCGAAAGTGCATTGTCCAATAAGATCGTGTACCCAATTTCCTGAATGTGTCGCCAGAGTTCATCATCTTCCTCCCGGTATATGTAAGTGCTTGTCTTGCAACACAATTTTTAAGTTAAATCCCACGGTTTGTCCGAATCCATCGGATCGTCCGACGGCCTGCCCCCCAATGCTAAATAGCAGTCTCAGCAGCGTGAACCCCGAAAACGATGGAAAACCTGACAGAAATGTGGCCGTGGGACCCTTAGTAAATAAGCCCCAACATGTCGAAACGCGTTGATCTGCTGTACCAGTTTATCTGTCTGCATGGATGTTATTCAATAAAGAAGATTTCTGCTAGATGTCCGTTTCCCAATGTGGTTCAGAGTGCTGTAATCTTTACAAATTTTTCTGCTATTGTTGGTTTGTGGACTAAGGACTGTCTCCCGAGCACATGCAGTTACCTGGAGTAAGGACTACAAACCGACACCATAAGACTTTTTATCTTTTTGCCGAAGGGGGGGGCTACAGTCATGGGTGCTCCTGCGACCCATGTCACGGGTGTAAGGCGCACCCATGTGCATCCCTGTGCCTCTCCATGCCAGCAGCTTACGTCATCGCTCAGGATGGAACAGTGGGTCCACTACCCCTGAATCCTGACAATATGGATACTGATGTAAGATATGTAATTTTTCTACACTAATATGATTACTTTAGATCATAGTGCAGTATTGTATTTATAGGATTTCTATAGGTAGCCAACCCTTAATATATAATTCAGTGATCTATTCAAGCTCTAAAGCTGGCCATTATCCAACAACACTAAAAGGGATATTCCTAGATTTAAAGCAAACCTTTCACCAGGAATGTAATTTTATCCAATATCCTATGTTATGCTGATTTAAAAATGCTTTTGTCAGTATTCTGAATCCTTTCAATACTTTACATAAAGTTTATAAGTCTAATTCACATTACCTGGTTCCCTGCCAGCAGCATGTAGTAAGTCCCGGGGAAGGGGGAGGTGCAGCCTGTGTGTCTCTTCATGCATTTTTCTTCTACTCTATACCATACCTCTCCCCCTCAATGCACATGACAGGATCTGGGGAGGGGTATAGAGAGAGAGAGCTGCATGAGGGTGGAGGAAAGGAGACTAACACTGGCACACGTAGGGGCTTATTTACCATGTGTCCGCGGATAGCACTTTCGTTGGATTTTCGACGTTTTTGGGATTTGTGCCTCTGTGCCAGGTATTTAACTGGGGATTGTGTTACACGCGATCAAATTGTGGCGCTGCTGCATTGGCTTTCATGCGACAGAAATCGGGGGAGGGCTGAGCTGAAGATTTAAGATTCAATTTGTGTCGCAAAACAATGCTCCCGAAAGAAGATGGTGGACCTGAGCAGGGAAGCAACACATGCAGGATATCGCGGCAGATGTGCATTCAGGTCGGACAATGCACTTTCGGGGATCGCGCAGGAAGGGTAAGTAAATGTGCCCCATAGACTTTGGCTGACTTTCAAAGTCAGCATAGCATAGGCCAATGATATCAAACCTTTTACAGAGTGCCCAAACTACAACCAAAATTCACTTATTTATTGTGAAGTGCCAGCATGGCATTTTAAGCAGTAACTTATTGCTACCTGTTCTTCCACATCTTTCAATTCTATGAGCCCCCTGAGGGCACCAATACAGTTGACAGAAGGAGGGCAAATTCAAACTATCATTGTAGCTTCTCGCCAGGGCCTCGCTGTACAGGAAGAATGGTGGGTCCAGCAGGATGACCTCTAAAGATAATGCAGTTCTGTCAACACCTTCTCACTTTTCCCGTGGTTCCAAACAGCCAATAAAGTGTTGCTTTAAAATAGCACTGAGAGCAGCATCTCTTAATGTTGTCTGGGACTGCAAGAAGATTCAGTGTTTGGTAAACTCTGTCCTTGGACGATGGCCTGAGTGCCCGCAGAAAGGGCTCTGAGTGCCACCTCTGGCACCCGTGCCATAGGTTCACCAGCACTGGCATATGCTATTGGAAAATTACATTCCTGGTGACAGGTTCGCTTTAAACTTACTACTGCTTGGACTCTAACTGAGAATGGTTTTGTTTAACTCTAAATGAATGACGCTGATCCATTCACCTGTTTGGGATGCCATAAAAAGAGTATCAATGGTGCCTTCAGGTAGTCAAACCATTCAAAAAAGACACTTATTCACTGTGAATGCCAGCTGAAGCTGCGAGCTGTGGCGTAGCAGGAAATAACACCTTGCCTGTTCTATGCACAGCACAGCTCCCAGCGCTGGCAACCTAATGATGTGACTCCGTTGCCAGTACTGGGTACTTACTGCAGGGCCGATTACATCCACCACTGAAGGGACCAGAAAGGTGAGTACTTTTTTTAATGCTAAATGAGGTGATAAAATGGGACACAAAGGAGAGGGCACTATAAATAGGATCAATATAAAAGGGGGCATAAGGAGAGGAGGATCTATATATGGGGGCATAACAGAGGAGGCACTATATATAGGGGCATAAGGAGAGGTTGTACTATAAATGGGGACATAAGAAGAGGGAGCACTATATGTGGGGGCATAGGGAAGGGGGTATTATCAAAGGGGGCATAAGAAGAAGGGGCATTATAAAAGGGGGCATAAGGAGAAGGGGGGATTGGAGAAGGGTTGTTATAAAAGGGGCATAAGGAGAGGGGGCATTGGAGAAGGGGCACTATATTTGAGGGCAGAGGAGAGATGCACTATATATGGGGGCATAATTGGAGGGGGATTATGAATGGGACTATAATAAGAATATTATGGTATTATGAAGGGGGAAATAATTTGAGGAAGCATTAGATATAGGACGCTCTAAAACCGTTCAACTTTCTCATGTGGCCCCATGGAAAAATTAACTGCCCACCCCTGGTTTAGAGTATAATGCACTTCTATTAGGATTTATTTTTTATTGCATTCACATTGTAGGATCTAAATGTGTGGTAGATTTTATCTCCTTGGGTGTAGGAGGGAATCTGTCAGTACAATTTAACTATTTACTACCCCTTTGTTTTTATTTTTTAGCTTCCAAGCCAAAAATAGAAGAAGAAGGCAGTGCTTTGACAGACTTTAGCAGAGCACCTCAGGGCTCCAGCTACACAGCAATAGCAATGTCTCCTGCTACACTTCCACCTCCCAGTTCCTTCTCTCATCCTTCCCTCTTCAGTTACATCACTTACATCAGTTACATTCAGTTACATGAGATCCAGCACAGAGCATACCCGGGCAAGTCCCGGGGCCCAAAGCTTACTGGGGGAGCCCTTATAAGGCTCTCAATAAGAAATCCATGGGGGTAAGGGAGGCTGTATCTTATGAATTCATAGGGCTTGAGGGGCTTTATATAAAATAACCATGAGTGGGCTGTTTGGTATAAATTTTTAATGTCACCATGTGACTTCACTGCAAAGGGGCCTACTGAGGCTCTGTCGCCTAGGGGCCTACTAAAACCTGGAGCGGACCCCGGTCCAGCAAGATGTGGTATGTGTAGGCATAACTCTACATAACATAGTTATTTCAGGGAAGTTTACAGAGGGTTAAATGGTCCATGTGCTACAAAAAGGCCATATTTAGACAATGTGAGAAAGTAAGAGGTATTGTGTGGGAAAACCGCTATCTGTCCTATAGGCAGATGAAATGCATGTGGTAAAAGCCCTGGGTTTGTCTGCAGTAACCCAAGAGCTATGTCGGCTCTTTAATATTAAACAGTTACGCACCTCTGTGTACCATCCTCAGACGGATGGATTGGTAGAACGGTTTAACAAAACTTTAAAGAGTATGCTAAAAAAGGTGGTAAACAAGGATGGGAAGGACTGGGATGTACTGTTGCCATATGTGTGTTTTACCTGTGTACAGTACACAGCGATCTATTGTGGTCTGGTAAAACATTCAGGGGAAACACTCGCTTAGGGTAAATAAATACTCTTTAGGGTTAAACTATAGAACACACATCAGAGGGGAGATACACTCTTGTAGGATTAGGAAAGCTTTCCATTGTTACAAGGTGTTCAAGGGGTTGACATCACGCACATGCAATGTAAATGCTTTGACATTGTTTATTCTACAATAAAAAATAGATTCTTAAATTCTTGCCACAGTAAATGAAAAGGGACAAAATATTCTGCAGAAGTGTTCATTTAAGCTTTAAATCCCTTTTCTGTGGTGAATTTCATATATCCTGCCAAATCTTACTGTTGCCTTATCACTGGTTGGAGAAAAGCACCTAGTCTGCAAAGTCATAGTCAGAATATTTCCAGTTGCCCATGGCAACCAATCACAGCTCCCCTTTAAAATATTCATGAGCACTGGTAAAATGAAAGCAGAGCTGTGACTGGTTGCCATGGGCAACTGGAAATATTCTGACTTCCAGACACTTGATAAATCTGCCCCATAGTCTTTGTACCGTGTCCTCTCTTCTGCATCTGCCACAGGAAATACTGTATGGGGCTCGTCGGTTTCCCAACGATTTCCGTTTTGTGCCGCATTTAACAGGGGATTTTGACGCACACAATCGGATTTTGACGCATCACGCCGGCACAAATCGGGGGGCGGGCCATCAGACAACCTGACGGATTTGGACTACGCGCGGGATTTAACATTTCAAATTGTGCCACAAGACACGCACTTACAAGCACCGGGAAGAAGAAGGTGAAGTCCGGTGGACCTCGGCGGGAAAGCGACGGATGCAGGAACTCAGGTGCACGAGCTTCGTGAATCGCGTCGGACTTCATCTTCGTCAGACTGTCTGGATCGGGGATTGCGACAGGACCGGGTAAGTAAATTTGCCCTTATGTGTCGGCATATCATATATAACATTTGTGTAGAATTAATTTTTTTGTGGAGTTGGTGAAAAAGATGTAGAAAAGAAGTTCTGGTTGGGTGTTATTGAGCAGTGGATAGGCCGGTAAAAATAGCTAATTCCCGTGTTACCTGAACCAGTGTTGTCACATGTGTCTTGGGGAACTTGCCAAACAGTCCATGAAACAAGGATATAGGTCTCACGAAGATGTGGCTGTGTAAACATGGCCTATCTGCCAACCGCAAGACCAATAAATGTATGCCTGTGTGTTTTTATTTTCTAAAATCATATGCAACATCCCCCACCGGGGCCTAGCCCTTTGCGGTGAGGCCCGGAGTCAGCCGGGGCCCGCTGTACCGGAGTGGCTGGCGGTTGCGGCCTAAGCACGCTATTGTCACGGTGCTTGGTACGGGGGAACCGGAGGGCTGTCCTACAGCCTGGCAGGTCTCCAGCAGGGTGGTGTTGGCAAGAAAAGATGAGGGAGCGGCTGGTATAGCGGATCTCCCTGGGGCAACCCCTTAAAGTCCCGAGTGTGAGTCTCTGGGTGATGGACAGGGTGCCGGTGATGAAGGCAGCCGTATTAGCAGGGACCAGACGGAGACAGAAGTTGAAGAAAACAACTTACAGTTCTTTATTTGAACCGCAGGAACCGCAGCAAACGTGCCTTTAACAGGTAGGTAGGGTGCTGAGATGTGAGTTGGAGGGAGCCTCAGGAGATAGTTCACCAGCCTGGAAGTAGAGGGCAGGCTGGGAGGCAGCTGTGTCCTGGTAGGAAGCTTCAGCTTGTCCTGTAGGGCTTCAGGTATCACCTTTAAAGGTAAGATGATACCCCTTTTCCTCACTACACTAACTCTAGTCTGATGCTCCACTCTTCAGAGGCAGGGGCTAGGCTCTTCCTGCTCTGGTATGGGCTAGACAGAGATTACTCACTCACTCACTGATTCTCCTACACTTGAATCTCTCTGAAAAGATCTCTGGAAAGACCTCTCTCTAGGATGACATACTGGAATCCCCCAGAACATTCCCGGCCAGGGCGTTTTATTACCTTCCTTTTGTCAGGTGGTGGCTGCTCCTCCAATCACATCTCAGCTTACAGAGCACAGGATGTAACACATATCATTGGACAATAGCATCTTGCATTATACAAAATACTTAACCTCTGCCTTGCCAGGCAGGATTCACCACTGCAATATCCCTATGTCCTGTCAGGACCATGTAGTGTCATGTGGGTATATGCAGGTGGGACGTATTCGCAAGCACTACCTCGCCATTGCATCGGCGAGGGTGTTGCATACCCCGGGGGCAATTGAAAGAGCCGCCCTCGGCTCGACTACAGATGGTTTGGGGCACAGAGGGGGCTAAGGGCACTTCTGGGAAGTGCAGGCTATGTGAGGTGTAGGGACAAACCGCCCATGGTCCTGGAGACAGGCACCTGGGTTGGTGTCGGACTAAGACAAAAACATGTGCTGTATGACAGTTGGTCGCTGACGCCATTAAACCGAACTGTACAGTAGGAAAGGTGTGGTGTCATGTCCTGTAATCCACTCCTTGCACCAAGGCCTGTATATTTGTTTTATCAACACTTCTTCCCTGGCGGCAATTATATAAGGTGTCTATCTGCATTGCGTTAGCATATGCGACACAAGTACCTCCTGACTGGTATCCTTACCCATGTATGGGTGGCATCCAGGTGCTAACTGTGTAACACCCCCGGTCCCCGTAGGACCCGCAGTTTACGGACTACCCCCACGTGCAAACCTCAGTTTGAGGGATCAGGTAGCGGTCAGTGTTTTACATAAAAGACGGTCCGACACAGCCACACTACAACCTGAAAAGCCTATGAAAGGGTTAATGCAGACTACTGGCATATCTTCTGACAGTGTGCAAACAGGTGGTAAATTCACATTGGCTTAGGAGCCCAATGGGTACACATCTTAAACGTTACAAACGTTACAGAGGTAGGCTACTCAGGGTAGCAGAATAAAATGTCTCTTTTCCTGCAAAGAAAAGGCATAAAGAGTGCAAACATAATGTCCGTACCTAAGAGGAAAGGCATTAAGTGCAAAATACTAATAAATAAAGTGGCAACTTTTCCTGGTAGTATCTGGCAAAAGTCCCACAGAAGGTCTCTAATGACAAAGTCCATCTTCTGGGTACAGCCCTTGAGGTGGGGAAAAGTGCAATAAGAAGCAAAGGGTCTCCTCTATGTGTAGAGGGACAGTGTCCTTTGAATAAATTCTCTGCTGTGGCAGAGGAAGGGGTACTATCATAGCACAGGACGATATTCAGTTCAAGGTATGTCTCTTGACTGAAATAAATAGGGATGAGAGTCTCAGGAAAGTCTCTGGCTCTTTAGGGAAAATGGAGATAAATACACATATGTACAGTACCTGAAGTGGGCTACAGCCCTTCAGGGGTTAATCTTGCTGCTCAAGAGCAATGGCTGCAGGCATGGGAGCAGGAACTGCAGCAGGGACATCATCAGCCTGGGTGAAGAAAGCAGTGTTGAGATCTGTCACCTGAAGACATCTGGTGGTAGACACTGGAACTGCTGACATGGAACACCCAGAAGCTGGAGCTGGAACAGCAGGGAGGTCATCTGCGGCGGCAGGCATCTCAGCAAAGGAAGGAGACAGGCACTTCTCTGGCTGACCTTCTGTAGCTGGGGGCGCTGTGCAGCGCATGATGATGACCGCAGAAGCTGTAACTTCTTCACTGCTGACAGCTGAAGGATTGTTGTTCCTGGGCTGACCTGTAGCTCTTGGGGGCGCTGTTGCGCTGGCGGTGGTAACCTCTGTAGCTGGCAGGGCGTTCTCACCGGACAGCCTGGGCCTCTTAGCAGGTGGTCCTGGATACTCCGCAGGACGATCAGCAGCATTAGATAAGGGGTCAGGCCCCTTTAAGAGAGTCCCTTTTGTAGCCGGGCCTCCTATGGGGAGATGTTGACCCTCTGCAGGGAGGCCGGACTGTACCCCAGCCGGGGCTAAGGGAGATATAGTCACAGTCACTGTGATATAGGCCCTGGGGGCCATGGTACTCACATCCGCGGTGGTCCTCAGGAGGTCCGGAATCGGAGGAGGCAGCCGCTGTGGAGAATCCGCCATTGAAGACTGCGTACGGGAGACAGCAGTAAGCGGTGCAGCAGAGGAAGGGGCCCGAGGCTCGTGGGCAAGCCATACGACACTTGGTTCTTCATCTCGGAGGCTGTGCGGCATGTCGGCAGGACAGAAGACAGCACGTGGAGAAACCCAAGATGGCCGATTAACCTCTCTGATGCTGGATGACGGCTGCGCTGACTCTGAGGTACCTCGTGGGCTCTCACTGGCGTTGCAGCGCGGTAGAGTTTCGCGCCAGAGGGCGGAGCTTGAGTCTTTCTCGTCAGGAGTTGTGGCGGGCTGGATTTTCTGCTGCGCCACAGCGCGCTGAGGCAGGATTCGCGCCATACGCGCAGGGGGCGGAGCTTAGCGATGTCTCTGGGTTTCCCGCCAGTGAAAGTTTTGGCGGGCTGGAATTACTTGCTGCGCCACAGTTTCTGAGGTAAAATCTTCAGGCGCGGCAGCGCCGGATGTAGCAGAGCTGGTACAGTTCTTGCAGGGATTAACCTCTTGAGTGCTGGAGCGGTGCTCGACAGCACGTGGCAGCAGTATAACACAGTTCAATCCAGAAACACACAATTACTTGGGCCTAAACCCGGATGGCAGCAGGGTTAGGCAGCACAGTCTTTTTAATAAAGGAAAGTCTTTAATGCCGTAATAAGGCACAGAAGTATCAATTCCGTTCGTGACGCCACTTGCAACATCCCCCACCGGGGCCTAGCCCTTTGCGGTGAGGCCTGGAGTCAGCCGGGGCCCGCTGTACCGGAGTGGCTGGCGGTTGCGGCCTAAGCACGCTATTGTCACGGTGCTTGGTACGGGGGAACCGGAGGGCTGTCCTACAGCCTGGCAGGTCTCCAGCAGGGTGGTGTTGGCAAGAAAAGATGAGGGAGCGGCTGGTATAGCGGATCTCCCTGGGGCAACCCCTTAAAGTCCCGAGTGTGAGTCTCTGGGTGATGGACAGGGTGCCAGTGATGAAGGCAGCCGTATTAGCAGGGACCAGACGGAGACAGAAGTTAAAGAAAACAACTTACAGTTCTTTATTTGAACCGCAGGAACCGCAGCAAACGTGCCTTTAACAGGTAGGTAGGGTGCTGAGATGTGAGTTGGAGGGAGCCTCAGGAGATAGTTCACCAGCCTGGAAGTAGAGGGCAGGCTGGGAGGCAGCTGTGTCCTGGTAGGAAGCTTCAGCTTGTCCTGTAGGGCTTCAGGTATCACCTTTAAAGGTAAGATGATACCCCTTTTCCTCACTACACTAACTCTAGTCTGATGCTCCACTCTTCAGAGGCAGGGGCTAGGCTCTTCCTGCTCTGGTATGGGCTAGACAGAGATTACTCACTCACTCACTGATTCTCCTACACTTGAATCTCTCTGAAAAGATCTCTGGAAAGACCTCTCTCTAGGATGACATACTGGAATCCCCCAGAACATTCCCGGCCAGGGCGTTTTATTACCTTCCTTTTGTCAGGTGGTGGCTGCTCCTCCAATCACATCTCAGCTTACAGAGCACAGGATGTAACACATATCATTGGACAATAGCATCTTGCATTATACAAAATACTTAACCTCTGCCTTGCCAGGCAGGATTCACCACTGCAATATCCCTATGTCCTGTCAGGACCATGTAGTGTCATGTGGGTATATGCAGGTGGGACGTATTCGCAAGCACTACCTCGCCATTGCATCGGCGAGGGTGTTGCACATATCTACATACATTGCAGGAGATATTGGTCGTCACCATGATAATATTATTATTCCAGTAGAAAACTGCTATCTACTGGAATACTCTAAGGCAGTGATGGCGAACCTTTTAGAGACCAAGTGCCCAAACCGCTACTCAAAACCCACTTATTTATTGCAATGTGCCAACACAGCAAATCAAGCTGTAACCTAATGAAATCTTGCTGTCTTCTCTACCACAGCTTTCAGTGTTCTGGAAGACACCAGTATTGTTGACAGAAGAAGGACAAATTTTGATTGCCAATAGAACTTCATTCAAGAGCCCCCCAAACCAGAAGAATGGCTCCAATGATAATCTGACCCTGCCCTAACCTACTCTCTCTTCTTGTAGTCTCTGGCAAACCAGGAGGCAGACCTGCAGGAGGATCCCATAAGACCTATTTAGAAAAATAACAAAGAACAATAAACAGAGGGTGGTGCTTCGGTGATAATGTTGAGTGAAGTGAAAAAGAACCAGGCCCCGATTGGGGTGCTCACCTGAATCCCACCTGAATCCCACTGGACTGTTGTGCATTAAACCCCAAACTGGGATAACAAGTTTCCATATTTCCAAAGCAAGATATGTTCACAAATCTTCCTGTGCATATGGGGTGGTCTGCTGCTTCCTTAACCAAGTAAAACAAGAGGGTCCCTATTCCCACAATTAGGGGATCAGTATAGTATCCAAAATAAAACATATGGCAAAGACTTTTATGGGACAATGCTGGAGAATTTTATTTAATGTTATTATCCTTTGTTATTCCATTCTGGAATCTGCCAAATATTTTAGGAATATCATATATACATATATATACTTCACTTTAACATTGTTCACAATTATCTTTGTATACTTTATTCTCATTATCTATTTTTTTTTTTCTTTTTTGGCCCAAATCACAAATATGTTTTGTTCATGGTAGTTAGTGCGAGTGTGCCGTGGCCATGGTGTGTGATGTATGGCATGAGGTTCCATGGGTCATAATTTGCTTTATTTCTATCTCTTTCTACTTTTTATTGCAGTAACCCATGATATGAGTAATGCTATTGTATGAAATATATAGCTATTATGTACGGTTGTAGCCGCATTCTCTATAGATTTACTCAAATGCATATATGCATTGGATTAATTGCGTGTATATTTTTAATGCAGTTTAGTTTACAAACATCATCTCTATTTCATATAATTGTTCACCTTTTTAGATTTTCCAGCAGTTGATTGCCAGTGTCTGACTACTTGACACTTACCCTGATATCCAGTCGAAAGCATTGGTTCCCGTGATAGCTCAGTCCATTCTGGAAACCATAGTGACCCACTTCCAGTCTGCATTTGAGAGCTTCCGGTTCGGACGCTGCCGCTCGACATTGCGTCAGACCGACCAAAAATTGTGACTTGTATGAGTCCTCCATATATACCTTCTCCTAGAGATCAATGCCATCGCCCTGAAGAAAGAGTCTCTTCTGAAACGCGCAACGGGCAGCACGTTGGCTTTTGGATCCCTGATGTAATCCCCCTATTTTTTTACGTTTGCCTCTTGTGTAAGCTTGTGTACCTATGCTTAAGAGCTATTATGTTTATTCTAATGGGGTTTGTTTAGGAGGGAAGTATCTGTTGTTACTATCAATTGTCTATATATTTTCTAGACAGATAAAGTACATGGTAAATCCTTTCAAGCTGTGCCATTTCAATTGTCCACAACATATGCAGTAGTAATTTTTTCTTTTTTTTCCCCATGTTTTACTTGTATACATGTATTTTAGATTTTTTTTAATATTTACTCAGCAAAGGCTTAATTTTATGTTGAATGCATTTGGGTTTATATTCTCATTGGGGGATAAGTTTCTTTTGCCCAAATATGCACAATTGGTGCATGATATATGTCATATGTTGTTGTTGTTATTTCTTTTTTGGTTGGTTTCCATATCAACCAGTTTTATACCGTCCACTTTAATATGACAAATATATAAATATGTGAAGCATATGTACACACAGCTCTAAACCTTTAATCTTCTTATTTTAACTCTAAAATCGAAAATATATGTCAAATGATAATTACATTTCATGGGAAGGTAACTGTTTCCTAGAAAAGAAATGTATACAAAAAAGCTCCATAGTATAATCTGACATACCATAGGGGCTCAAATACGGCTTCCTGGTTAATGTTATAAAACTTCCTGAGGACTGGTGTATTGGAAAAGCTTTACTCTGTTACATAATGCAATATGTTCTTGTAGCAGCTGGCAGCGGATATTGTAACCTAATTTGCTATAATCCGAGTCTGTTCATTAATTTACCATTATTATTATGTTCTGAAAAGAAGCTTGCTTAAAAAAAATACCTCAGTTAAACAGATATAGAACGACCTGAGGTTTCATTCTTAACATTCTTTCTAATAGATTTATTTTTCAAAAGTACCTACAAGTTGGAGCTATTATCCAGTAGATAAAATTATAATTTTAAAAAGCTGTGTTATATTCCGCTCCAAAATCAGAATTTTTATTACCAGTTGGTCACACCTGATATGGGTTTACAAGAAAAGATGTTTTCACTGGTGAACTAAATTTGGATTATTTAAGCGTAACTGTAAAGTTTATAGATTTTTTTCTTCAGCTGTAACCTAATTTTTTTTCATATACACTTATTACTTTATTGCAGTTGTTTGTCTGCTAATCCTCTGCTTTTTGTCGATCCCAGCACCTCTCCCTTCAACCTGCATTTTGGTTGGTGCAACAGGAAAGGCAGGCTATGGACTCCAGGGTGAGCAGGAGGTAAAGGGGCGGAGCTCTGCACTGTGCTCTCTCCTCTCTCTGCTCAGTAATTGGAAGCAGCTTCTTCAACAGACAGTAGGTGTAAAAATTCTGGTCTCTCCTGTCTACAGTCTGTGCTTATGTACACAATCCAATATGCGCAATGTATCATCCACAAGCCTGCTCTGCACACCACCTATCTTGGCTTACAAGGCTACAGTTGGGTCAATGAGGAGAAAAGGGCAGATTTAGCACAGCAGTATGATGCACAGGATAAAAACAATTTATAATGTATGTTGTATCCATCCTCCTGGATGTCTGCGGCTGCTTTCTTATAGTTTCTGCACTCCACATCCCCCACTATCCTGGGAAGAGGGGAAAGTAATGCCATCTGCTGAATAGCCTGGCTGACACATCCATTATAGCAGAGCATAGCAGTTATGTCTGTATTTGAATACAACCTCCTTCTGTGTGTACAGGTGTATATGTGTGTGTTTGTAATAATCTGTGTGTATAAGTCACTGTAGCTGTAATGTAGCTTAGTATGTAAACATGTAAAACTGCCATTGAATTTATCTATCAGGTTAGTGTGCTTGAGACACATTTAGGAGACGCTATATAGTGAATTACTGTATGTTCAGTACAGGGTGTAAGTTTTGTGATGCCAGCTCGGTGTCATTCCTCTGCCTTGCTCTGCACTAGAAAGAAGCAATGCTGAGGAGAGGCTTAAGCCATAGATAGGGGGAGATTTATCATTATGTCTGTTGTTGGAGCTCCACTGCTTATCAGATTCATTAAAGTGGCTTTGGCCCCTTAATAAATGTTCTTATGCGCTATATGTGTCTGGGATTTTTCTTCAAGAAAGCGCAAAATACACCAAAAGTCGCAGCACATACACCAGCAGGGGTGGCTGGAGTGACTTGGCGACTTTTTGTGACTTTTTTAAAGAGGCGCAAGTCATGAATCTGCCTTTGCACTGCGTTGCACTAGCAGTAGTTCTATGTTTACGCCAGTATAGTGAAGTGGCAGGAATAGTCCTGTGTGTTTTTTGAGCAATCCTCTATGCAACTTTTTTGCAGGAAAAGACCCAGCAAAACCAATGATAAATCTCCCCCTATGTTCTGAAAGGCTGGGCTGCTTGTGCTAGTGCATGTGTGGAGAGCTCAGCAATTTGGGGAGTGAGGGAAGCTGCTCTGGCCTCAGTGCCTTTAGCTGATGTCACAAGCAAGAAGAGCCTGTCCACTTAAGGAGAAGCTGGAGAGGATTTTAGATTTTATTTTTTAGATATTGCTGAGGTATATATCAAACACATCAGGCTAGGAATAAGCCAGCAGCATGATACAGGTATTATTGGAATTGTTGTCAAAGGCTCTCTCCAGTGTGCTAAACTATTTTTGGCCAGGTAACTTCGGAGTTACGTCTTAAAGGAAATTAACTAATCGCTTTTAAACCGAGCACAGTTACATAATTCCAAAGTAATGGGGCTGTGGGTTAGTCACCGTTTGTGAGGATAGTTCAAACCCAAAACACACGGTCATGTGCATGAGACCTTAGTTACTGCTTATTATGAATATTTTTTGCTCATTATTTTCATAGCTGGTCTGCACATAACATAGTACCACTAAAAGGGGGCTTACACCTCTCCATGTAAATGAGGTCTAAATGTGCTCGCTTCATCTGCACTTCAATGGGGCTGCGGGAGATAGCTGTCCCATAAACCCTTTTGTGGTGCAGCTGCGCTGGCTTCCATGCAACACAAATTAGAGGGCGTGTTGTCGGATGGTCCTACTGATTTGGATAGACGGCCGTATTTAACTTTCAAATTGTGTTGCACACCCTTTGTTAAAGATGCACCACAAAAAAGATTGTGAGTTCTGTCAGATCTGAGCGGGGAAGCGACAGATTCATGATTTCTGGTGCACGATTTTAGTGAATTGCCCCACACAGCATTATGCACGGACAATGCACTTTCAGTGAACTCAGGTGAACTTGTAAGTAAATGTGCGCCTATGTGTCTATAATGGCACAACACCTTTAATTAATTTTAATTACAATCATTGGAACTATGTTTATAATGAATGTTAATGCTTGTCTGTCAATTTATTACACATCGTGGGCTCCAGAAAATCCAGGACTCAACCGGGATTACCCCACGAGGAGCAAGAAGAAGGGACAAATATAATGAGCAACAACCTGTCTAGAGACAGCAGTTTTCTGAATTTATCAGCATGTGTCTTCTCCACTAACCAGATAAAGGTCCTGGAAAAGGGACTTAACTTTGTCCCCACAACACGCTTCAATGTTTTTGACACCATGCTTGACTGTCAAAAGACATTTCTTTGACAGTACTAGTGACCTGGAAGACCCATCATCATTGGTCCCAGAGATACATAATGAGTACACCGGTCTTGAGTTCAAAGACCAGTGCACTCTTTTGGGTCTCAAGGGTTTAACTGATACGATAGAATCAGAAAGACACATTCACACAACACCAATTAAAACACCAAATAGATTTTTTTACCCTGTCAATGCCAGAGTACCTGCTATGGAGCAGTTCCAACAGGTAGTGGAACGAGACCTGACGAATCTCTTTAAGGAAAAGCCTCCGTCCCGGGGGAACAACCTTGACCCCCCTTTGAAGCAGGCATCAGAATTGGAGTCAAATAGCCAAGTCATCTTTAGGATGGCAGATAAAGGGGGCAAGGTTGTGGCCCTGGACAGAGCCTTGTATAGAAACCTAGTTATGGATATTCTACAGGATACCTCTACTTACAGGAAACTTGATACTGACCCAACAATCATTTTCCAGAAACAAATGTTGGAAATCATTGAGGAGGGAATAGCCTTGGGTATCATACCAGAAGGAAAAAAGGACTATTTATGTCCAACACATCCAGTTACACCCATTTTCCATGGGTTACCCAAGGTACATAAAAACACCTTTCCCCCATCCCTAAGACCCATAAAATCGGGTATAGGGTCCCTGAACGAACATCTATGTGAATGGGTCGACATGTTGCTCCAACCACTGGTCCTAGGGCTGCCAGGCTACCTGAAGGATAGCAAACAAGTTCTTAATATCTTTGATAAATTTACTTGGAAAAATGAGTATGCTTGGGTCACTTGCGATGTTAGTGCACTATATAGTTAGATCCCGCATGACCTTGTTATTACAGCACTAGCACACCATCTGTATAGATCCAGACAGTATTCTGTGGAGTTGTGTGAATTTCTCATTGATGTGACCAAATTTCTGCTCACTCACAATTTTTTTCTGTTTGATGAATTATTTTTTTTGCAGATACGAGGAGCGCCAATGGGGGCCCGTTTTTCACCCTCATTGGCGAACCTATTTATGTCCTGGTGGGAGGAGGAGTACATATACTCCACACAAAACCCGTTTTTTGAGAGCATTGCATGGTACGGGCGATACATCGACGGCATACTGATTGTATGGTCGTCTGGTGTGTCGTCCGTGCCATGCTTTGTTACTTATCTGAACAAAAACAACATGAATTTAAATTTTACGTTCAATGTGAATAACACCGCTATTTCGTTTCTGGACCTCACTTTAATGGGTTGCCCCATCAAAAATAGAGTCAAAACTACCTTATTCAGGAAAGAAACGGCGGGTAATGCCATTCTAAATGCGAATAGCAGTCACCCTAATCACACATTGAAAGCTATACCTGTAGGGGAATTCATTAGACTCAGAAGAGCCTGTTCAGATTTAGAGGAATTCCTATCACAAGCAGAATCTCTTAGCCATAGATTAGCACAGAGGGATTATCCCAAATGGTCCACTAAAAGAGCCTTTGAGATAGCGAGACACAAAGATAGGGAACTCCTACTTGGGCCAAGGAACAAGAAAAGGAACATAACAGTACCGAATAATCCAAGAATTACTTTTTCGACACAATATAGTTCCGATTATCATCATATCATTGGAATTTTAAAAAAGAACCTTCCCATATTGTACCAGGACGACAAATTAAATTCCATCTTAAAAAATGGTTGTAACTTTGTCTCCAAAAGAGGAAGAACTGTGGGGTCCAAGCTTTCCCCAAGTTTCTTCACCAATGACACAGGCAAACCAATTATTAATACCTGGCTAAACATGAAAGGATTTTTTAGATGTGGGTCTACACGTTGCAATGTTTGTCGTTACACTACACAAACGATGTCTTTTGAAATTAACAATAATACCAAACCACATGTTATTAACTGTGACTCCACCTTTTTGATCTATGTGATCAAATGTGAGATATGCGACATTTCCTATGTAGGATGTACCACAAGGAAACTCAAAACTAGGATTCGAGACTGTACAAACACCTTCGAGACTGTACAAAAAGCGCTGACAAAAATATGTCAGGGGCATCCAGACATTTTGTCACAGCACACACAGGAGATGTTTCCTCTTTCCGTTTTTTTGGTATAGAGAAGGTCAAAAAAGGAAAAAGAGGAGGTGATAGACGCAGGGCTCTGTTGAAACGGGAAGCTCTTTGGATCTTCAAATTGTGGACTAGAGCACCATCAGGGTTGAATTTTAGAACGGATCTGTCCCTTTTATTTTGATGCAATCTAGCTCTCTTTGGTATTGACTATTTGCCCGTGACTTGTCTCCTCCCCCTCTACCTTATACCCGCAACACTAAGATTCAGTCCTTCTGCACATACTATTATTTTACATATGTAACCGTGCTATTTGCCGATATATCCGATGTGTGCTTTATCATTGATGTTACCCTAAACATATGTCTTTCTAATCAATGCATACAATGATGTTTGTGTAACTTGAAGTCCTAATTAGGCTCACCTGAAGGATGCGTGCCCCGTTGCCATGGTGTACCGGATTTCCGTTTTCTACGTGACATCACCACGGCACGGGGGAACACGCCTCCTAAGGTTTGGGATTGGTAGTCACTTATTTTAAAAGTTGTATTTGTATGTAGGAGTATATGCCATGACTAAGGGCACGTGAGTGCCTGAAACGCGTAGGTGATACCCCTACCATTTCCCATGCTTTTAAAGAGTTACCAATAAAGAAGAAAACTTTTTATGTCTGTGCCGCGATCACCTATTTATTTCCAGAAAATCCATGTCTACTCCAGAAAATTCTTTAAAAAAAGTATGAAGTAGTTTAAAGCTTTCAGTCTCATGAACCCGAGCCCTTGTAATTAGCTTGGTCTGAAATAGGCACATGAAGCGTAATGCATTGTATCAGGTGTATCAGATTTATCTTCTGAGAGATACAGAAACAATGTGAATAAGTGATGATTGATGTTTAGTGCACAAACTATTTCTGTGATGGATATAGTTCTTGTGACTATTTGAAGTGACAGTGGAATTTATAGTGGATGCTGTGCTGATATTTATAAGTTATTATTCAAGGTCAATAGCCAAGTTAATTACTGGTAAGAAAGTTTAACATAATACATATTTAGCTATAACAGATCTCTAAACATATAAACACATTTTTATAAAATAAGTCTATAACAAACCAGTTGTTTTTCTTACAGTGTACCTCAACTTTCAACAAATTTTTCGTACACATTGAATAACAGTTTCTGGTCAATATCCAACTTTAATATTTATTTTTGTAGCTGCCCTTATACAGTCTATGACATGGAAATCCTACTTTGAGCTGCTGGGTGGACACATTTGTGACTCTCTGCTCCCCCTCCCCTTCTCTGTAATCTAACTCCTTAGTGAGCATCTGTCTTTCTTGCTAGCAAGAAAGAGTTCAGCAGAAATTTCAGACTGACAGGACTGGTTTTAGACAAAGTGGGACCCTGGACAAAACTAAAAGTGGAACCTGAAAATAAAATTATTTTATGATAAGTCACATTCAGAAAGAGGCTCCCTTTAGAATTGCAGAATAAGAACACTTTAGTTTACAAACACTAGTATGGTAAAGCAATCTTTAATATTATGGGACTATTGGAGAATTTTATAGATAGACAGGTGATAGGTAGATTGATGATAGTAGATAAATATGAAAGATGATATAGATTTATAGATGCATAAATATAAAGTAGATAGCAGGTAAATGACAGAAGATCAATTGATAGATGGACAAATAATACATAGGAGATACATAGAAAATATATAGATAAAAAAATAAACAAAAAGCTAGATAGATGTCAGGCTCCAGGGGTAGTAGATCCACTGGACCACCGCGGACGATAACGTAAGCCGACACCTGGGACCGGAATCTAAGTGGCACCCGGTTTTCACCACAGCCCGCCGCAAAGTGGGTTGGACTTGCTGCGGCGTGGTACCATCAGTTTGTTCCACATGTGCGACTTTGTCCGCGGTGACAGCCAAGGCGAGGTAAACAGACGTCAGGCAGAATCGTAGTCGGGGACAGACAGGAGGAAAGGACGGGCAACACGGGATCAGAGTCGGAGACTCTCGGAGAACAGGATCAAAATCAAACACGGAACTGGGGTCACAACGGGAAGTCAACAAACAGGCACTAGGTATGGGTATAAGCTTTTTCAACGGCATAGAGCACGAATATCCATCAGGAAATGCTGGGAGAGGCTGGCTTTTAACCATATCCTGGAAGGGCCAGCACCAATCAGCAGTGCGCTGGCCCTTACATCTTTGCGAGCTAACACACGCACACAGCCGCCGGCGCCAGAAGAGGAACGGGGACAGGTAAGACCTGCAGTATGGGTCATGCAAAGAACCCGTGACAGTACCATCCCTTCTTGGGCAGGAGAAATCTCTGCTGGAGATCATGGTCCAGGTTATTGTCCTCAGGCTACCAAGATCTCTCCTCAGGCCTGAACCCTTTCCAGTCTACCAAGAAGAACCCCTTCCTCTCACACTCTTCGTGTCTAGGATGTCTTTTACTCCATAGTTGATAAAAAATGGAGCAGAGCCGGCAGATGCTGAATCCAGGGAGTTCTAAGAAAACTCCACCCATGGCAAAAGAGTGGACCATTTGTCCTGACGGGCAGAAACAAAATGATGGGGATAGCAGCCCAGAGTCTGATTAACTCTCTCTACCTGTCCATTGGACTGAGGGTGGTAAGCAGAAGGGAAATCCAGCTTTACTTGAAGTTGACTGCAGAGAGAACGCCAGAAGCAAGAAACAAACTGGACACCCTGGTCAGACGATGTGCTCAGGAAGTCCATGTAGCCGGAAGATGTGGGTGAAGAACAGGCTGGCAAGGCGAGGAGCAAACAGCAGACCTGGCAGAGGCATAAAATGGGGCATCTTGGAGAACCGGTCAGTTACCATCCAAATGATGGTATTCCCAGAGGAGGATGGAAGATCTGTGATGAAATCCATTGCCACGTGGGACAAGGGGGGCTGGGTATTGGTAACGGCAGTAGTAGATTGTAGATAGTTGTAGTAGTAGTAGTTGCTGGTTTGAGGCAAGATGGCTTATTATGAGCACAGGAAGTGCAGGAACCCCAAGCCATACTTACCAGATCAGGCCACCAATAGAAACAGGAAATGAGGGCTACAGAGCTTGCACTCCAGGGTGCCCAGGAGCCCAGGAGATAAAGGAGATTCTTATGATCTGTATACACGCAGACCGGATGGCGAGCTCCCTCCAGAAGATAATGCCATTCTTCCAGAGCAAGTTTAATGGCCAGTAGTTCGCTATCTCCTATGGAATGATTCCTCTCTGAGGAGAAAGCCTTAGAGAAAAAACAGAAAGTGAGTTTTTTGGCCTTTGGGCCCTTTCTGGGCGAGCACCGCCGCAGCTCCTACTGGGGAGGCATCAACTTCCAGATGGAAAGGCTTCTTTGTATCAGGCCAAGTGAGAACTAGGGATTACGCAAAGGCAAACTTTAATTTGTAGTCCTACTGGGCGCGGCCATTGAAGAAACGCAGATAACTTAGCAGGATCAATCTGTACACCCTTTTTATAGATAATGTAGCCAGGAAGGGAATACTCCTATGATGGAACTGGCACTTTTCAAGTTTGGTGTAGAGGGGATTGGCTCTTAGACGACTGAGGACTTGATGTATGTGGGACCGATGGGATTCAAGGTCTGCAGAGAACACTAGGATATCGTCAAGATACACCACGACACAGGTATATAGACAGTCCACAAAGATATCGTTGACGAATTCCTGAAAGACGGCTGGTGCATTACAAAGTCCGAAAGACATAACCAGGTACTCAAAGTGCTCATTGCGAGTATTAAAGGCGGTCTTCCACTTGTCACCCTTGTAAATACGGATGAGGTTATAGGCCCCACGAAGCTCCAGTTTGGAGAAGACCTTGGCTCCACGCAGGAGGTCAAACAGCTCCATGATCAATGGCAAAGGATAGCGGTTCTTAACGGTGACTTTGTTAAGATCGCTGTAGTCGATACATGGACGGAGTGACCCATCACCTGCACCAGTCGGAGAAGAGGATTTACGTATGAACCCCCTCTGCAGGTTCCCTTTATTCAGTCCGACATTGCTGTGGTTTCAGGCACAGAGAGTGGGTATGCCTGACCCCGAGGAGGAGACATACCAGGCAGCAGATCAACAGGGCAGTAGTAGTGACAATACCGTGGCAAAGTCTCGGCTTGCTTCTTCGAAAAGACGTCTGCAAAGTACTGATAGCACGCTGGGAGATCCTCCACAGGCTTGGGGACCACAAAAGAGACCATGACTGGGACTGGATGAGGAACCATTATGCAGCAAGACTGGCAATCTGGTCCCCAACAAAGAATCTCCCCCATCTTCCAATTAAGCAGAGGTGCATGGAGCTGCAACCAGGGAAGACCTAACGGGAGGGTAGACGTGTACCGAGGTAGCACATAGAAAGACAGTGGGGGTAATTTACTAAGTGCCCGATTCGCGTTTTCCCGACGTGTTACCCGTATATTTCCGATTTGCGGCGATTTTCCCTGTATTCCCCCGTGTTTTTGGCGCACGCGATCGGATTGTGGCGCATCGGCGCCGGCATCCACGCGACGTAAATCGCAGGGCATGGCCGAACGAAAACCCGACGTATTCGGAAAAACCGCCGCATTTAAAAAAAAAAATTGTAGCTCGGCACGCGCTTACCTTCACTCAGCCTGGCTCGGTGTACTCCATTGCATTCCAATGCTCTTCAGCGCAGCAGCGACATCTGGTGGACGGCGGAGGAACTACCTTAGTGAATCGCTGGAACACCCGAATCCACCGCAGAGAACACGCCGTTGGATCGCGAATGGGCCGGGTAAGTAAATCTGCCCCAGTCTTTATATAGTGCCCCGACTTGCACTAACAAAGGCACCGGACCGAATCAGAGAGGATTTGGCAGCTGACAGAGAAGATGGACAGAGGGTTCTCGACAAGGACCATAGGGAAGTGATGCCGGGAGACCAGAGCTGCATCCACGAAGTTTCCTGTAGAGCCAGAATCCGGAAATCTGGAACTAAGCACCTTTTCCTGAGCTGAGGAGAATGGGAAGACATGGGGAAGCTCTGTTCTCACCTAGGGACGCTTCTCTCAAGGACCCTAGGTGCGAGTGTTTCTCGGATGCGGAGGACGGAGTGGACAGGCCTGAAGGAAGTGTTCTGGGCTGGCAGAGGTTCTCCTGACATTGCTTGGAATGTGCCTGAGAAGACAGCCAAGCTCTGTCCACCTACATTCGTTCCTCTGTAGCTGGCACAGCAGGTAACTGAAGCGGTCACCAACAGATGAGTCCTCTTGACGCAGGTTCAGCAGTGCAGTCTCAGCTGAAGACGCCTGTGCAGGTTCCTCAAAGACAGACCGTAACTCAGCAAAGAATGAGCCGATGTCAGTTGTAAACAGGTCCTTTCTGTCCCTGAGAGGGCAGGCCATGCCAGGGCCTTCCGGCACAGGAGGCTGATGATGAATGCCACCTTAGACAGTTCAGTGACGGCATAAGCTCAATGTGCAGGGAGCACTGGGTGATAAAGCCCCTGCACAACTTAGGGTCCCCATCATACTTCTAAGGATTGGATAGTTTCCGCCTAGACCTATCACGGTGGCTTAATGGTTAGCATTGCACCCTTGGAAACCTGGGTTCAAGTCCCACGGTCAACATCTGTATGTTCTATGTTCTCTTTGTGTTTGCGTCAGTTTCCTCCCACACTCCAAAACATACAGGTAGGTTGATTAGATTGTGAGCCCCATTGGGGACAGGGACTGGTTTGGCAGACTCTTTGCAGCGCTGCGGAATCTGTGTGTGCTATATAAAGAAAGGAATTATTATTATCATTATTCAGTGGCAGGCAAGTAAACCGGAGTTGGAGAAGCCGCAGGAATCTGACGCTGTTGCTGAGTGGCGATCAAAGGCTGCAACATGGCGGTAACTTGTCTGAGCTGTTCACCTTACATGGCAATCTGCTGGGACTGCTGGACCACAATGGTGGTATGATAAGCCAGTTTAGATAGCGGAACCTTGGCGGGGCCCATGGCCAGATCTTACTGTCAGGCTCCAAGGGCAGTGGACCCACTGGACCACCGCATACAATGACCTAAGACGACACCTGGGACCATAATCTAAGTGGCACCCGGTTTTCACCAGAGCCCGCCGCAAACCGGGTTGGTCTTGCTGCGGCGTGCTATCATTAGGTCGTTTCACAGGTGTGACTTTGTCCACGGTGGCAGCCAAGGCAAGGTACACAGACGTCAACCAGAATCGTAGTCAGGGACAGACAGGAGTTCAGGACGGGCAGCACGGGATGCAGCTCGGGATGCAGCAACAGGTCAAGGCAGGCAGAACAGGATTAAAGACAAACACAGAACTGGGGTCGCAACGGAAAGACAACAAACAGGTACTAGGCAAGGGTACAAGCTTTTTCAACTGCATAGAGCACGAAGATCTGGCAGGGAATGCTGGGAGAGGCCACTTTTTAAACAAATCCTGGAATGGCCAGGACCAGTCAGCGAAGCGTTGGCCCTTTAAATGCTTGCGGGGCGGCGTGTGCACCCTAGGATTCAGGGACGCACACACACAGCCGGCGGAATGAGGACAGGCAAGCGGCGTGGGCGCCATGATTGCGGGTGAGCAAGGGCCATGGGTGAGCCCGCAACCCATGATATGGGTCACGGGAGCACCCGTGACAATAGATAAATTGATAGACAGATTTATAAATATGAAAAAGACAAATTGTAGGTTTCTTGCAAAGATACTTACACAATTTATTTCTGCAAAGTTTGTTGAAACTTTCCAACTCCCAAATCACCTTTCTCTATATGCACTTGTATATCTTAAGATATCATCTTAAGTTTTAACGTATTCAAAATTCTGATCTGCATATCTTAAGATTTTGTGAAAATAAAGAATAAGTCAAAGATAGTTCTGTATATTCCAGACTTTATTAACGCGATATTGTTTACAATATAAAATATGTCAAGAATTCCACAAATGTATTTTAAACCAAAACAACATGGAGACATAAGCACACAGAGAGTACATTGTCTGCCCCTAACTCACAGTAACAGAAAACAGATGCAGCAAAGGAGTTCTGTTAATAGGAAATACTTTGTAACATCTTTTCAGGTTCTGGAGATTTGCAATACCTTTCAGTGACAAATTAGTACAGATGTATTATTTTATTCAGCAGGAATGAAAATTCTTGAATGGGTTATGTTTAATCATTAGATATGCAGGAGTTTACTAAAGCTTCCTAATTCGAAAGAATCTTGTTTCCAAATAGGAGTGTAACGTTGTCTGTGGTAACTGTACCGTTATTACTAACCTAATAACGGTACATGGTCCTAGAATAATCTTCATGCATAGTAAATAGAAGGTTTAATAGACATACCAAGCATATATATTATATATATTGACAGTCAAAAGTGATGTTCAACATATCTTCCATGTCTGGACACATTAGACGATGTCAGTCATTTGAGGCCATCTTAGTTGTACATGAAGGTAATTTGGGACCATGGACCATGTAATGTAGAACCAGGTTTTGCAACATGTGTCACAATTTACCAAACTACTTACTACTGTATTACACTAGACCACATTAGAGAAGAATCTTCACATGATTGCTGCCACAATTTACATAAAGCACAGACTCACCCATATAAATACACAATCAAAAAGTGTAAATCTTCCTCCTTAGAGCCACTAAACAATACTCTACATCATTAATTGTATATAAAGTTTAATACATCATTTCCACCTTGGATACATTTATGTATTAGTATAGGTAAAAGAGTATTACAAATTATGATTATTGTAGCAAATACAAAACTAAATGCTGCCAAACATTTGTCTTGATTTAAGGCAAATATTTACATAGAGTAAGATTAAAACACTAATGCCTATAAACCCTCTAAAAAATAATGGTTCGCTGATATGTTATAAGCCGATAAATATTAAAGTCCCTGCATAGACAAAGAATATAAAATAGCTTACAGATATAAAAAGTGTGCATCTTCCAGCAATAAATGAGCATAGTATCTCATATATTATGTCTGTACTCAAGCACACTGCTATTAATAATGCTAGGGATAGGGACAGAATATATTGTGCATGTATCTGTTTACCTGTTAATCAGGTAAACAGATACAGACCTGAGACCAAATTGTATTAAGATTTATATACAGTCTGCCAGAAAAAAAACAAACATTGGTGAGGATACAAATCAGAACCAGTAAATATAAAAGATATTATAAACTTTACGTAATCTGAATTGTAGTCTGGCTACTGTAATAAGAAGACTCAAAAGTAACATGCAATATAAAATGTAGTCACATACTGAATTAAATAAAACTCTTGTAGGATTAAAAAATATAACAAGGACTGAAAGTGCAAAGTAGATAAAGTAACAGTATAGAACAGAGGAAAATACTTACGGTATATTTATTAAAATGAAAATGTTAGAATTTGTAAGAATTTGTGAAAGCTTTAAAATGGATATGAAACATCCTTTTGTTATAAGGGTCCAATGATGACAAAATTGGCCAGAGAATGTCCCAATCATGGTACATTATGAGTAATATGTTAAGTGACAATGAGAAATAAAGCTTTAAACTGTCCTGACATAAACCAGTGGATGATCCATGAAATATAGAGATGTGTTAGGTTTCTGAAGGGATTTTCACTTGCTAATAGATCTTAAAGACAACTCAAAACTACTTAAAAAACTAATGGCCCACAGTTATCAAAACTAGTGCAGTTTGCCTGTGGAATGTGCAAGATTAATCAAAATTGGTGCAGTCATCATAAATCTGACACACCCTGCACTGCTCTGGAAGTGTGTACCAACAATTTTTGTTTTGGTGCACCTTTAACATACAGGTGGTCATTTACTAAGGGCCCGATTCACGGTTTCCCGACGTGTTACCCGAATATTTCCGGTTTGCGCTGATTTTTCCTGAATTGCCCCGGCGCACGGGATCGGATTGTGGCGCATCGGTGCCGGCATCCTTGGATGGAAATCAGGGGGGGGGGGGGCGTGGCCGTAAAAAAACCCGACGGATTCAGAAAAACCACCGCATTTTTAAAAAGTATCGCTCGACACGCGCTTACCTGCACCCAGGGTAGGACGATGAACTCCGATGCAATCCGATGGTCTTCAGCGCAGCAACGACACCTGGTGGACGTCGGAGGAACTGCCTTAGTGAATCCCGGCCGGACCCGGATCCTCCGCAGAGAACGCGCCGCTGGATCGCGAATGGACCGGGTAAGTAAATCTGCCCCACAGCGTGCAACACAATTCTGTCGAGAAGCAGTGATAAATGTGGTGCACAGTTCGACTCTGCACCGGAACACCCATTAGGGTGCAGAATTTTGTGGTACGGCACATTCTTTTCAGAGCAAAGTCAGACAGAAAACTGGCACAAACACTTTAGTAAACGTGGAACAATGTCTTCTCAAAACCAGATTTTAACAAAAGGAATTTGGTTTTTTTTAAATAAAACAATTTTGCTGAGCTTTTATTAGAAATACATACTGATAATGCCTCATTAGGAATTAATAGCCTTAGCAAGTACGACACAATAAAATCTGGTCCACAATGAGATTTGTTCACTGAAGTAGTAAAGGGTTCCCTAAATGGCGCTAGATACCCTGAAACTCTGTCCTTTAGGCAAGAAAGTCTCTCTGATACATTGTACAAACAAATGTCCACAGTATTTTATTTAAAGGTTGGCTGCGGGTCATTTCTTTTCAGAGATGCAGTATGGGATCACACTAAATTCTATGTTAACTTTGCCAAACCTCAGTACCACAGTCACGTTGCAATAATCCATGGACAGCAGACACACGATCCTGTTGAAGGGCATGCGTTACATAATACACCTATTCTCCCAAAAAGAACCTCCCAAAGGTACAAATACATGTATTTTATATAGTGTACACATACAGTATATACCAAACCAGCTAAGAAAACTGCGAGGCGGCTAAATAACAGAAAACTTTTCAATATATAAATGTAGTAAAAGGGACTCCCAGCTGTCAGAGCTAAGTTGGAGCCGCAGAGAACTGTTTATACAACATTGTTAGAAGCAGAAGGACTGTAATTCAATGCAGAGAGCATACAGCACCACAGGGTGAAGAAAGGCACTTAGAGCACTAGTAGCAACTGCAGCCCTAGATTACAGTATATACTGGAGTATAAGCCCACCCGAGTATAAGCCGAGGCCCCTAATTTTACCACCAAAAACTGAGAAAACCTTGACTCAAATATAAGCCGAGGGTGGGAAATGCGTTGGTCACAGCCCCCTCCCAGTATAAAGGCAGCAAGCCCCCAGTAGTATATAGCCAAGCAGCTCCCAATAGTATATAGCCAGCCTGCCCCCTGAAGTATACAGCCAGCCAGCCCCCATGTAGTATACAGCCAGCAAGCCCCATGTAGTATACAGCCAGGCTGCCCCTGTAGTATACAACCAGCCTGCCCCCTGAAGTATACAGCCAGCCCACCCCAATAAACTTATATACTCACCCTCCGGCAGCCCCGATGCTCAGCGCGGCTCCCCGATGTCTTCCCCGCGGCTCCTCTTCTTTCTTCGGTCTTCTGTAACAGCCGGCAGAGACACATCCAAGCGATCTGCCGGCCGGCGCACACTATGATACAGCTGCTGGTGAGGTCATAGTATGCGCGTGCTGGCAGATAGCATGGCCGCGTCTATAACGGCTGTTACAGAAGAAGAAAGAAGAAGAAAGAAGAGGAGCCGCGTCGACATCGGGAAGCCGCGCTGAGCATCAGGGCCGCCGGGGGGTGAGTATATAAGTTTACTTTTTTTTATTGACTTGTGTATAAGCCGATGTAGGGTTTTTCAGCAGATTTTTTGTGCTGAAAAACTCGGCTTATAGACGAGTATATACGGTAAAAGCTTGTTTTTCATAGTCTCTGTTGGCCTCCTACTTACCTCTGTAAATACACAACCAGGCTCGGTCTTACCCCAGAATGTGTACTGGCCTAATTTCACAAACTGAGCAATATAGTGGGATGGGACTCCAATAATCATAATGATATATGATGCAAGGAGTCCTTGCTTCCTCTCGGAACAGCGCAACACTGTAATCATGATAATAGTACCGCCCTGATGTTTGCAGGTTTTGTGGCGGATCTTGCATCATATACAACTATGATGTTTGGAGTCCTATGTTCAGTCAATGAAATCCGGCCAACACACTTCCAGGCCGTGACTGAGAGTGGTCATGTGTTTTATCCCTAAGCAGAAGCACATAATTATCATCACATAAAGGATGTGTTTAACATAAAGTTACATCAAAAATTTCACCTGTGTGATATGTTTACACAGTGGGATTTCATGCTAAATTCCGTGTAATATACTGGTTCATTATCTGCTGTCAGGCTTTCTAATACAGATTTTGATCAACATCCCTGATTTTCTGAGCGCCACCAGGAATATAGGACATGTTGTTTCTATTTTCCAGAAGCTGACAAAGCTGCTCATGCAGAAAGGACTTGGTGGTTGCCCATTCATTTCCATAGAAGAGGAATTTTGTCACAGATTTTCCATCCGTGCAACATATTCTAAAATTGATAAATATATATGTTACAGAGCCCTTACTGTATATGAAAATTATCTCACGTAAACATGAGAACTAAAGAATTTTGTAATTAGATTAGGCTTAAAATTTAGTGGCATACATGAGACCTAGACTTCAGATCCTCCAATTTATATAGATTAGACAAGAGATGTAGTACAAATCAACTAGATTCTTTTAATGTATTTGGTACCAAATTGTACATGAAACCTATAGTAAAGCTTCATGGAATATATGATGAAATTGAATTACTAGTAGAGCATTTTTGAAGATTTAAACTTTTGCCAAAATGACTGGAAACATGCACACAATTTTTTGGTCACTTGCCTGAATAAAGAAGATGTGATCTTTAAGATATAGGAATATTTTCTGGCCATAAATGGTGATGCGAGTTGAATAAAACTACAAGGAGCAGTCAAACAATAGTAATATCCGATGGAAACTTTGCTTAAAGAGGACCTATCACCTGTAAAAACGGCACTAGGAGCTGCTTACTAAAGTAAACAGCTCCTAGTGCTGCAACAGACCGAGCAGTGTTTTACTGCTATCTTTATCACAAACCTCCGATAACGCTAGCAGACACAGCCGCGATGTACACTAAAAATTTATGAGGGGGCGGTCCGGAGGACAGTACGGTCCGGCGTTTCTAGTGTTCATTGGGGCAGTGTCTGCAAGCGTTATTGGAGGTTTTTGATAATGCTGCGTCTGTTGTAGCACTAGGAGCTGCTTACTTTATTGAGCAGCTCTTAGTGCCGGGTGACAGGTCCTCTTTAAAGTATACATCATAGGCATTTTTGGTTTTAGTGTCATTAGTACTAGTGTAATAAAAAGACTTTCTTGAACCTTGTAGGCAACAGAATACAAGCATAATATAGGCACCTTTCAAAAACAGTTCACCAAAACAGAACATTAAGTTTCATCTAACAAATGCACCACTAAAGTATATAAAATAACAGATACGGTTTTATAAAAAGCCATCAAAGAAGAGTTTGCAGGCTACAACAAAACCATGTGAGAGAGAAAACAATAAGCATCTGTCATCCATCTGCTACAACACCAGCGATGAGCCTTGTTACCAGTTGTCAAGGAAATCAAATCCTGTCTTCAAAAGTACACTGCTAGTATTTATCTGGAAGGGAAAGCAGAACTGTGTTAGAATTGGGCATATTATAGGATTCATTGACACTGTTATGAAAACAATGCTATAAAAATAGGATGTAAAAAAGATGTCTATTACATGAGTTCATGAGTTCAAACTTTCACTAGCTCACAATGCGGCTGGCACAATGATATGGTGATTGCTATGGTTCAATCTCCATGCACCCCCACCAAACAGCTGACTTTATGAAGAAGTTATGACCAATACAAGACTTGAACTAGACATAACTTTCTAAATTTGTTTAGTTCCTGTGGATAAAACTGATCCCTGGTCATGTGATGTCACACAGGTGCAAGACTCATTATATCACCAAGAGCTGTGCAAAATTACAACCCGTACAGCAATGTGACATCACATGACCATGGACCAATTTTATCCATTAAGTACACAATGAAACTTTCTATAGAATGACACAGCAAGCAGAGATGAAGCAAACAATATGAATTATTTTTTGAAAGTAGACAACCCCTAAACCCAAAACCGTGGCCTTACGCTAGAGCAACAAAGAAGCAATTCAAATTGCATAAATTCAGAAAATAACTCGTAACCTGTTAAGTTCACAACAATTATATTTTTTAACAGAAAGGTTTTTCTCATTGTTGAAATTTGGGGGGAATATAACACTAGATACTTAGATACACTTACACCCTGGAAAAGAAAAAAAACAATATAAATAAGGCGCATTAACAGTTTTGGGGATGTTTACGTCTCCTTAGACGCCTACGATGCTCAGCTGCAATGCGTGCTCACCATACTATGCCATCGCCGCAACAAAAAAAAAAAAAAGCTTGCCATAAGAACGGCCGTGCAGCACTATTTTCTATGGAGAGGGGAGGGGTGAGCAGAAATACAGGTGGGGAAAACACATGTTCGTGTAAATGCAGCCTAAAACTGAGAGTAGAGGAATATTTGGACATGCACAACATTTCATTTACTGCAGGGCTAACAATACTACATTGCTATTGGCAGGGGATTACAATCATTACGTTTCCAGTGTTTAAAGCTACATCTGTCAATTATTGTCATTTCCTTCCAGCCAACTTGTCTACCAATTATCCCAGACAATTCTATTTATCTCAAGGATAATAAACCTTAGAGGAATTAGATTTCAAGTTCCATGGAAGTCATCGCAGCAAAGTGATGATTCACCAGTTGATTAATATATGATCTGCTATTATCACTTCCCTTCCTTGGTTGAACTTGATAGACATGTGTCTTTTTTCAGTCGTATAAACCATGATACTATGACCATTATGTAGTGTTTTTTGACACAGTGGTCTCACCTTAAACATGGACCTTTAAAATGAAGGCTTAATATAAAAAAAAAAAAAAAGAGGTCAAAAAAGAACTTAATAGCACTAGTATAATACTACCATATAAAGTCTTCATAATAATGTGATGTAGTACTTCGTAGTGAACAAATAATACTACCATATGGTTCCGCATCTTGCACAGCACAAATGTGGTGATCAAATAATGTGCAGTTCCTAAAAAATGAACATTTCATGCACACTTAGCCTCGGATGGGGTCAGCTTTTACTATGACAAATCGCGGGACCCAATGGGAAAAGTGCACTGTCCCTTGTCTCTATAATGCAGATGGGAAGTTTAAACATTTATTTATGTTTATGTAACTAAAGGTGTATATTACCCCACCTAAAATATTTCCAGCATGAACCCTAGGGGTCAATATCATGTACCCATGCTCACAATATTGCATTTTGCCCTGTATTGTCAGAAGATGGTGACATAGAAATGAACAGATGATATTATTCATTTGCTTTGTGCATTCCATTAGTAGATTACAAGCAGATGAATAAAGTAAATTTACTTACAGTACTCGATCAACATAAAGTAAAATATTTATACTATAAATACATTTTATCCATCCTACACTAACCTGTATAAAGAAAAACCAGAGTGGTGTGTAACACGGTTCATATAATGCACTACATAACGTAGAAATCAATTTTTATTGTAAAGCATAATTATACAACGAAACACCATAAAAACATTTAAAAACACGTTTCCATCAACGTGTAAAATCAGGGTATGGTTCCGATACAACCAAAGTGTATGACCCCTCCACACTCTCCCTTTACAAAGTCAAGTGGCAAGTAGAAAATTTACATAGAGATAATCCCATGTTCAAATGCCAGTAGGAAATTCATGATTTAAATCCACATCAATACCAAGGCTCTAATGGCCCAAAATTTACAAAACACTGACACTGAGCAAAACATGATATAATGCATACTAACTTGCCAAAGAGAGTAGTGTGGGACTAAAAATGCCCCACGCGTATCGCCACAGAGGTGGCTTCCCTCTGTGGCGATACGCGTGGGGCATTTTTAGTCCCACACTACTTTCTTTGGCAAGTTAGTATGCATTATATCATGTTTTGCTCAGTGTCAGTGTTTTGTAAATTTTGGGCCATTAGAGCCTTGGTATTGATGTGGATTTAAATCATGAATTTCCTACTGGCATTTGAACATGGGATTATCTCTATGTAAATTTTCTACTTGCCACTTGACTTTGTAAAGGGAGAGTGTGGAGGGGTCATACACTTTGGTTGTATCGGAACCATACCCTGATTTTACACGTTGATGGAAACGTGTTTTTAAATGTTTTTATGGTGTTTCGTTGTATAATTATGCTTTACAATAAAAAATGATTTCTACGTTATGTAGTGCATTATATGAACCGTGTTACACACCACTCTGGTTTTTCTTTATACACGTTGTATTTATGGTGTGGGTTCCAATTCATATGGACCAAATGATGGTACTTGCCATCTTATAGATATCCTACACTAACCTGTGAAAACAGCTGAGGTCCTGATTGAAGAGCCTCTTCGTTTTCAGGTTCCCTGCTGGGTTCCATCACTGGCGGAATTATTGCTGGTTGTTCTGTAAGAAAGACATCATCTAAAGTGCTGACAGATGAATGACTTGGCCGAGGAGTCTCCAAAGCTAAGGAAACGCTACTTGGATTGGTTGTCTTTGGTTGCTTTGTGACTACAGATGGCTTTTCAGACACAAGAGACTTCTCAGGTTTTTCCGGCTTTGTAACTTCCTTCTCCTTCTGGAAAGAATCTTGTCTACAGTAGCTAGGAAGTGGTTTATCTCCCTTCTCTAAAGATTTTATTTGACTGGGGGTTAAAGACTGAAATTCTGACTGAGAACCTTCAACTCTAGACCGTTCCATGCTTATTTTCCAAAAGGTTGATTCTTCTTCTTTTCTCACTGGTGTTGACCCATCACAATTAGGGGTCCTCATTCCCTGAGTTGGCTTGGCAGCTGAATTTGCAAGGGGAGTCTTAATTTGGTTGCTTTGGTTGGCAGACTTGGGGGTTTGCTTCGGTTCATTCTGGGCAATGGCGTTTGCTTGTTCTTGACTAGACACTGAGGCAACACTAAATTCCATCTGGCTCTAATAAAAAAAAAAATATTAAAATGTTGTTACCTAAAATAGCAAGGGTGTTCATGTTGCAGTCCCTTACTCCCTATGAAGTTACCCAGCTGAAACTGTACTTGCCAATGTTTTTATTCACAAGTTCACATATACTGTAGACCAGCAGGTAGCTGGCTAGCAATCACTTACCTTGGCTAATGGACAACTAATTTAGGAACCCTTAAAGGAACAGTAATGCCAGGCATTTCTAATAATGTTTGTGACATTCTCCACTAATAGAAACAGAAACTGTTTTTCAATTGGGTTTTACAGGGGCTCACAGTATTAACGACCTAGGATTTGTGTGTGTTCAAAACCTAGCTGGCTACACATCATTTGGCTGCATCTTAGCTCCCATTAAAAGGAGTTGATCAGTTTTAACTTCTACAAAGGGAACAGAACTGCCTGCTTCCAGTTCTATTCTCTGTTTATCAGCTGCTGAGAATGGCTGATCTGTGGGGGTGTTGGACCCTCCATCCCTCCAATTTAATATTATAAATTTGGAAAACCCTCAGCCAAAATTTAAAAAAAGAAAAGAAAGAAAAAATCAACACTGGTCCTGCAAAGGGGCAGTAATGGAGACTGGTAATAAGCCTGGATTCACACTACCGCTGCCCGCCATACCGTAGCACGGCGGGCACACGGTAGCGCGGGGAGAGGAGGAGGGGGAGAGCGCTGCCGTATATACGTCCTCCTTGCGTTAGTGTGAATGCAGCCTAAAGCAGTATTCTATTACAACCTACTAAGTAAATCTTTGAGAGACGAGGCACAATTATATAAAACTACAAAGCCAGATATTCCTGTTAAAGCAGATTGTTGACATTATTAAGGAAATTGCAACTTAACATGGTACGGTCATCATTGCTTCAGGATACAGATTTACTGCCAATACTAAAAACCTGTTTGTTTCAAATTTTCCTACATCCCATTTCTTTCAATGTATTTTTGATTCGGTTCACGTTGCTTTTAATAAGAATATTAATCTTGGCCAGACCAGCTAAGTAGAATAGCTATTTTAAATAAGGAAGCCCCAGAGACCCACTGTAAATGTTTATATGAGTGACTGCAAATAAATTGCAACTCGTGTTTATAACACAAATGTTCTGACATAAATTTATCTAGAAACATGTGGTGACAAGAGGAATGGACGGGCAAGGAGCTCTTAGGCTCCCCTCACCTTCTATGCTGCCAGCATAGAGATACTGCCTAACATCTACAGACCCCCACAACTGCCAGTTTGTCATTGTACTTGAGTAGTCATTTTGAATGTCAAGAGGGACCAGAAAGAGACCAATTGGAAAGTATTGGAATTGGGAATAGTAATTGGAAGAACAGAAAATCATCAATTCTTGTTATGGATTTTTAGCATATGTTTTGGCGCTATTCACCGTACTGTGAAAATAATATGTTATTTATTCATTGTTAATACAATTACGGTGATACCTCATTTATATAGTTCATATTTTCACTTGCCCTCTTTTACTGAATAAAAAACAAAAATTGAGAAAATCTAATTTGTTTTAGTATCACCAAAAAAAAAAAAGTATTTTACAGTTGACAGTGCTGGTTGAGGGATTACTTTTTGCGAGAAGAGTTGTTCTATTCAATTGTATCATTATTGGCTACATAACTTTTTAGAACATTTTTTGTGAAGGGATTTGATGAAAAATCAACATTTTTGACAAGTTTTTCAGGTTTTCTTTATGGTATTCAAGTGGGTCCAATTAAGGTTCAGATTTATTGTACAGATTGTTACAGATCCGGTGATACAAAATATGTGGGATTTTTATGTGTTTGTGTGTGAAACTCTATGGGGGTCATTTATTAAGGGCCCGATTCGCGTTTTCCCGACGTGTTACCCGAATATTTCCGTTTTGCGCCGCTTGTACTTAAATTGCCCCGGGATTTTGGCGCACGCGATCGGATTGTGGCGCATCGGCGCTGGCATGCGCGCGACGGAAATCTGGGGGCGTGGCCGAACGAAAACCCGACGTATTCGGAAAAACCGCCGCATTTAAAAACCGAAAATGTGTCGCATAAGGACCGCTTACCTTCACCTGGTCCAGCTCGGTGCATTCCGGCGCGATGAGTTTACTTTCAGCGCAGCAGCGCCACCTGGTGGACGGCGGAAGAACTACCTTATTAAATCCCGGCCGGACCCGAATCCAGAGCGGAGAAGCCGCCGCTGGAACGCGAATGGACCGGGTAAGTAAATTTGCCCCTATATGTCTAAGGAAGGGAGGTGTTTCAGGGACTTAAACTTAATTTATTATAAAAATCTTTTTTACGTTTTTTTTCCCACGTTTTAAAAATTTTTTTTTTTATAACTTGGACTTCAACAAGCGATGCTCTGATCGATTGTTTAAGCCCAAAGCACTGCACTGCAATACTAATACAGTGCAGTGTATTGTAACTAATTGAGCATGCAGATGCATGCTCAGTGTGTTACAGTCAGGCCCTGCCTGACTTACAAGGGCTGCCACAGGATGGATCAGATTTCCCCGTTAAGCAGCGTGGGGGGTTCTGATCCAGTTGGAAATCCCCTTAGAGCTGACACCCACTGCTTCTAGTAGCAGCTCTGCATGTGAGCCAGTGCCAGATGCATGACATAATAGTACTGCCACCCCTGCAGTACTACTACTTCATGCATCAGGAAGGGGTTAAACCAGTGTAGGTTACAGTGGACACAGATCAAAACTGCTATTAAAGTGTCCATTTCAGATATACCTGGAAAGACTGAGTAACAATGACTGTTGTCACTTAACTTATTTAGACTCCAGTTTCATCAATAGGCCTGTGTTGCAAAGAGAAGATCAAAACTGTAGTTTTGAACTACTTAGGAGATGAGAAGGAGAAGTTGAAACAAATTGAAGAATAAATTTCTTGTTCCTCTCAGTTAGAAAGCAGAGTGCTCAGAAGTCTATTTTTACATGTTATTCAGTTGGTAGGAATGTATACTATTTCAGAAGCATGCAAGGCCTCTTGTGACCAGAGGAAGCTGCTTAGTTTGGCAGCCTGAAGAATTTTAAATAGAAGAGAGAATGGAATCCAAATGCTGTCTCTTTGTACCTTAACATTAACTAAGACAAGAGCCAGAGAAATGTAAAGTTTAAAGATCCAGGCCAAGCTAAGATAATTTACTGAGCTGGAGGTAATGGAACAACCTAGCCAGCATTGGTCCTATACTTTTCTGGTATCAGTAAATGACTGCAGTGCAATACAACCAGTGTGGCTACCACTATATCCAGTTGAGTGAGGCACGGACCATTATTTTCCCAATGGAGTCTCATTCCTAGATTGACCCCTTTTAAACTCCTAGTTACATGTTACCAAAAGGGAGCAAAATTAGAGTACTAAGGCAATTGAATTTAAACACCCTTAAGAAGCTTATATGTCTGTAATGCTGATGGTATGTGCCAGTGCAACCAAAGGCAAAGTTTCCCTGACTAATCCTGTAGTGTTATGTAAAGTTCTTTCCACTACTTGATTGTACCTGTGCTTCACAGACTGACAGCTTTCTAGTTCTACAACACAGTCTCTGCCCAGCGATTCTGGCATTCTGATTCCTGGTGACAACCCCATCTTCATCTGACCTTGAACTTTATCTGTCTGTCTTGACCTGTTTTTAATTGACTGACCCCTGCCTGCCTTAACCATGGCCTGTCTGTGGCTATCCTCTGTCTGACCTTCTGGTGATTTGCACTGATGTCTAAGGAACCAACTTAGACAGTAGTCGCCAGAACCAAGACTACACAGAGAAGTAGTGGACTTATGACGACATCCAGGTCCCATAATGGGGATGAAGGTTGAAAACTGAATGAATCTCTCAAGGCAAACTGGTCTAATCATACATTGGTTCCCAACTCACTGTCTCAGAATTTATTACAATCACAGGACTACCACAGGAACCACAGGAATGAAAATAGTACAAACAAGTTTGAGCCACTTCCCTAGCTGAAGTAATGAATAAATACATTGGACTCTCCTTAGGCTGGGTTCACACCTCATTTTTTTTTTTTGCCATTTGTTGTAAGGACACGTCAGGAAAATTTCAACTGTA
Source organism: Engystomops pustulosus (assembly GCF_040894005.1). NCBI lineage: Eukaryota > Metazoa > Chordata > Amphibia > Anura > Leptodactylidae > Engystomops > Engystomops pustulosus. The sequence goes on from NC_092413.1 coordinate 58,401,823, forward strand.
TGCCTATACAGTGGGATAAGTTGCCCGGAACCCCCCTCCCCCCGGCAGCTGCTGATTGTCTGCTACTGATGAACAGTGTGTGTTCCCCCAGTGATGTCACTGTCCTAATATGGACAGTGACATCAACGGGTCCTCCCTCCTGCTGAGCGACGTATGTGCTTGGCGGGTCTGTGGGGGGAGATGCAATATGCCGCATCCATTCCTCATAGCCTTCTATTGCCTCCACTAAGGGCATATGTCGCTCAGGTGAAGGCTGCAGTATGAAAAGACGTAGCTTAAACCCGGCCTTACACTGATTGATATCTGGCTGTGTACAGATGTATACACAACAGCCAGTCATTGCAATTATGCTTGCAGCTGTATGTAGTGTAAACAGAGCCTTATCTACCCTTATGTGATATAAAATGGCTATAAAATCACATACAAGGTCACCTGCTGCTGTAGTTAAAACAAAAACGGATGTTCCATACCTATATGTTCCTTACTATGAGGTTACAATAATAGTAGTGTTAGATCCCAGCTTAAAATACTACTCCACTTATTCTTTTTCCCCTCAAATCAGTTGCTCTTGCCATGCTGGAGAACTTTGCCTATTACTTAAATTTAGGGCTGACTCTCACAATGTGTGGGCAGTGCTCATTTTCTTAACGGAACCCCAAGTTTAGGTTAATAAATGGATCGGAAGAATGTGATAAGTCACATTACCAGTAGGTAGCATTGTCACTGTTCTTGCACCGTGGGAGTTCCCTACATGCACTTTGATTGTCAGTACTCTATGTAGTCTATGTGCCACTGCCAAATTTGGCCCTATAATAAATGTTTGCTTTACAGTAATATCACTGCAATATCACACACTACAAGTGAGCAGTTGTGGTGTTTTTTAGAATACTACATTTAAGACCATCCTTTGTCGGTCCAAACCTGGCACTAAATGTCGGAAATTTTACCAACATTCCAAGTTATCCATATAAATCCCAACTGAACCGGGACACTACCACCTTCTAGCCTTGTCACTTAATACTTAAAGTGAACCTATTACCAGGCACCCTTCTTTAGCCTCCCCATGTCCCCACAGACAATGAATAGAATATCCCCACTGGTTTTATAAAAATTCTGTCCTTTGTGGATCAAATTATAACTTATATTATAGTTCACCTGCCTCCCTGTCAGCTGTGTCCCTTAGGGGAATATTTATCAGAGCCCAGTCCCGCCCCATCTCTGTAGGACACTCCTCTTCCTTTACCCTGCCTTTTCCCTCCTCCCAGTCACTGCTTGCCCCGCCTCTGCTTCTTCTTCTCGTAGATAGCAGTGGAGGTAGCCGGCAAGTGTCTACTGCTATCTGCGCATGCGCCACATCGCCCAGCAGTGAGCCGGGTACGCAAGCTCTGTAGCCAGTTGCGTATCCATCTCACTGCTAGCAACCCTGCGCCTAAGGGGAAAGAGAGGCATATCAAAGTTGCTCTCTATAACTAGCAGAAAAGGTTTGTCTTTGTAGCTCTGTGTGTGTAGACATCCCCTTCAAATAATAGGAGATAAAAAGGGGCCCCATGTTCAGCTTCAATCCTCCTCATCCCAGTCTGTTATACCGCACAACTTTCTGTGCCCCTCTATTTGAAGATCAGACTGCTCCTTAGCAGCTGCCCCAAGCATCTTGCACAGCCCAGACCATTCTATTAATGAAACAATTTCACAGCTGGCTTTTACTTCTAGTCAATGCTATGAAGCTGCTTCCAATCACTCCTTATAATGCAAGCTGCCAGGATAGTTTACTATATAAATATATGTTAAGAATTAGCTCCTTCTTAAGAAAACTCAAGGCAGGGAACATGGCAAATAAGGGCAGAGTGCAGTGAGAACGGTTTTACGGCAGACAGAAGCCACCCACATTTTTCCTTGCGGAGATCTTTGACAAGTAGATTCGGAACAGAATACATGTCAAATCTCTGGAAAGAAAAGGGTGTGTGACATAATATGGGTATTGTTCTATTTTTAAATTGGAATCAGATGCCATTTGTTTAAAAATTATTATTCATAAAATCATTATGAAACAAGATTACATACAAAATTTGCCATTTTATTTAAATTAATTTAAATATTTGATTGGAGAAATAATCGAGAGTAAAGTTTACCTGGCTCTCTACCACTATGGAGTTTTTGTGCAGTTCTTCACTTCCTAGCAACAAAGCATATTAAACAGATGCATGCGCAGTGAGAAGCGAGGCGCACAGCCCCTCCCCCCACCCCCGATCCTGCTGAAGATACTGGAGCCAGGTAAACTTTACCCTCAATTATTTCTCTAACCAAATTACTGTGAGTTTTTATATCTTTATGTACTTTAGAATGTCTAAGGTAACATGTCCCTGGTGAAAGTTAGCACTCTGGTGACAGGTTCCCTTTAAGTTACCAGATCATTGTATTAGTAGCAGAGGACAAGTAGATTATATAGACATTCATATCTCACAAAACACTTACTCTAGTTTCCCAGGAAAATGGTGCCGAATGTTCATCTTGCCAAGTAATATCCTAAAAAAAAAAAAATCATAGTACCGGTATGTAAATAGTCTGCCAATAATGCTAGTTCATAACTTTTAAAATCTGTTCACACTAGTGCCATATTTATAAGAAGCATGACATCAATGATAGATCCATCTTCAAACAGCCATCAGAAGATATTTAACTCCGTCAGGTCTTTTGGCAGTAAGAATAGCTCAGCAGACAATTTCCTGATGTGAAGAGTACTGTGAACCCAGATGTAGGCTTTGAATGTCGGTGCAAACAGAAATAAGAATGTGTTTCATGAGATTAGAAAGGTGAGTCACCCCCATCTTCAAATTATTGGGAAAATAGGATAAAGAGGGAAAAGTGGCAGGATAAAATGTGGCTTTTATTATTTCCTAAAAAATATAATATGCAGTGGGCTTTTGCTCATATTGAAACAACGCATCACAATTAAAAGGGCTTTATTTTAATTTAACATTATATCTAATCTATCCCTATTTATTTTCATCCCTTCTATTAGAAGCAACGTACAGAATTGAAATTTCTTAACCTATTTGATAATGAAGTTTAGTGGTAAGAAACCTGGTTCCTGGTTCCCTTTAAAAAAGAAGTCAGGTTACAGACATATTTATCTATTTTTTTTTTTTAAAGGTGTTGTCCAGATGTACATTTTTTATGTATGGCTGGGGGGCACCTCTGTCTGCACTTTCTGACCACTGCCTGCAACAGCATTAGTTTCAGCATATATGGGAGTACGGAAAGATGTGGGTATATGCTATTTTGAGTGAGTATATTGCTGCGTGGGAGAAATACAGTGATATATTAATAGTTAAGGCTTTTACTTCCAAATGATACCAATTATGTTTTTTTTTATTGTTTATATTTTAAGTGACACATGGCTGTGCAGTTTAACTTTTTTATATAAAAATCTTTTTGTTGTTTTTTTCAGGATCATTCATGATCACTTCCCCTGTAATCATATGTATTTCTAAGCCAATATAATTCACCAGTTGCTTCATAAACATTACTGACTGTAAATATTTTAGTTGAGTTATTGAAAAATAATTTTTTGAGTGTGTCTTTTTTAATTTTTATTTTACAAATGCCCTAACTAAATTCCCTAACTAAATTATAGAGCTGATGTAAGCAGTTATAAATATATCCAGACGGAAACACATAAATACAGGTTTTATTTACAATGCTTTTCAACAGAGCACTTAGCCAACCAAAAAATTGTTTCTTGAAACGGTTTGTTCTATTGTGGTGCCAAGAGCATAAACCAATGTACTTGGCCAACTCCTCACACTGGTAAAAAAAAAAAGAAAACATTGTAGGATTTCAGTTTAGCTACTGCTGTTTTCTTCTATTTTTTTGCAAAAGAAAAAAAATCTATTTTGAGTATAAGCAAAAATTGTGCTGGAAAAACTGTGACTTGGTTTATACTCAAGTATATTAAAAAAAAATTTAACACTGTACTCAGCTTTCCGACGCCCCCCGCTGGTCCTCTTCTTGCTTCGGGTGCTCCGTCTCCGGGTCCTCCGGCTATAGTTGCTATATACAATGTGCAGGGGCTGGCAGACTATATACTGGGAGGCAGAAGCTGCTGGCTATATACTGAGGTCAGGGGCTGGCAGGCTATGAACTGGGGGGGCAGGGGCTGGAACTACTTTACATGTCAATTTTTTTTTTACTTTTTTCCTAATTAAATGTGAGACAAACTTGATAGAATCATTTTTTATAGAATTAGCAGACAAATAACTAAAATTGTAATGCTGGGTTAACATTTATTTACTCAAAGCAAATCTACCACCAAAATCAAGCATAATAAAACAGAGACACTCACTCATAGACCCAGGCACTCTTATTTGTGATCCATTGCCTCCTTCCTTCTAAAATAAACTTTTAAAATTATACTATAGAGCTAGAAGGGCTCTGTGGGATGTTACCAGAGCCTTTCCATGCTGTGGCTTCACAAGCTGTTACACTGTGCACCTCCTCTTACTGCGTACAGTGAGTGTGTAAGTGCGTTTTGACTAGGCGGAGGTGGAGGCAGTGTAACACCCTGTGAAGTGACAGCATGGAGGGGCTATGGTAATGCTCACAGAGCCCTTTTTGCTCCCTAGAGGCATTTTAAAAGTAGATTTTAGAAGGAAGAAGGCCATGGATAACAAATATAAGATGATTACCAAAGTCACAGCGCTGGATCTATGAGTAAGTGTCATTGGTTTATCATGCTTGATTTTGATGGTAGATTTCCATCAATACTTGTTCCTAGAACATAACAGTGTTTCCCCTCGATCCAAAAGTTCACCTGATTTTGTTTGTACAAGTCTTTATTACAAGTAAGCCCAATGTTATATGTGTGTACTAACACATCTACTAAAAAGAAAATTTAAAAAAAGGTAGAGCTAAAGTTGTTAAATAAAGTATCTGGATGTTCGTAAAGTCTTTCCAATTACCAAGGCAGATGGCTCTCCTGCAATAACCCAGACTTCAAAAACACACTGCTTCCTGAGAGTTTACAAGTTTTCTAAGGAACAGCTAATCTTTAATATGGCAGTGCAAAGTTGCCCAAATGACAGTCAATCAGTAGTTTTGGATCTCTGAGTTTGTTTTTCCATATGTTTGGATATTTCAAAAAAATTTACATTGCCCATTCACTAAGAGTAGCTTTTTATTTACTTTATTTTTACAATCAAATTATTTGAAGTAGATTATAGCAAGCTTATTAAAATGTACATGAGTATTAATAACTTTGGTGAATAATCTTCCAATCCGTGCTGTGAGATGTGTACAATACTTAACACTAGTTTCTAGTAAACATTATAGTAAAAAAATGACTGTAGAAAAAATAAGAAGAATTGGTAGCCACCAACAGATGGCAGTAGAGAGGGGGCAGTTTTTTCTACCCTTTTTTATACAGAGCAGCAGCTCTGCAAGGACAATCAATATCTTAATATCGTAAACACAAGGACAGATGGATGCGTACACTGGACTAGAGTAACAATACACATTTTATAACACAGCAATAGATATAGAAATACGTAAGTTTTTCACTTCACGGTTTACACCATGGGCATATCTTATTCCCTCTTACTTGTCTGTAGGCTAAGTATACTCTTACCTTTGCTTGATGCCCTCTTTCACACATTCTTGGTTGGCGCATCTTGCCATGTTCACTCCTCAGGAGCTGCTCCTCATATGAATAGTATGATCCTTCTATTTTATACCCATATTTACCTTAGGTCCGTTGATGTACCCCCTCTTCAAGGCTACTTTTGAGTACACATTTTGACTGAAATAAGAATTTGATCTTTCTTCTAGAAACCCACTGTATCACCTTACCGAGGCGATGATACCTGTCAAATTCCTCATGGATCCATCTTCCCTTTCATCATTAAGCCCAGTGGATTGACATTTACTCATGGAGAGTTGACTCATTGATGAACTGACATTTGAACCTTTATTTCACTCTCTCCTCTTAAATGACTCCTGGACTGGTGGGTTCTTGGACGTCCACCATCCACTGCCTGGTCTTCACTCATCACTATTGTCTCTGAATTACGTAGCATCTTTTCCTTTGTATGACCGCCCAGCATTGCTCGTTGTTAGTGGTTTGCTCCCTTGGGTGGTTGGTACAAATCACCCTTTCATTCCGTCGATTGTACATGTCATTTACATACTGAACTGGACATTGCCTGCTTATATATTGTCATGTTGTTATTTTCATAATTTATGTTGATTTACTTTGGTTTTGGGTCCCCCCCCTTTTGTCTAACTTCTTGGTATTTTTAATAGGGTTTTTGCGTATTGAGCCGCGCCTATCAGTCTTTTATCTATGCTAGGATAATATGCAGGGTTTAGGTCTATATTCCTTGTACATTGCACTTTTTTCATCCAGGCACTTTAGTCACTTTTGACTATCTTTTGTTATTTATGATATACTTTTGTGCACATTTAAATTGTCTTTATATGTCACTCATTGCTGCAGTGACTTCATGCCTTATATATTTCAAATATATTTTTGGTTGCACCTTTTACTTTAGGGTCTTATTCTCTTACGATTTTCCAGGTTGATATTATGTCTCACTACTTTTTTCATTTAGTTTTTGGGATAATCGGCGTGGATCTCTGCATATTCATATACAAATATACACTCACCGGCCACTTTATTAGGTACACCATGCTAGTAACGGGTTGGACCCCATTTTGCCTTCGAACTGCCTCAATTCTTCGTGGCATAGATTCAACAAGGAGCTGGAAGCATTCCTCAGAGATTTTGGTCCATATTGACATGATGGCATCACACAGTTGCCGCAGATTTGTCGGCTGCACATCCATGATGCAAATCTCCCGTTCCACCACATCCCAAAGATGCTCTATTGGATTGAGATCTGGTAACTGTGGAGGCCATTTGAGTACAGTGAACTCATTGTCATGTTCAAGAAACCAGTCTGAGATGATTCCAGCTTTATGACATGGCGCATTATCCTGCTGAAAGTAGCCATCAGATGTTGGGTACATTGTGGTCAGGTATGCTGTGGCGTTGCAACAATGCTCAATTGGTACCAAGTGGCCCAAAGAGTGCCAAGAAAATATTCCCCACACCATGACACCACAACCACCAGCCTGAACCGTTGATACAAGGCAGGATGGATCCATGCTTTCATGTTGTTGACGCCAAATTCTGACCCTACCATCCGAATGTCGCAGCAGAAATCGAGACTCATCAGACCAGGCAACGTTTTTCCAATCTTCTACTGTCCAATTTCGATGAGCTTGTGCAAATTGTAGCCTCAGTTTCCTGTTCTTAGCTGAAAGGAGTGGCACCCGGTGTGGTCTTCTGCTGCTGTAGCCCATCTGCCTCAAAGTTCGACGTACTGTGCATTCAGAGATGCTCTTCTGCCTACCCTGGTTGTAACGGTTGGCGATTTGAGTCACTGTTGCCTTTCTATCAGCTCGAACCAGTCTGCCCATTCTCCTCTGACCTCTGGCATCAACAAGGCATTTCCGCCCACAGAACTGCCGCTCACTGGATGTTTTTCTTTTTCGGACCATTCTCTGTAAACCCTAGAGATGGTTGTGCGTGAAAATCCCAGTAGATCAGCAGTTTCTGAAATACTCAGACCAGCCCTTCTGGCACCAACAACCATGCCATGTTCAAAGGCACTCAAATCACCTTTCTTCCCCATACTGATGCTCGGTTTGAACTGCAGGAGATTGTCTTGACCATGTCTACAAGCCTAAATGCACTGAGTTGCCGCCATGTGATTGGCTGATTAGAAATTAAGTGTTAACGAGCAGTTGGACAGGTGTACCTAATAAAGTGGCTGGTGAGTGTATGTTCTTTCTTTTATATACTACTCGCCGAGCATGGATGCTAATATTCATCTAACATACGTGGTATATTCATGGTATGTTCGTCGATCATTACAGTGTCTTCTCTATACGGTGTACCTTTTCAATGTTTTTAACTTCATATGTGTCTTTTTTTTCCAAATCTATTGCTTTGTAATAAAATTTGTATTGTTACTCTAGTCCAGTGTATGCATCCATCTGTCCTTGTGTTTACTATATTGAATTGTTTGGGATGCGTGGACATACTTATTAGTTTTTTACATTGGTAGTGCCTGTCCTCCATGTTGTTTCTATTGACAATCAATATCTTAAAGGAGATCAAGCCAATTATTAAAAGAAGCCCATAGACATTCCGGATTTGGTCGTAACAAATGTTACTTAGGACGGGGAAACACAATCGTCCTTATGGTTCTTTTTTTTTGTCTACATTAAGTTTTCCAACTCTGTTATATTTAGAAAAGTATTTCATGCTGCAACACACTGACATTGTATAAATAGACTGAGCTTAAATGGGATGATGTCTGTTTATAAAAGCCAATGTTATAATACTCTACTCTAGTCTGAATTAAAAAGGGGGATCTTTTCAATAAATTAGAGCATCTCTCATACTAGAAGACTTGGCATGTCACGAACATCCCAACTGGGATTATGTAATACTTTAGATGCCCATCAACAGCAGTTCACCGGCTTTTCCACCAGACTTTCTCATATACATGCATGCTCAGCTCATGCTTAGCATGGCAAACGTTTTCAATGGAGACAGAAGATTAAGTCACTGCAAGACATCTTTGTTTCATAATATGAGCATATCCTCATTTAAAAAAATCTCCTCTTGGAAATCTCATTTGTTAAATACACTTCAAGGGACCCATCTAAAAGGGCTTCCTACAACAAACAAACTTTATAGCTCCATGTTATAGTTTATTATAGTTATAAAACCTTTTTCATCTCAGTATCATCCTATAAGGCTTGCACTAGAACAGGTTTTTAAAGCTGTGTGTCGCGTGTAGGACTGCATCTGTCCCATCTTTGGTTCCTCCTGTCTGTATGCTTCCAAGCTCCTCCTTTAGCATAACACATATGGTGAGGAGTCCACTGACCAATCCTAATTGAAGTATTTTGTGGTACACACAAATGTTACAGAATGTCTGCTGGAGATATTCTGCTGTGATTCTGTCACATGTGCCTCTGGCCTAAAAGAGATTTCTCATCACATACTATATGAAATTGCCAATGAGGCCAGTGATTAGTAAAGCACTGGACTAAAGATGCTCCTGTGTTACATGGACTGCCATTAATCTTCTGGTGATACTACTTCTGGAGCAGGGGAGATGTCTGCCTGGCAGCAGGTCTGCTTGCAGTGTTAGGCCATCTGATGATCTCTGCGACACTGTACTACTTCCGGAAATTATAGTCATTTATAGCTAAAGGAAACCTTACTTGTACATGTCAGTATGCTGCCCAAACCCAATCAGAACAAAGTACCCCTGTCGAATGTGGCAGGTTGCTACCACTTCTTAGTTCAGTGCACAGTACATGATAGCAGACTGGGGCGGGTGGGTTCACCCTGTGATTTTTATCTGCAAATTGCCATAAGACTAAATAGGATCTGAAGACAACCTGTTGTCAGTGGTTGCCTGTATCATTGTAACGTAGTAAAATTAAAATAATTTAAAAGAAAAAAAGCAAATACTGGGGATATTAATATACAACTTCAGCCATGGCTAATAATGGTGACCATGCTGATCTGTACAGGGACACGCAGTTCCCAGTGTTGCTAGGCAGCTGCATGGACCCGTGTGCCCGCTGTATGTCACACTGAAAGAACATGTTTATAATGGATGATGATTATTACTAAAACAGATGCAAAATATTTACAACATTGTGTTTAACAAACCAAGAAGGGTATGACAGGTCAGTTTATTAACAGATCCCAGATACCACAGCCCTCTATAGTTATAGGGTCAATAGCCCAGCACATCATATACTGCCCGTCACAGGCAACAAATGCCAGAAAAGGATCTAAGCTCCTGCCAAAATTCTGAAATGATGATCAGTGTCATGGCCACCAGTGCAGGGCTGGACACTTCCATGTAAATATTCCACATTATTTTGATTATGACCAGAACCTGTAGACATCTCCAGTCCCAGTCCAGCTCTGTGACATAAGGCTTGTGGGACAGTCGTCTGCTGTCCCATCCCTTTAACCAGATCCCTGCCAGTAATATGTGATATTTCCAGCAGATGAGGGATGACAAACAACAAAACAAATCTAATCCATATGAATTATTAAATACCCTCATGATTCAGCTAGAACATAATAACTATATACAGTAAGTGAACATTTAAAGGGATACCAGCCCAGAGGACCCCACTTCTACAAGGTAAAGGACCTGAATATATATTCCCAGTAGTGGCTGATAACAGAGAACAACGCATGCGAGCTGTAGTAAGACAGGTCTCAGTTGTGATGCCCACCAGCCTGGCCCTGTACTCACCTCCTCCCCGAAGTGCACCTCCTTCTGGCCGGTGTGAGGTTTGAGCACCGGGTAGCAGGGCACTGTGTCTGCGGGGCTGCTGCCCCTGTGCATGGCATATCTCTTCTGCAGCTCCGGGTCCACCAGGCTCTTGTCTATGGCTTCCTCCTGCTCCTTGGGCTGCATCTTCTCCCACTGGGCACCATAGCGCTCCCGCACCCGCTCCTTGTCCTGCATGATCTTCTTGGCCATGGAGTTCAGGGAGGAGAAATAGGCGAAGCGGTTCCTCTCCTTCTCGTCCAGGGGCCGGTTCCCTGACACGGAGATCCGGGCTGCGGCTATAGCCGCCGCCATAGAAGCCATGTCCCTGGCTGGAGGCTGGAGTTACACTGGCACCGAGCACATTCCTCCTCCCTCAGCACTGCACAGGGACAGTCACTTCCTTTATTCTCCCTCCTCCTCATCCACATGCCAGCCTCCATGTCTCCTTATATGTGACTTCCTCTCAGCTCAGGCCTGCCTCCCTGCTGCTGTGTACACTGGGTGCTGGGTGCCAGGATCTAGTAGTGTTAGGAGACATTCTCACAAGGCAGACTTGTTACAGAAATGTCATCCTTCATTCAGCTGCTAAGCAGAAAATCTTCTCCTTTCCAGTTGAAATAAAGTCACAGGAGGGAATTCATCATTGTCTTTTTTGTCTTTGTTTTGGAGAAGTTGTGGTACAAATGCTCTTTTGCAACTTTCCACTGTGCTAAATAAACACAGGACAGTGCAAAGTCACTTTAAAATGCGCCGAATTCCCAAAACTGAACTGAATTCATGATTTGCGAGTTGGCGGAAATATTTATTTAGGCTCAAGGTTTGGCGCAAAATGACTCCACTGATGTAGAAATAGTAGAAAAACCACTACCATATTCATCAAGACATCAAGGGGCATGTGTGACAAAAAAAAAACATTTTGCGACAAACACAAAAAAATAAAACACTGTTATGGGACAACCAAGAAAAATGAGGAACCAAATACAACAACATACATAGACTGACTTTATGAATTCAGATAAAACAAAAATGGAATTGAACATAAACAACAAAGACATATTGTAATGATTAATCCCCCCCCCCCCCCCCCCAGACTTTTCTGGAGAAAACCTGCCATGTGCAAGTTCACCCATATAGAGCAACCAGCTGCACCCCTGCCCAACCACCAACAGGTACAAAGATGACATTAGTGGTAAAACCCTTAACAAAGGTAATGCACATTCTGTGAAAACTTATGCACGATGCATATGAAGGAGGCAGAAAGCAGCTGAAAATCACCAACAATATTGTTTGTTTTTACGGACAGTCACCCGAGGATCACTGTAATATATATATTTTTTCCTATACAGAGAGGAAAAGGCAGATTTGAATCTCCTGGGGCAGTGCTGCTCTTTAAGGCCACAGAGTTTAGTGCAAATTCTCCCCTTACACCAGCTATATACATGATAACCCTGAAAAGGGGTCGTCTTCAGACAAACCCCAGTAGGTAAAAAAAAGTCGTCTTCAGACAAACCCCAGTAGGTAAAAAAAAATACCATTATACCCAACAAAGGACCGATTCAGAAGGACAGCATTAATGGTCTTGTAAGTCTGATGGTCTAGGCTTGGACCATACACAGATGCTTTGTAGTAGCAGGTCATTCACACTTCAGTATTTTTATGCAGAACTATGGCTGTCAATGAAAAAAAATTAAAATAAAGAAGTTTGGGACCAGCAATACTCAAAATAAATGAGAAAACCTATGACATGCAACAACAAAAAAAACATGTCATTTAATAGATATTCTCTTTATTCAATATTAATACAAAAACACTGGATACAAGATAAATAAAAACAATTAAAAAGGTGAAAAATCACCAAAATGACATCTCTAGGGAACAATGTATGACAGTGTGTGCAGGCCCAGTCAAGCTCCCCCACCTGATACAGCAAGTAGACTGTGCAAGTTGGGGAGCTAGGGCAGAAACCCCACGCGTATTGCCACCTAGAGCATGTCTTATTCTTGTTTGTGTCATAACATGAGTAGCCCCAGTGTCGGATTAGGGTTCCTTGGGCCCACCAGATTAAATTTTTGTAGGGCTCACCATTCATCATCCCCAAAAGGAAAAAAAAAAGTCACCTCCAAATAGGATTGTTTTCTGTTTGACCTCTGGACCTATCATTGTGTTAGAGCCTGGGCACAGCAGAGGATCTTCTGGTGGGACAGTCCAACCTTGAATAGCACATGTCAAGGCAGTCTGAGATTTCCTTGGACTGATATGGACTTATTTTTTTTCTATTGCTCACAGTTATCAAAGGCACCACTTGTATATCAAAATCTTGCACTTAGAGACAGCTCAGACTGATCGGTATTGACACATGTATGAGCCAAAAGTCCTGTAGTAGGATTTTGCCAGCCCTAGTTCAGCAGACTTCCATGTTACCACTCTACAATAGATTCATAGCTCAGCCCCCACATGTAGGACATATTACCATAATGAGATAGTAGGAATAGGGCGGAGGATGGATTGTCTTTTCATTAGTTAATATAGTTAATTAGATAAATAGTCCTTTGTTCTGTAGATCATTACCATGACATCAGCCTGAGAAGAGATGACATTTACACAATTAAATGTCAATTGCTTTAAATAGAACCCACTATTGTATCAAAAAGTAAAACAAAAGTTCTTTAGTACTAAGACGGTGGCAAGATGGAGTGCTCAGACTGTAATACTGTAGTTCCTCCTACCTTACTTTTGGTATTATAGTAAAGATAAGAAGTCAAAGTATCATCATGCATGCAGTTCTGTGAGACATTTATTTATTTACCCGGACCCTGCGTAATCCCCGAGGTGCGTTGTCAGATCAGGATGAAGTCTGCCGCAATTCACTTAGATTGTGCGCCCGAGATCCTGCATGTGTCGCTTCCCCACTCAGGTCCGCCAGAGTTCACCTTCTTCTTTCCGGTGAGTGCATGTCTTACGACACGCTTAGTCCAAATAAGTCTGGTTTTCCAATGGCCACGCCCCCCGATATTCGGGAAACCTGACGGAAATGCCGTCCGCGGACTCTTAGTAAACGTGCCCCATAGTTGTGAGCTGCAGATAAAAATCTAGTTCACAACTATGGCCCACATTTATCAAAACCAGTGCAAACTGCACTAGATGCAGTTTGCTTGTGTAGTGTCCAGGGGGCGCTAGATCAATGAATTGTGAAGTACGTTATTCATGAATATGGCACTTCCTGCACTGCCCAGACAAACCTTTATTTTGGTCCACAGGCCAATAACAACCATGCCTAGTTTGTGGGGGAATTATGGACATCTGCATTAGGCAGAGCTGCCGAATAGAGGATGCCGAACCTAAAGTTCAGGTCCGCTCATCTTTACTCATGATCCAAAGCATACGAAATCATCTGTAAAACATGCACATGTAGTTAATGGCTTGGGCATGCATGGCCTCCAGTTACACTGGGACACCAGTGTTTGTTAACCCCTTAAGGACGCAGCCTGTTTGCAGGTTAAGGCTCGCAACTTTTTTTTGAAATTTGACCTGCGTCTCTTTATATGGTTATAACTTTTGAACACTGTTACTTATCAAAGCGATTCTGATATTGTTTTTTCCCCACATGTTGTACTTCATTTTAGTGGTAAATTTTGGCTGATACGTTTTGCGTTTATTTACAAAAAAAAGAAAAAAGTGATGAATTTTTAGAAAAATTTGCCATTTTCGAAATTCAAAATCACCGCGTTTTCAGGCAGATAGATTTACCACCTAAATAACTTGCAGAATAACATTTCCCATTTGTCTACTTAACATTTTCATAATTTTTGAAATGTTTGGATAATTTATTTTGACGTCACGCGGCCTACAAATCGAATAGCGATTTTCCGTATTTTCGGAATTGACTATTTTGGGGATAAATACTGTTTGAAATCAAATTTTACATATTTAGCAACAAAACCCCCTATATAACCAACCCATTTTCAAATCTGCACCCCTCAAACTATCAGAAACAGCATTTACAAAGATTGTTAACCCCTTGAGATCTTCATAGTAATTGAATCAAAATGGCGGTGAAATTTAGAATGGTCAAATTTTGTCGGTTATACGTTCATCTAGCCCTAAAATTTACACATTTCCAAAAGATAAAAAGAGAAAACTCACCATAAAATTTGTTCTACAATGTCTCCTGAGTGCAGCGACCCCCCACATGTGGACATTACTTGTGTTATGGGGGCACAGCAAGGCGCAGAAGGGAAGGAGCACCCTGCAGCTGCCAGGATTTTAGTTTCCTCGTTGCCCCCTTTTGAAGGCTATAACATTTTCGCTTTTCCGTTATTTGGGCCATGTGACGGCATTTTTTTTGCGGGACGAGATGCTTTTTCCAGTGTTACCATTTTGGGGTTGGTATCACCTATTGTTGAAAATTTTGGAACTTTTTTTGAGGTCATGAGTAGAAAAGCATCAATTCTGTACTGGATTTTTTACTTTTTTTTTTTTTGTGTTCACCGTATAGCCTAATAATCATGTTATCTTTATTCTATGGGTCGATACGATTACGGGGATACCAGACATGAATATTTTTTCTTATGTTTTACTAAATTTGCCAAATAAAACCCTAATGTGGGGAAAAATCTATCATTTTTGCATCGCCGTCTTCCAAGTGGCATAACATTGTTACGTTTTTGGCTACAGAGCTGGTTGATGGCTTGTTTTTTGAGGGACATGTTGTTCTTTGCAACAATATCATTCTGGAGTACATATGTTTTGTTGATCACTTTTTATTGCATTTTTAGTGGGATATAATAGGTAAAAATCATAATTTTTGGCGGGTTTTTAACGTTTTTTTTTACGGCGTTCATCATATGGGTTCAATAGTTATTTAGTTTTATTCTATGGATTGTTACGGACGCGGTGATACTATATATGTGGGGTTTGTGTTATGATTTAGACTTTTTTGAGTGTTATATGTCTCTTTATATGTTTTGGGGCTTATGGGCATTTTTAGTGATTTATAAAGTAATTTTTTATTGAAAAACATTTTTTTTACATTTTTTTACATGATCCACCATGGGATATGAACAAGCAATCATCTGATTGCTTGTTCTTGATAATACTCTGCAATACTAATGTATTGCAGGGTATTATCAGTGCCAGCCTATGCAGATGCATAGGCTGACACTTTGCCTTTAAGATGACGTCACAGACGCCATCTTAAAGGTAAACCCTCAAGGCTTCTCTGGGGTCCCGATCGGACCCCAGAGGTGGCAAAACAGCAATCGGCCCCCCCGAAAACGGTGCGGGGGGGCCGATTGTGATGTAAAGACCCCCAGAAGGCATGTTAAATGCCGCGGTCGCGTTGACCGGGGCATTTAACGGGTTAAACACCCGCGATCGGAGCCCACTCCGACCGCGGGTGTTAGCCGGGGATGTCAACGGTAGATTACCGTTGAAATCCCGCGGCTAACGATGCCGGTTCGGCTGCTATACAGCGCTGAACCGGCATCGTCTCTGCGCAGTAGCTGTACTGCGCTGAGCGCTATTCGCGGGACTCAGCGCAGTACAGCTACGGCGCAGAGCGGTAAGGGGTTAATGATGTCGCACAGGACTGAAGCACCCGCATGAATAAAGAGACAAACTGTGTGCTTATATCCAGAGTTTCATAAAAGAGATGGACAATGATCCAAAACATATAGTCAAATCATGATGCTTTGCAGAGGTTAAATGATGTGGTAGATTTCCTTTAAGATAAGATAGGCGAGGTTCCCCTGCAGATATTTTGATTTATTCATGCAAAATGTGGGACTACCCAGTATGCTTGTAATTTTTTGCCCATTTTTGGTATTGTTGTCTTAAATGTTGACAAAGGGAAAATGTAATATGATATACAAAGTAGTTGGCATCTTTCTTGGCAGTGATTGAAAGAATAAATTGATACTTCCAGGGACACTAAATCCAGATGTTCTCCTCACAGCAAGTTTAAATATAGATAAGACAAAAATATTCCCAGTACAGCCAAGCAAGATGTAAATTTAGTCTTGATGCCATCTCTTATGTTTGCATTAGCACTTCTACAGGCACCATTTACATATCTTAGCACCTTATCTCAGACTCCACTCTGCTGAAGAGATCAAGAAACTTCAGTATGAGAGCAATGATTATTTTACATCCACAGGATTGGCAGCAGCTTTGGATATACTGTAGTGCTCTTCTTCAGTTGGAGGAATAGGTACTGTATATTAGATTAATATGTCCCACTCATGTAGTTACAGGGAACCAGAAACCATAATCTACAAAGAGGGTGGGGGGCTTTGTAAGATTTTTTTTTCTTTAATTGGCTCACATTTGCAACTTTTTTTGCAGCCTATTTAAATCCACTCAAAACTTACTCCAGATTGATCATTCTTCAAATGTCATCCTTCAAATGTAACCTGCTTACAACACACATTAACTGCTCTGTTCCTTTACCTCGAGTCTCCATCCCCCCATATAGATTGTGAGCCCGGTCCTCCTCCTACTTGTCTCCTGATCACTGTAGTTTTGTATCTGCACCCTTTTTTGTCTTAATGTAATGTATGTGAACCTGTTACTGATTTATAAAGCACCATTAATTCCATGGTGCTGTACAATAAATAATAATGGGAATCCAGATATCATCGACAGATTTATGAAGTATCACCTTTCAAAAAGTTGTAAAATGTAAGTGCAAGTCCGTAAAAACAAAAGAACCCTTAGGTAAAATGGTGTGCAAATCTAGTTCCTAAAAAGTGGAATAACCACTGCAGACATTATCACCTCATGTGCCACCTTTGCACTGATTACAGGATCCCTTTAATGAGGGGTTATCCGGTGGAAATGATTATTATGTGGTAGAGTGTAGCAGCACACAACCATTGGTTTTTACAGCAATGATACAGAATGCCTCTTGCCTGATTCTTAGAACAATTTGTAATGCCAGGTAGGTGAGCAATAACCTTTGCTTAGACCTTTGAATTGCTGTGCAAAATATCTAGGACCGTATTAAATGAGATACTATAGAATTGTGGGCTTCCTTTTTATGGTTCTGGGAAGACTGTGTTATGTTTCAGCAATGCCAGGGCACAAAGAAATATCCAGAAGAAATAAACAGCTCTGTTGACAGGTTTGGCCTGTACATAACACTGACATTCTCCTCCTCATACACAACTGCGAAGGAGCAGTGTCTGACCACACCTAAGTAATGACAGTGTAATAGTTGGCATTTACAGGAATCTCCATTGCCATATAAGAAAATCCAGGAGGGTGGAGACTCTCCCAGCAATAAAGAGAGGGAACAACACATGGCAGTGGGTTAGGCACAAGCACATAAGGAAATCATGTATTAAGCATAATACCCTTATTAAACATTTAGCTCTTTATATGCCCTTTTTCTGTTATATGCATACCCAATCTCACCAAATATTATTGTTTAACCATCAATTTATTATCAATTTATGATCTATAGGGGTCTGGCCACTATGATCTTCACCAACCGTCTGATCCATCTTTCCGTTTGATATTTAATTCCTGTCCCCAGGACTCTGCGTGGGAGCTTGTTAGGTAGCCAGGTAAAATGCACTACATGATTATAGCAAACCTGTACTACTCACAAACGTGACAAAAGCAAGCTTTTGGAACATGTGTATGGAAAAAAAAAAATAGGGGTTGTGCCAACAGGTACCCTTTGATGGGGAGGGTTTCAGAATACATTTTAGTTGGGTAGTTGAAACGTATAGATACATAGGAACAAGTAGTTTAAGTTTGTCTTAATTTGCCCCAAAACAGTCTAAAATGCTTTGGGCCATATCAGTCTAGGCTAGAGTTTCAAACACCGCTATGACTAGTACAACAAAACAGATGCAAACTAAAAGGAAAAAAGTTTGCAGCAAAAAAAATACCAAAATTTACACATCGTCTCTGGAATTTTTGTACATTTTTGTGGCAGAAACTAAACCAACAAATAGTTGCTGCAAAAACAGACCAGACTTACTATTCAGTTGTTGCTACTTGATAACTGTGAAGCAGCAGAAGATACATACAATACAAGTCAGATTGAATCGATTGAAGCAAAATAACACCCTTTATTTTTTTTGCTTTTATTGACATCAGTTGAAACTTCAAAATATTCAAAATATTGTGCTTTCAAATATTCAGCTGCAATATTATCCAGAATAAAAATTCAAGTATATTTAGCATGTTCGAGGTATCTCATAGTTGCATCATTTCCTCTTTATCCATAGAAATTATTTTGTTCGTTTTACAATAGTTATAGCTGCCTAAAAGATAAAAAAAAAATCAAATCTGTAACTGAATTACTGCATCCAGTGCAACCTATTATCCAATTATTTCCATTCGCTTTTTGATTAAATAAGCAAAATAAAAATATGAAGAATAAAATAGGTAGAACAATGTATCTCCTGTCCATTACTTATTCTTTGGGATAAATCAACGTAATAATAAGCTGTTCAATTTTCATTAACCCTCTAAAAATTACCTTAAACGGAGACTAAAAATATAAAACCAAAAACCCATAAACAAAAAACAGGTACCACAAAGATAAATCAGATGTATGGGGTTTGTTTACTAAATGGTTGGTTCTGGAAGGAAATCCCTGTAATTGGCTACAAGAGAGTATTAAAAAAAATTGGATAAATAGCAGACGCTTTAGCAGACCACAGCAATTACATGGTATTTTTCTTAAAAATAGAAAAAATCATTATCCCCACAAATGATTTGCTTAGTGTAACCTATAAAACAAATTTTTGTAAAATCACAAATGTTATATAGAAGAAAGTTCACCCAGAAAAAAAAACAATTGCAATCCTCAATGCAAACCCCCCCCCCCCGACCAGTAACATGAGGTCAAGAAGCCTCTGATTTCACATTATGAACATTTTGGTTTGGTCTCTTAACTGCTCAGTGACATCAATTCAAGTTTTAATGAAAATGTATTTGAAAAAAAAAAAAAGAAAAAAGAAAAACCTAGCTTTTTCACAATTGCACTTTTTTTCTTCAAAAATAATTTAATAAGCAAAAGGTCTCCATCAATTATATAAATATAGAACTGTCACAATTTCTTGTCACATCGAAGGGAAGAGTCTGTATTCAAGACTTCAATCATTGCTCTCAGTGTAGGGAATGATTCTGATACAGATGGAAGGCTCTTGTATGAAGCAGGCAAGCTGAGGAACAAAACAATAGGGTCAAGATACAATAATTTTGTGTATAAAGAAGCACACTATCTCGATATGTCACCACTAAGGCCGGTTCCACACTTGCGAGTGTGATGCGATGAACTCGCATCACACTCGCAACGCATGCTGCTCGAAACGCACGGCCTGAACGCTGCACACCGGGAGTGAACTCAGCATGTCAGTTCAGTCCCGGTGTGCAGCGTTTGGCCGTGCATTCCGAGCAGCATGCGTTGCGAGTGTGATCTGAGTTCGTGTAGAGTCTTGAACATGTGGAGTCACATGTTCTTTTCTTCATGCTGCACCTGGGGTATCTCACTGCAGCCCACAGCACCCACAGCTTTAAGACAGACTCCACTCACTTTTGGCTCCCTCCAAGACCCATTAGCACTTGAAATGTTCAAGTTTTTTTGGGTTGCTATCAATATTTGGGTCTTCAGAGACTGAAAACTCAGAAGAGCGGAAACATGTTGCGAACCCACCAAAGATGGAACTTGCACGAACTGGACAACCAAAATAAGGTGGGGTGGGGTGGTATGCCTGCCATCCTTTCATCATGATACATGAAAATGTCTTTAATATGGGGTAATGAAGCAGATGACTGATTCTCTTTAAGAATTCTTAAAGAGAAATTTTTGCATCTTTATAGTGCAAAATGTCAATGGTGCACAACACCATACCTGGGGGTCTACAACAGTAAGGCCTCCTGACCATGAAAATGGGCCCATATGTCCATGCCATCCCAAGGACTGCACATAATTAAAGTTTTTGGTCAAACTTTTAATTGTCTGCACAGTGGGACTAAGACTTAAATTGTGACACTGATTTTTATTTTTTTCTATCCAGCATTAAAAAGTTAAAAAAGTCTTCCTCTTTGCTAGCAAATCCACAGTCCCTGTATGTGGCAACTAACATTGAGAGGTCCATATAAGGCGTTTAAAAGGGGATAAAATCACTGCCGAGCATGGCAAGTCTACTTGGCACTGGAAGATTGAAAAAATGTAGCAAAATTGTAAAAAAAAAAAAAAAAAAAGTTTCCTGCTCCAGCAGTTTATTTTCCTGCAGCCAACAAAGTGGACTCAATGGTGATGCCGTCACAAGACTCATGAGAATTGTGATTGGCTGCACTATTTTTTGCTCTTCTCTTTTAAGAACCAACGGTGGAGCAGGAGATACACAAAGGATTCATTCTTCTATCTTATGGCATTTCCTCCCTAAGGACAGTTACCTTCCACCTCCAAGTAAAGAAGTCATAAAGTTCCTTAATGTAATTAATGAAAGCCATCACATGGTTTTTGGAGACCTGTGGAATAGCTTTGTTTCATGAGACTTAACAACGTACCTTCTTAGAGTCATCCAGCTTTTGGAAGTTTTGCTGAATGCTTCTGCTCTGGGTGCAGTCATTGCTTCAAAATCCACCAGCTAAAAATCCAATGTATAGCAAAAAATGTAACATATTAGTGGCCAAAACATATAAACCCCTTATTCACAAACAAATAAAAAGTAAGATAACACTATGTTCAGAAATAGAAATAAATTGGCTATCGCTGCAACATATCATGTTTGGATAGGGCAAATTTAACACTTTTTGGGAAAATGCTCTCTCAAAATGTAAGAAAGATTTTACAAAAAGAAATTTGGCATAATGGAGAGGAAAAAAAAAAAAAAAAAAAAGACAAACCTTTCCTTTTGGGATCTTGCCCGAAATCTCCTTGCCACTTGCCATTAATGCCCCCATAATTACAGAATATGCAACCACACTAGAGAAGAGGAAAAATGCATTAAAAACTACTGGAAATTAAAGTAAATGATTTAGGTTTTATTAACTATTCATATGTATAAACTATGAGGCTGGATTCACATTCGTCCAATATCAGGCCGTAAAAAGTGCCGTGCCATGGACTGATCACTATGCTGGGGACTGATTCCATGCAGGATATTGATATATGATGCATAGATTTCTTGTTTCCCCCGATATGTAACAAAGCCGACAGTAGAATATTGGGGGTTAACAATAACTCTGTGCATCATATAACAATATTATGCATGGAGTTCAGTCCCCAGTGATCAGTCCGTGGCACAGCACTTTTTACGGCACCATCCATTGTATGGTAGTGAAGGTTTGGTATTCCAGCTCAGCTTCCATTCAAGTGAAGAGGAGCCGATCTGCAATTCCTATTACAGTCCAATAATGTTGCAGTTCTGATGGGGTAGATTATCAGTATGTGATAGATAGGGGTCTTCCAACTCTAGATTTGCAGTCCTTCAGGTTTGAGATCTACGCGGTATGTGTGAGCAATGCACATGTTGAGTCTATATTTTAGTGGTGCAAAAAACTTTCCACCTAGGTCACATTTTTTCCACCTTTATAATGTAGGTAGTTAGAGACACCCGGAGACCCTAAGGGGAAGGGAGATTGGAGAAGTAAGAAGCGGTAATAAATCCCATCTCCCTTCACCCATCTTGAGGTAGTGCGATGCATAGAGGAGCAGAGCGGGCAATCTATAGGTGGTCATGTGACCACCAGGTCTATAGGAGGTTAATCAGAGCTGCTCTGACCTACATCAGCAGTCACAGGAGGGCGTTTCCCCCCTTAAGTTGGGCTCTTGTATATGTCCCAGTTACAGGGGAAAACATGTAAAAAATTTAAAAATAAAAACAACAGTGAAAAGGTCTCCCAGGGGTCTTTTATAACATCATGGGAGAGATATAAAGTAAAAAAAACACATACAAAAATGTATAAATATTCATTAAAAATAAATAAATCACCCACTACACTACTAAAACAAACATTTGAATTGCAGCTTGAAAGTGAAACGTTGTGTTTGGGAACAAGCACCATGTGTTTTGCATGTAAACAATGCAAAAGATTCAGAGCTTGTTACAGATTGCAAGCATCTCAGTAGAAACACACCTAGGATTGGCTAAGCCCCTCCCCGCAGCTTGGAATTGGGTTTCAAAACACCATGCAAATGCTGCATGTGACGGAAATAATTGCAAGCAAACAGAGGTGTGAATTGGGCCTTACCCGTATGTTTTGTAGTGTGAGATTAAACTGGAGGACATCCACGCAAACACAGAGAGAACATAAACTCTTTGCAGATGTTGACCCTGGGATTTGAACCCAGGTCCCAAGCGCTGCAAGGCTGTAATGCTAACCACTAAGCCACCGTGCTGCCCACAATTCAGAGAAACATCTTTAATCCTATCCTTAATTTTATTTGCTGCAATGCAATAACTGAGAGGTGCTGGCTATTCACATGGATTTCAGTGCCGATTCTGGTGTAGGTTTGTGCACTGGTTCAGCACCATAACAATTATTCGTGAACCAGATATTTCCAAAGTTATTAAGTTTACTTCAAACCACCCAATTCCTATGGTGTCTTTCCAGTTCCTGTGAAAATTAAGTAGTACATTGCGTCCAAATAGTCCAAATATTTCATTAAGATGGATGACACTGACCTGGATCCCCTGGAGAGCGGCATTAAATTGTAGAAATAATACACCAATGACAGAATCAGTTCACATACAACATCTGCCTCCTAGAAACCAAAGATCAGAAGCATTTCAGGCATCAGGGATGTCTTTCCAAGAGCAAGGTTAAAAGACAATACATTAATACAGAAATGTGTACATAATTCTTCTGGATACTACCAATTCTCAGCAGATGGAACAATGGTCACTGACTTGTGAGGTGCATTTGACAAAAGCAAGAAGATGTTTTTTTTATTTTACTGAATATAAAAAAAGAATATAGAATGGCCTTGTATCATTTCTGCAATGAAAGGGTTTTCATGCATTAAACTAAACTATACTTTGAAATTGGATATGCACAAAGAGAAATGTATGCAGGTCTATTAATGTAACAATCCAGTCACCTTGAAAATACAGACAGTTGGTAAGTGCTAAAGATCTGCAATAACAAACTCACTGACACAGACTCTAGTACATAGCCAAGTGCTCGCAGCCCAAAAAAAAAAAAAAAAAAAAAAAAAAAAAGGAGCTGAGATATGTATGTGGAAGGGGTCATAGAGGATGTCCACTGAAAAAGAGAAATTCTATTTAATAAGAACCTGTCATGAAACTGACCCACCCAAAATAAATACTTCATTAAAAACTATGATTAAAAAGCATTACCGTTATCCCTACTAAATGGTTCCTCTCCATGGCTGCAATGTTACAAAAAATGCATATTAAAATTTACTTGTGCTGCCCTGCCTCTTTGTTCCTGTGCCATGATATTCTGCTCTATGATACACTGCCCCCCTTTTATGACAGGTAATAAAACAAAGTTGATTTATGGGGATGTAATGGAAACATTTTTAGTTCAATGAAAGGTTTCAGTTATTAGGGCTCTATGGGAACCAGTCACTAGCTGTATTTGTGAAAATGCACATGTTCCCTTTAAAATTACCCACCCATATCACAGTGAGCACCAGTTGCAAAAGTAAAAAGTACCTGAACCACAAAGCGTAGAATGGCCGGTAGGGTATGAAACCAAATGTCCTTTCTAGAATTTCCCCTTTCATATCTTACCGGTTTACCTATATTTAAATCTGCTCCAAATTCATCTGAAAATGAGAACACAAGTCATATTTTGCCTGAAATGAGTCACATTTAGAGGTTACAGGGGGAATGTGACTTCAGATGCCCCCTTCTTTGGGTCCATAGCATCTAGAGACATGCTTCTGGTGTCATATTAAAGATAAGAGCTCATCAGACTTGTGTTTGTGTGATCTACAGAAATGAAGATAAATGCAACTAAATAAATAAAAGGGTGCTGGATTGTTATCCGCAGCTCACATTTCCTACTATGTCTTTAACTATTTGTATCTCCAGTTCTGTATATCAAAAACCTACAATCCTGATAAAATTCGGAGAATTCTTATGCTTATACTTACATGTTATATTTATTATGTTTCTAGGTTATATAGAACCAAAGATAGGGGTATCTGCAGTGACACTCCCCCTGCAGCCTCTATGCTTAACTCACCTCAGGTAAAATAGGACTCTTCTCTGCTCAGTTTCATGTGACCATCGATAAATAGCGAATTCTTAGAGGAACATTTCTTACTCTACCTGAGGGTTCTGAGGTAAAACCTTGTGACAGAGTCCCTCTAAAGAGGACACTATGACTCTACCGAGACATTTTTGCAAACACTCTTCAAGAAATATCACTGCTGGAACAGTAATTTACTTTGTGCCATTTCTCTGTTATTCTGCCTAGAAACTGACAACATAGGGGCTTATATACAAAGGTGGAATTGTGATACATGCAATCGTTTTTGGTCGCAGCTGCGCTGGCTACCATGCGACACAAATTGGGGGGTGGGGGGGGGGGAGGGTGCCGTCGAATGATGAACTGAGCGGGGGATTTAACTTTCAAATTGTGTCGCAAGACAATGGGTAAGTAAATGTGCCCCATAGTGTCATCAAGTTGGGGAGTCTCTTTGCATACTAGGAAATTGTCCAATCAGGGGTCACAGACTAGATGCATAACTTTCCGACCACAGGAATGGTAACTGCCAGTTCTCAATATCATCATTTAAGCACAATGCAGCGTTTAAAAGAATATTCCAGAAATGGGTATGTAGAGAAATCCATTTACTTAAAAAAAACAAGGGAAATGACATGCTGCCCTAATGTTTCAAAAATCAAAACTCTTTGTGGCAATTTTTTTTTTCCTTTACACATAAAAGAAATAAAATACCACTCACTCCAAGTTCTGTGGAAAGTACCAACACTTTCCCTTTTGCAGTAAGATCCTTATAAAGAGCCTCGATCTCTGCATGGTACAATTGAGTTCTTTCCTCTGTGGTCTGTGTCTCAACAGAGAACAATATATTACCGATTCTGAAAGAGAACATCCAAACATTACAAAGCGATCTCAAGTAGAAAACATGAGGACATCTACCAGGTTTTGTAAAACTGTTATTTGTCAGAATAAGGGCCAGTTCACACAGCGGTTATTACATCCATGATTGTGAGCCATTACCAAGAGTGGCCAAACATCTCCGGGTAGTCAACTGGTTTTCGCTCAAAGTAATCAATGCAAAATACTGCCGAAATAATGGAGATTTTACAAAACATTTTATGCTGTAGTTTTTTTAAATATACATTTTTGAAAAGTCACACTATCCTTGAAGAAATACTTACCAAAATATATTCTACCCAACTTAACTACACGTTACTCATTTTACTTTGGCTAACCTATTCATGCAGCAAAAAGCATTTTTGATGCAGAAATTTTTGCAACTAAATCTGGCACTTGCTCATCCAACCTGATATCCATTTCGATACCACACAACCACAAAAGAAGAAGACTTTTTTTTTAGTGGAAAAAGGCAGACTTTTTTTGTCCCATCATACTACTAGTTGATCTAGATTTACCCATTGTCACTAGGTCATGACAGGTAGCTTGCTTCTCTATTTAAATACAACATGCATTTAGCTGCGTCTTCTACACCGCAGCCATATAACAATTTTACTAAAGTTTATATGAGTCCATTTCAGCTGCATCCGAAATTAAAATAAATTTTAAAAAAACAGCAAGAACGAAAACCGCATACCATTTCCATGTGAATTAGTACTTTGTTTTTCAAGCCCATTCCTGGTCTTTAAAAAATGTAACAAATATATATTTTTAAAATCCCAACTGTTTTTAATTGAGGGGCATTGGAGGGTTCTGAAGACAGCAATTGGCACTGTACAGATGCTGGGTCTAATAGGCCTGTCAAGTGTGCAAGACGTCCATGTACTTCAGTACAAGACCATATTATTCAGCATAAATCCAACATTGTAAAATAAGAGTGACCGAGAAACAGTGTGCAAGTCCAAAAGACTTTGAAAATTGTTAGTTACAAGGATGACTAAAATGAAAATGTAATAATTTAAAAAAAAATTTAAATAGAAATTTAACAAAAAGGTATAAATTATTTGCATTGCCACATTCTAGTAACAAGCTTTAAAATCGTCGCAATTATCCATCCAGTGAAAACCTTAAAATAAATAAAATTTGATAAAAACTTAAAATCCCCCTATAAAAATTGAGAATTATCAAAAAGTCATAGGTACTTCAAACTATAATGCAAAAGAGGTTCTCGAAAACAGCTCCATCGATAAAAATAAGGCGCCTCAAAATACACTGGGGAAAAGACTAAAAACATGTTTTTACCATTCAAATTAACAAAGAATTAAATAGCTTATACATACTATGTGTTACTATAATTATACTGGAATAAAATGTATTGGGCAAACATTGGAAGAATTAAGTTCCCACAATGTACAAAAAAAAAAAAAAAGAAAGAAAAAAGCAGGCACGGTAGATTTTAGGCTACATGCTCACGAAAGAGTGACCGCCCGGCCGTAGCAGAGCGGGCACACGTCCGGCGCCATGGAGAGGAGGAGGAGGAGTGACCCCCCTCCCCTCTCCATAGAGATACACGGCGCAGTAACACTGGGAAAGATAGGACATGTCCCATCTTTACCCCGTGTACAGAGCGGTACGGTGCTGCACCTATGGGGGACATATGTACGGCCGCATACTGATATACGCCCCCCTACGGTCGTGTGAATATAGCCTTAGAGTCATCTATGTTGGATTGGGAAACCATTTACATGTTGGCCAATTCTAATGTACATCCATAGCTTGTTGAACCTCAGATGCAGAGTTCAGATCAGATAGATCATGGCTCTAGTGTACTCTACTCATATAAAACTCTATGCAGACTTGAGGTAGTTCCACAAAAACTACCAAGAATTCAGGTTGGGCTTGAGAATGTGGGGGCACACAGACTACATTTCCCAGTCTCAATATGGTCATCTTAAAAGGCCCTGATGCCGATTTCATAAGGCTGAAATCACTTGTGTTTTTTGCAATATGTGTGTAAGTGTAGGGGAGCATGATATTAGATAACTTTCTTGATATGTAAAGTGAAAGCTCCTATCTTTTACCTCCTCAGACATTCCTCTCCATAAAATGGCTGCAGATGGAGGGTCATGTGATCTCTATCTTTCCATGAGGAATCGCCAGTTAGAGATCACATGATCCTCCACCTGCGGCCATTTTATGGTCAGGAATGTCTGGCTGATTACGTAAAAGACAAGAGGGTTCACTTTACAAATATACATCTATTAAAAGTTTTGCTCTGCTTTTTTGATATGTAAAATTACCTAATATCCTGCCTCTCATACTTACACACATTACAAAAAAACATGAGGCAAGGTGGCCAAGCCCTTTGAATATTGATTACGCAGCTACAATACAGCCATGTGAAGCTAGCCTATACTGCTCTTGATACCAAATAAAATATATTCGCTGTAAATTATTCTCAGCACAAAATAAAAGAAACTATTGGAATCCCACAATTATCTGCGAGTTTATTACAGGAAATAGGGAAATTAACCTCAAATAAAACAATATGTGAAACACCACATGCTATGAAAACTTGAGGTTAACTATAATTTGAACAGATTTAATATGAGCTGTGCTGGAATGTCTGGACATTTTCTTCTCAAGCTTCATACCTCTGTCATTTTTTTTTCTAATGAAACTAAATATTAATAGATTTGGTTTGTCAGTTACTTTACCCATATTTACAATCTTGGAATTCTATAGAATTACTGGTAATAGGAAATAAAAAAATAAAAAAAAATCTGATGCTTATAAGGTCTTAAAACTATGTAAATTCCACCTCAGATAGTTTTGGCTCAACTCTTCTTCATAACATTAGTTCATTGGGGTTTTGAACATTCATTTATTTGCATCTCTTATGAGGTCCTGCCACAGCTCTTCAGTTCGGCTGAGATCCAGATAGATGCCACATTACAACACCTTGTCTTTTTTTTTTTTTTTAAGACCTTCTACTGTAGGTTCTCTAGTATGTACCAGAAAAAAAGATCCAAAATATGAGGATAATGGCCGCAGTTTATGCGTTCAATAGGTGACCTTACACTAGAACATACTTCAGCTCATGGACATCACTCTAGCACTCACAATGTCTACGTCAACAGAAAAAGAGTGCCCACACCACAAAGCCGGGCAGGTATAGGACCTTCTCTGTAATTTGAAGCAGTGCATGCATTAGCCACAGGAATGACCACATAGAAAATAAAGGGGGCCTGTGTTAGGCCTCATGCACACAAACGTGTAATGGGTCCACTTCCTTGACTTTTTTTTTCATGCTAAGGGTGTACGTAATTGTTCATATACTGCTACTACATTTTGTCCTACTTTTGGTTGAAGGTTGTGAAGTAATAACATAGTTGAATAAGTTGAGTGTTGTTCATATGAAGTTGTATTTACCTTAAAAAAAAAAAAAAAAAAAAAAAAAAAAAAAAATCTTGTCCTTGAAATACATCCTCATGCTTCACACCATAGAATCTAAAGAAGGTGTATTTTCTTTTTTACACGACTAGGAAATATTATAAATGGATATGAATACACCAGCTCACCCTCTTGCTGTAAGAATTATTATAGATCCATAGATTGAACATATTTTTCTTTTACATGTGATGGAAATATATTAGTTTCATGAGTTGCTTAGTGTACTGTATATATAATGTAAACTGAAATAAGTCAATAGATAATACACATAAAGACAAATATATTGTTTTCTTAAAGGGAACCTGTCATCAGCAATTGTCCTAATAAACCACTACCAGAATATTGTCAAGCAGCGTAACACCTTCTAGTTTATGTCTCTTTCATGGTTTAGTGTGGTGGCATCATCCTGAAAATCAACTTTGAAGTGAGATGTAAATTGGCTGTATAAAGACAATCTCTGTGATTGACATCATTCATCCGACTTAAGGAGATCTGGTTAGTGATGTCTCTGGATGCAGGTCCATCAATTACAGTGCAGTGTCTTTCTGAAGAAGAGAAAGCTTGACTTCAGTGTCAAAATCCCTGCCTCCCTGACTTTATACAACCAGTTTACATCTCACTTCAAAGTAGATATTCTGAATACTGCCACCACATGGAGTCATGAAAGAAACACAATCTGGAAGGTCTCCAGCTCCTTGGAAATATATCTGTAGTGGCTTATTAGGTAAATTTCTGTTGACGGGTTCCCTTTAACCTTGGAAGAAAAGGAAAAGACTAAGTGGCTTTAAGAATAAAGGGATGTCTTTGCAGATAAATAAAAGGAGGTTCAGATACAGAAATGTGTTTCTTACTTATCTCCTGTTATAGTTATTGTGAATCCATCATATTCTTTCCCTGGATCTTTGAGGCTGGGAACTTTTGTGTTCACTGTGAACCCATCTCTTGTTTTGCTGTTTAACTGCTTTCAAAAAGTAAGATAAGTATTATCAATTTATAGGTGAACAGATTATTTTATTTCATCTTTCGAAAAAAAAAAAAAGTCACCTACAGTATTTTCATTTATGTCTAGAAAACCGTAAGGAGCATTTCCCATACAAAATCCAATGACTATTTGCCATGAAGACAAAAATAAAATAAAAACAATCAAAAATACCCCAAAAGACATGAGATTTCATATATAAGCATTTGAGTTGATATTAGCATTTGATATTAAATGGGACCTGTATGATAATACTGTATTACCCTGTAATTTCAATTACAAATTTATAAATAGACAACTGGGTGGTAACTGTAGGAACTCTGCGGAGACGCACCACTTTGACAAGGTTGAATAGAAATACCCAGTTGTCAATAAATTTCAATGTGAAATGACAGGGAAGGCACAATGTAGGTTACTGGAAGAAAATAGCGATACAGAATGGCTATTTCATAGTTAACATACGTATGGACATTTCAGGAGTGACCCCAGTGAAGAATTTGATACACCTTATTGGACTAGTCTCTAGGCAAGTATAAACATTTTATAAAGATTAATGCATCTGACCGGAGCTCTTCATTAAACCAGATTTCCCCTTTCCTCAATGTGTCTCCATTGATTCCAAGCCAAAATCCAATACGTTCCACACAACCTCCATCAAGAAAAAGCCAACATTCAGACTGGAAATGCGAGTTCTAGATCCTCCTCACAACTGAACATCCCTCTTCCCCGGTGTTTGATATGGAAGAAATTTAAATACACATAGCGTAGTCTGCTACATCCAATAAGATACCTTTTTTTGTCTTATACTCACAAACAAGAGACTAAAATGAGCATATATAAAACTCCCTGAGGATGCCAATCTCTCGTGCCCGACCGGGTTTCGTCTGAATGGCTTCTCCGGGGCAATCTGTTGGATGCAACACACTACGCTATGTGTATTTAAATTTCTTCTATAGCAAACACCGGTGAACAGGGATTTTGAGGTGTGAGGAGGATCTAGAGCTAGCAATTCCAGTCTGAATGGTGGCTTTTTCTTGTGTAGAACTCTAGAAGTATTGGATCTGGTTTGGAATCAATTGAAACACATTAAGGAAAGAGGATATCAGGTTTAATGAAGAGCTCTGGTCAGATGTATTAATCTTTATATTACTTTGTGCTTGGACATTTGGTTAGGTTCTAGACTGTATGCAGCTCTTATTTTACATATAAAAGTGCAAAACATAAAGTTTTAAAAGTATAAATGTTGTTTATTGGATATCAGCCCCATGCATAGTCATAACATGGCAATTTGAGACACAGAGCCAAAAGGTTCACAAGGACCTTTGGTTGGTTTAGTGTCCCAAATACCCCCAACAGTATGGCTGTAAACAGCCATCAATAACCTGGAAAAAAAAAAATGTCTCTTTAGGTTAGTTCATCAATATTAGGATAATGTCCTAAGGTGGTGGATGTCGAACTCCTAGTTGTCGGGAGTCACAACTCTGAGTTACCAAGTCCATACAAGATAGCTGCAGCTTGGTTCAGATGCACAAAGAATTTGTTATTGATGATCCTACCCCTTAATTCCTTCTAAGCTTTTCTCTGTCCTCAG
Source organism: Engystomops pustulosus (assembly GCF_040894005.1). Lineage (NCBI taxonomy): Eukaryota > Metazoa > Chordata > Amphibia > Anura > Leptodactylidae > Engystomops > Engystomops pustulosus. The sequence continues at coordinate 58,433,282 of NC_092413.1, forward strand.
TCTAGAAAGTTCTAGGTTTGTGTAATATGAAAATTTATACTATCCAATTGCATCTCCCAAAGTTCAAATGTCATAACTTATTTCTCTTTGGAAAAACTATTTATGTAAATATAACAGAAAATGAAAAACGGGTTAATAAATGCACCCTTTTGTTTTTTGGGTTTCATTCTATTGGATGTTTACTTTGCTGTAAAAATTAGTGATTTTTTAGCCAATACAATAAGAACCCTATCAAATTTTTACCTTTTTTTTATTATTATTAACAAAATTGCTCAGGGTCACCACACTGAAAACTTTAACTATTTTATTTTGACAATTTACTATATGTATATGTAGTAGCTGTATAGGGATTTGTTATTTGCAGCCGAGCAGTTTTTTTTTTTTTTCTACACAAGTACTGTACCTATTTTAAACTAGGCTAGATCAGTTAAGATTATATTTCTTTTACACAATAGATTGGAACTGGGTTTTACTTTTAATTATGTATATAAAAGCCAGCCATACATGGTTGCATAAAGCTCATTGTCAGGACCAGAGCGGCAAGTCAGTCCCTTAGCATGTAACAGGTGATAGCATGGGTACAACTGGTATAGAGTTCTTCTTAAATGGCTAGAAGTGTTAACTAACTGCTTAGCACAACATAATAGCATGGGGTAATAGAGAAGGATAGAGGGTCTTCAAAAGAGAGAAAAGGAAAACATGGGAGGAAATAGAATACCACCAGTGTTCCCAGTTTAAGGGAACCTGTCACCAGGGACCATGCGTTTGTCCCTTTTCTAAGCATTTTCATTACAATATAATTGTGTGTTTAAACTTACCTGGTTTCCTGACAGAATCTTGTGTCAAGCCCCAGGGTTTGATTTGGTTTGGATGCATTTAGAAAACACAAGACTCACTCCTCAGCTCTTACCTCCTGTACAACTCCTTCTTCCTGCGCCTTCACTCACACAGGGACAGAGCTTACAGCCTTGTAAGCAGACATAAGTGGGGCTGGGAAGAGTTGTACAGGAACACAAAGGTGGGGGCTGAGAGCTGAGAAGTGAGTGTTGCAAGTCACTTTTTTTTTTAAAATGCATCCAAGCCAAGCCAAACCCTGGGACCCACTACAAGATTCAGGAAGCCAGGCAAGTTAAAACACACAATTATATTCTAATGAAAATTAGAGAAGGCACAAAGACATATTCGCAATCCAGCAGGAATGGGCTTTTACAACCTGTCTTCGGTCAAAATGAGGTCCCTGTGACAGGTTCACTTAAAATTTCAACCTTGGGCAAAGCACAAATCTGCATCATTCACCACTCATGCAAATTATTTTAATGTATGAATTTAATTAATGGCTATATATTTCTCAGGTTTTGTCTTCCATAAACACTGCTGAATTTGCACCCCCACTACTAAAGTAATGCATCCGCATGGGATCCAATACTAGATCTTTATACCCTGTGACAGCCTGTGATACAGCAATGAATGGACTCGGGAAACCTTACCTTCATTATTGGTAATAGGTCTTCTACTTTATGGACTTTTTCTAATGCTTCTTTAACTTCGGAAAGACCTCTAGGATTGTTGGCACTAAAATAAAACCATTTTGTAAGCAAATCATTACAATTTATTCTTTTTTTTGAAAGCAAGAAGGACCAAAGATGGTAAAGATGATAATTCTATGATAAATTGTTCCCAACTCTCCCAGTTTTGTGGAACATTTTAAAAAACATAATATTTACCTGTGATAGTTGATTATTCGATCTTTTATAAAGCTGAGAATCTTCTCAAAATATTCAAGATATCGCATGTTAATTACTTGCCCACTGTTAACATTAAAAAAAATGTTATTTATAGATCAAGTACACATATACTTGTCATGTAGCTGTGTGTATAATATAGGATTTGTGCAACATTTCCAACATAAAAGAGTTAGCTTGATTTCAAGATATATGGCTAATTTTTGTCACACAATTGCATCACTGGTGCATTCACATTGGCGGATTTATCATTGGAGTTATCATTGGAGTTAGCAATCTTCTTAGCTGGGGTATAAGTGTCATTTGGAGGGCAATCCCTTTAACACAATGCAATAACTTGTAGACAAGTAAAAAGGATTTGTATGTTAAAACTTACATCTGATAACAGAGGATCTAGCAAGCCTTTCAACATGATGACGATTACCGAAGGCAATTTTACAATTTTATACATACTTGCTGGGCAGTCAAGACAGGCTTGTAGGAGCTCGCCAGGCATGAGATTTCAAGCAGGGAGACTGTCACTATAAACCAATATCAGGTGGTCGGTGCAAGGTAAGGTTCACTGAGGACAGCCTAAGCACTTGCCAGGTTTAGCACTGCCTAATGGGCACTTGCAACTCATGTCGTTTTAACTACTTAAAGGAAACCTGTCACCAGCCCACCCACTTGTAAACCACAAAAAGTACATTATATGGATGGTTTTCTTGTTGCTGGTCAGGTCTTTAGAAGGTGACAGTGGTGTCTACAGCCAGAAATATAAAAATTTACACCCTCATTTTGCATCCAGTCAGGGGCTGGGATTCTCCTCACAGCAGTCAACCCCCCCCCCTCATGGGGGGACGACATTGTCATCCAAATACACTTCCTTTTCTCCCTGTATCCGCATGAGGCTCCTCGTGGACTGTCTTGGACTGCCTCTGGCCACTGTCTTGTCCGAATTCTCACACATGCACAGTGCCCAGTAATTTCCGCTCCAGACCCTGCGCATACCTGGGGGAAGAAACGTGCACTGCACATGTGCCTCTTTCCTTCTCTTGTCGTCATCGCAATTCACGTGACAGTGGATTGTGACCTTCACGTTAGTCCTGCTCTTACATAGTCCGGATATTCAGGCAAGAGAGTGGCCAGGTTGGGTAGTAGGTGAGGAGCCAAGACCTGATGCAGATACAGGGAGATAAGGAGGTGTAGATAGGCAACGATGTGGCCAGGGCCAGTTCCAGTAGGCCCCTGGAAAACAGCTCCTCAGTGGGCCCCTTTGCAGTGAACTCCCATGGCGGCATTAAAAATTCAGAAACTATAACAGTCAGTCTCCTGTTCCCTACAATATTCCCTAGTTTATCATCCCAAACAGCCCCCTCATGGTTATTTTTTATAAAGCCAGCCTCACCCCCTATGGATTCATTAGATACAGCCCCCTCAACCCTATGAATTCCTTATATACAGCCTTATGTGGCCCCCCCAGCACTTGCCCAGGCATGCCCAGTGCTGATGCAAGCCCTGGATGTGGCTGTTGGGGGATGCCCGCTTGACTGTGGTGAAGAAAAGACCACTCACTGGATGAGGAACGAGGGTATGTTGCATTAGAAACAAAATCCAAATGCAACGGGGAGGTTTGGGATGATTGCATATTAATTTCCACTGTGACACGTAATCAGCGGTGAGCACCACGTGTTCTGCATGTAAACGTGTAAATAAAAAGTGGTGCTCGTTATTGATGTTACAGTGGAAATACACTCCCTCTTCATACAGAATAAGGCTTAAAGATGCCAAAAAAAGCTACTAGAACAGAACTTCTTAAACAACATATTGTTCTTAAACAATATGTAATAATAGTGAGGAAAAAAAGTCTCTACAGAATCTGGGAAATGTAAACATACATTCAGCACCTACTCCACACACAGCGCCAACACAAAAGTGTAAATGAGACCCAGCAGAAGTTGTTGGGGTGAATTTATTAATACAGGAGTTTTAAAGTTTTGAAATTTTCCCAGATGCCCCGTATCTACCAATAAGCTTTGGTCTCTTTGTAAACAAGGTCTGACCTGCTGGAAATTTCTACTATAGTCTCCGCTAGTTTTGCAGCAGAGACTACTTTGAATTCATGCCCTGCCAGCCCACTGCCTGTAAATGCAGAAAAACTGGTAGGAATGGGAAAACTGTCAGAGAAATCATAAATTTCCCCATTGTGTCTGAACACCGCACTTCAGGCATTTTACTGGCACCTTCAATTTAGTCTTTTACTAGCGGCTGTAGAGATGTAGCAGTACACCAAGATTTTGGGAGCACAGTGGGCTCAAGATAGGGCCTGTGCTGTCTAAAATGCATGAGGGAATATGATACGAAAGAGGAATTACTTTCTAGGATCATATAGAAACGTTTTTAAGTCTTACAAATGAACGTATTCTAGCGGTTTCAGAGATGGTAGCACATGTGCAGCCCAATGTGGTACCAGATCAAATCACATCTATGGAGGCTCTTAGATTTGCATAGAGGGTTGGCTATTAGCAGAAGTCTACAAAATTAATGGAGAAATCGCTGTATGTGTAGCCACATTGGAAAATGGACAGCCTTTATAAACATTTATGAGCCTCCAAATCCATCATTCAGAATGACCAATAAGCTGTCAATCTACAATCAATACACAGATCATATAAAAGGTGGTAGGAAGTTACCGAATTAGGTTGATGTGGTTGTTAAACCCTCTAATAAGACTCTGAGTTGGCATTTGGTCCAACCACAGTACTGGCTGGTCAGGGTCAGCAATCCTGTCAACATAAGGAAAAAGAAATGTGAATTAATGTTGACATCTCTAGAACTTTGACAAAAGTCATTTACATGAGTGTTCTCTAAATATACAGTTAGTCATCACTTACACTACTGTTGGCCCTCGCCGTTCACTAGAATTGCTAGTTTTTCAACTACTGGCTTAAGTGATGTCCCATAGTCCCAGTTAATCACAACAGGTATGGCTGACAGGTGCTAAAAGGTAACTTAGATGTTGAAAAGGGCATTATTTAACCTAAAAGGGATAATGCCAACACGGCTCTTCTCCTGCCCTACGGCTCCTTACTTCATTAGTATACCGTTTTTCTGAATAATTCTTAGTAACCTAGAATACATAAGGATGTAATTGAGATCCAGTCCAGAGGGGCGAGTAGCGCTCACCAAAACCCCCACATCCAGACAGTGTGCATGTAGCTTAAGGGTGGTTTAATATTGGCTTTTTTTGCACTGAACCGATTTTGGCTTATGGACACATAGATCGGTTCAGCAAGACATTTTTTTTAAATTAAGTTTTAGTTTTATTTTGTTTACTGACAACATTGGATCAAACAGAAAACGTTCAAAATTGAACACTGACCAGTGGAAAAACTGAAGTGTGAAAAATCCTATTGAAATGATTGGGTCATTAAGGCACTGGCGAGGAAGTCACTAAAGCGAAAACCAATCTGTATGTGTCCATAGGCCAAAATGGGTTCAATGAAAAATCTCTGATTTTAAAAAATGTTAATTAATTTGCTCCCTTCATTATCTTATATAAACTATATTCATAGGTCCCATACCCACCTCCCCGAAACGAATATATCTCAACTCATTCTGCAGCTCATTGATCTGGACAACCCCAACCAGTTTTTGTCTTAGTCTATACTCCATTTGGCTCTTAAAAGTTCTTTTAATCAATACATAATTTAGATAAGACAAAAACAACTGTGCTGTTAATAGTTTATGGTAAAAAACTGTGGATTTTTTTTTTTTATGCAATGTCGCATCTACAAATATTAAACTTGCAAACAGGCTGACTAATATAGAGAACAACAGCTCCCCCAACAGGAATCAGAGAAAAAAAAAAATTCTGTTGTACCAAGTTGATCACTAAGTTTTCTTTATTGCTAAAGTGATAAAAAGAAAAAAAAATGGTACCACTGATCTGATCCCGTGAAATGTGTTATGGATCCAGACAGCCCTAGGAGTGGGGTGGTACGGGCATAGTGTGGCTAATTAATTAAACAATAAAAGCATCTCACTGCATCATAGTCCTGATTACGCACTTCTACATATAGCGCTATGATGCAGCATAGTCACCTACCTTCTCCATTTTACAGCAATGTCAAACATATCTCTCCACTGCAACAGCCTGGTTTTTCCATTGATTCGCACTTTAGAGTTCATCCATGTTTTCTGGACAGCTTGCATGACTTCAAGAGCTGCCAAACCCATCGCTGTAAGAAGAAAAAAAAACAGCTTTAGTCAAGAAAAATTGGAATTCTAAGGGTCAGTGGCCTAACCATCGCAGTTGGAGCAAGTAAGACCGTGACCGCTGATGGATCTGGGCCTGAAGTCTGCAGGTCCCATCAGAGGTAAAGAGAACCAATAATACGTGTGTCAGACACGCATACAATTGATTGCAATAGCGGCACAGGCAGGGAGAAGCACGTCTATCTGCCGTGCCTGCTCACATTGATTACGTAATCAGCGGCCCTACAGCCAAGTCAAACAGTGTACAGGGCTACAGTGCACGTTTTGCCGTGCATTTGCCTACGCTGCAAGAGAGAAGAAGAAGCCATAGAACTGCTGGGTGAGTACGGGTTTATTGTTTTGATTCATTAAGGGCTGAAAATTCATTAAGGGGGGGGGGGCTCTGCTGACAACTCATTAAGGGGTGGGGCACTGCTGACAACTCATTAAAGGGGGGGAGGCATCTGCTGACAACTCATTAAGGGTGCTTCTATGAGCATTTCATTTAAACGGGATGCTGAGACTAGTACATATAAGGTGAATAAAGAGTATGGTTCTAGGAGTATTTCTGTGTAATTCTGTGTAGCATATATGAGTATTCTCAAATGTAATGTGTAAGACAGGGGTGGCAGAGTTTAAGTATATGTGGACCCCGCTCCATAGTTCGCACCAGGGCCCAGTAGAGACTTGTTACGCCACTGCTAGGGGAAATTTCCCTTTTCAATAGGTTCACAATAATTATTGCAGTCATCATGTGCAGATATTTTTTTATTTATGTGCCTTAACTTAAAGCGGTATTTCATGAAAATGGAAAACCTCTTGCTGGGGATGAGGTCTGAAAAATTCACATTTAGCACCCAGCAGTAAATGAGTTTCCACTAGTCTACCACAACAGCCACCTGCAAGATGCCCTTTTAACAATATGCAAAATTGTATTTATTATATATATCCACCATCATGGTGGACTAGTAGAAACAAACTGAATTTCCACCACATCCCCCATGACGGCCAGCTGGAGATTTATCAAAAGTGATCAGTTTTAGGGTGGGATAAAAGACTGAAGAACCTTTCTTCCAAATGCCAATTCCTTATTTCTTGGAGGGTCTTTTGGAAATGCTCTGGTAGCTGCTGTGCATATCTGATCCAGAGTTGCACCTCTACTTTCCGCCCAGGAGGTTGACATGGCTCTTGTAGAATGAGCTCTCAAATTTGAAGGAATCAGCTTGTTCTGAAGAGAGTAGCATTTGTAAATTGCCTTCTTGCAATAGTCATCTTGGATGCCTTTTTCCCCCCTGTTAGATCCCTTAAATTGAACAAAGATTATTATCCACACACCATGGTTCCGTAGATTGAAGGTATTTTAATACAAAGTGCCTTACATCAAGAGTGTGTGACTTGGATGGATGGATTACCACAGAAAAATGGAAGGACAATCTCTTGATTTCTGTAGAAGTTCGAGACCACCTTAGGAGTCAAGTGTTATTACAATTCTATTGTCCAGGATTCTTAAATAAGGCTCTCCTAGTCTTTGGGCTTTGAATCTTCTGCTGGTTCAAAGGGCCCTTAAGTTAGGTGATTAAGAACCAGGGTAAGATCCCAAGTAGGAACTCTGTTAAGGACCTGAGGTCTAGTTCTAGAAGAGGGAGTCTTTTTACCCACCGTTTGTCAATTAAACTGCAGTTGTGGAAAGCACTTAGGGCAGAAACTTTGAACTTTAAAGGTACTTGTGGAAAGTCCCATCTCCAGTCCTGCTTGGAGGAACTACAATACCTAAGGCATATCTTGGGATGGAGTATTACTACCACAAAAAGATACAAACTTTTTGCAGATCTTGTGATAAAATGGCAAAAGTTATTTGTTTTCTATTTGCCTTAAAGGTGTCCACGACTTTAAAGGGAAAGACCCTTAGACATCAGGAATTTCCTTTAAGGGTCCAGGCTGTCAGATAGAGATGATCTGGTCTCGGATGCAGGATTGGTCCCTGATAGAATGATGGGATCCGGAAAGGCCATGGACTTCAGAAGAGGATATCAGTTTCTTTTCTTCCAGTTGGGGCAGATAACTTGTAGAAAGCCAGAGTCATCTTAGATCTTCTGTAGTACCTTTGATATCAGGGGAATTGGAAAGGCATAAGCTAGTGGCTGGCTCCAAGAGTGTCTGAAAGTGTCCATTAACGGATACGGTTCTCTCGTGTCTAGAATAAAAATTCTTGCACTTTTTATTCTCCCTTGTGGCAAATAGATCTTTTGAAGGACGCCCCCATAGGGATATGAGTTGGTTGAAGATCTTCTGCTTCATGTACCACTTGTTTGGGAGGAGTGTTTTGCTGCTTATGAAGTCTGCGGTGACCTACTTTTCTAGACCCAAAGGAGTCTTGTCCCAAGATGAAAGGACCCAATTTTGCGAAGTCCTTGTGTGGTTCTGACACCAGGCTGTGGCTGGGATTTAGGGTGCAAGTTGTCCTAGAAGCTTCATTGCTGAGCACGGGGCGCTCGATGTGCGAGTTATGTTTGGTGGATGGATAAAAATGGAAATGAGATTATGCTCACCTTCTTGAGTTGTGCAATTGGCACAACTCATGTGATGTAACATATGGTGGGCAAGCTCCGCTGCCTATGGGAGGTTATCTCTACTGCTGAGTGAAGAGGCAAGGAAGGAAGATCTTCTTAGGATGCAAAGATCGCTGGCGTTTCCCCCATATAGGTCCCCAATGAGAACCGGCGCTTGGCGTGTGCAGTAAAATTGTATTTATTTACAACTTATTATATATAAAAACAATAAAATAAAGAGACGCGTTTCGAATCCGGAATGGATTCTTCCTCAGTCGGATATAGAGATATTCATGTGTTGGTGGTATTTAAGCTGCAAATTTTGGCGCCCAACGGTGTCGGTACCGGGTTGCCGCAGGAATAGTAATGGATTACAGAGTGGAATCCAATTATGAAAGTACAGTTATGAATAGGATTATACATATATAAAACCACATGGTAAACATGAATAATATGATCACATAGAATTTAAAAAAATAAATAAATATACAATAACATACCTTATAAACACATGCATTACTGGAACTGTAATTTTCCATTCTCATGTTGATGTATCCATAATATGTAACAAGATTTCCCATGTGACGATCTTTATGGGTGATGAAAATCTCTTCGAATAACCCCATAAAGAGGTTGGCGTATACTGGGGCAACCCGTGTACCCATCGCCATCCCTTTGACCTGATGATAGGTTTCCCCCATGTACACAAAGTAATTGTTTTGTAAAATGAATTGGGGGCATTGTAAAAAAAAAAAACGTTTCTGATCATGCAGTATGTCTATATCTTGTTCTAAGGTTTGTTCGATGCATGCAAGACCAATCCAATGGTCGATGTTACTATACAGAGCTGTTGCATCCAAAGTGACTAGGTGATAGTCCTGTTTCCATTGTATGTCCTGTAATTTTTTAATCAGGTCCCCTGAGTCCTTAATATAACTAGGTACTGATCACATAGGGTTGTAGAAATAGGTCTATATAATGTGATAAATTGCCGGTAAGACTATTGACATTAGACACTATAGGTCTGCCCGGTGGTTTATTCGGGTTCTTGTGCACTTTAGGAAGATGATAAAAATAGGGTTTGCTGGGTTGATTAATGGAAATAAATTTCTTTTCTTTTTTGCTGAGATAGCCGTTCATATATCCTCTTTTTATCAGTTCATTAAAATTCTTAGTAATCGATGGAAATGGGTCAATTATTTATCTTTAGGTAATATTCAGGGTCTGAAAGTATTTTAAACGCTTCCTCTTCATAATCCTCTAGGTTTTTTTTTTATAACTGTCCCTCCCCCCTTATCAGCTGCTTTGATGATAATGTTTTCATTATGTTCTAGATTTTTTAGTGCTATTTGCTCAGATTTATTGAGATTTTTTGGTTTATTGATGCGTCTCCTTGTTTGTCTTGGATTTGTGGATTTAGTTTTATGGTCTTGTCGTATGTTATTTAGTTCATTCGCCACGATATCGTGGAAGGTCTTGATGTGATTACCCTGGTTTTCTAGTGGATAAAGCGAGGACGGTGGGTGAACTTCTTTGTGTACAAACTGATCAGTATTCGAATTAGGATCTTTAGTAGTGGTTGCCATTGCGTTGCTCCTGGATTTTAGGTCAAAATGTTGTTTGATTGTTAATTTCCTCTTGAACTGATGTAGATACCAAAATAAATGAAATGAATTAGGTTTATTATTTGGACAAAAAGATAGTCCTTTTTCTAAAAGACTGATCTTATGTTTGGTGAGGCTCAATTTTTTTTTTGTTGAAATTATCATTACTTTCCCTAATTTTTTTTATTCTATCCATGAATTCTTTGTGTTTAGTATTCGGAGAGATCTGTTTGGGGACCCCGTCTAAATTGGGTGGAGGTGAAATGGAGGGGGGGGGGGGCGCGGAGTGGAGGGGAGACATTGTGTTGAACTTGCAACAGGTGTTTGGTTTATAGTGGTCGATCCCATGGGATTCTTATTTGCTTCGGTAGCGGTATTAAGGATGGCCTGGGTTCTAGGGACAGGTATTGTTGTATACTGGGTGGTCCGTGACGTGTTCGTGATGGTGATGGTGTTTCTAGATTCTCCCTTATTTATGGCATGGGTCATTGGTGGTATCTTTATTAAGCCTCTCTGATCGCGATTCTGGTTATAGAATTGACGGGTATTCGGGGTAAAATTTTTGTGTGTGCCCCGGTGGCCTTTGGTATTTGGTTGGCCTTAGTTTGGGATTGATTTTTGGGTTGTCTATAATTATTGGATGTTTTATCCATTCTGTCTCGTTTCTACTTATGTGCTTTTTTATCAATTAGACTTTCCTCTGACTTATTAAGCCTGGATGAAATGTTATGACAAACGTGTTGGAAATCTGTATGTGGCTCGAAACACTTAATTGTTCTAATATTCTATGTATATTTTTCTTATTATTGTGATACATTTCGAGTCTCTTATTTTTAATCATCTCAATGCATTTATATGAAAATGTGTCGAGCATCGATTCCCAGCTGGAGGTGTAAGTGGCATCATCTGGGAAGGTGGATGGGATGATAATTCTTAGACCTACCGGGGCAATGTGCTACTTAATATAAATTTTCAAAAACATATCAATTTCTCTTCCTGAAGGTTTCTATTTGATGTCCAATGCTGTCCTTTTCCAATTTGAAAAACAAAACCTGAAAGTAGAAGATATCCCGAGAAGTAGTGCATGGAACTGGAAGAGGCGAGCTCTATGGCTCTATCTTGAAATGTCTGTAGACAATGAAATGGTTTTGACCCTTTAGGTTTATAATAAGGGGGTTTGAAGCATTGGTTGTCTTCACAGTAAACAAGGGAGAATAAAACCCTTGCAGCTTTTTCCAAGGGAGTATCAAGGTCTGGCCCAGGGAAATCCACACAGCTTGGTCATGGAATGAATTGAGTTCATCCATAAATGAAGTCTGTTCATCCCTCATTATTTTGCCTATGCACCACTTGCATATAGGTTTTTTATATGTATCATAGCACATATAACATCTTCTACAGCTTTGTGATTCAGAAAGTTTCTCCTCCTTGCCTTTCCCCAATAACCTGAATCCTCCAGGAAATGAAGGAGTAGGAGAAGATTTGTAACAGGAGATTGATAGAAAGAATACGTTAAGGGGAGCTCATCCCCCTGTAAAAGGCTGCAGCCAGCGTCCTCATTCCAAAATCCGGTTCCGAAATGTCACCTCCGGTCACAATGGAAGTCGGCACGCAGACTTGCTAGAAAGGATACAGGCGCATGGAACGTCCTGCTCAGGTTCCTTCATGCGCTGGGTGCCCGAGGGGGAGAGAGACACGGAGATCGGACAGAGAAGTTAAGGGAGGGAGACAATCCGCTCACAAACCTGATCTAGGCAACTTGGTTCAGAGAACCACACTCATAAGTACAGATACCTCCCTCCCACCTCCACCTGGAAGATGAGAGGGAGAAAGTTCTCTCCATCCTCACCGCTGTGGGAACAGGAAGGACACTTGCGGGAGGATGCAGGGAGGGGACTTTTAACCTCTCTCCTTACTGTTCCCACAGAGGTCAAAAGGCATCCCCCCATATATCCATCATGGGGGGGCGTGGTGGAAAACTAAGTTACTTACCCTGCTCTAGCTCCTGTGTCGCTCCAATACTTCCAGTTTCTAAACTGCCCTTAACTGGAAATTTTGGTGGTGGTGGCTGAAGTTAAGCTCCCTTGGATTAGGGGATAATACAGGGATCGAAGTCCATGGGAAAACAAAAGTAGCACCTCATGTTTGAGGAGGCCAATCATTTGATAAAGTGGTTCTTCAATCACTCACAGAACTTCTGGTTGGTTGCAGGGCACGAAAGCAGAAGTATCAGTGCGACACCAGATCCAGGAGTGGTTTAAGCAATTTTTTTAAAATTTCCCCTAACCCTGGAATTCTAGGGAGGTTTTCCATCTCATGCCGTGTTAAAAAAAAAAAAAAATAATTCTTAATAAATGCTGTGTATTGTAAGTACATAATTCAACCTTTGCAGTGCATAATCAGCCATAACCTCATAACCTTTGGGGATCTCAGAAATATACTATGCCTAAAACATTCTATACAGTACCTCTATGGATTCTCATGTTTGGTAAAAATCCAGATGTTTCATACTGCATTAGAGTCCCCAACCGATCTGCTGCACAAATGAGTTCCTGTATTTCTGGTTTGTAGCTTTCAAAATTCTGTGGCAAAACATCTCTGAAGAGAAACACACCAAATGTTAGAGCTCTCAATTCATGTATTTAAAAAAGAAATTTCGTTTCCTGCAGCCAGGCAGTCTAGAAAGACATGTGGACTAAGAAAAACCCCTGACAGTGATACAAGTATAAGACTTGATTGTAGACTTGGGAGAACCAAGTGTGACAACTTTATTACCAGTAATGATGTGCATCATGGCTAGTAAAACATATTAAGACTACATTGATAAATGTCAAACGTAAGACTCTCAAACTATTTTTCAACCCACCTACATCTGTTATTTCCACAGATATGCTCATTAAAAGCAATCTTGTTGTCATTAATGTTCATTGAATCTTCCTCTAATCTCATCTAAGAATCATACCACATATGGCCAGCCAACACGGTGGCTGGCAGAAAGAAACCTTCTAACATCTTAAGTAGCTGGTGCAGAGGATAAGTCAATACAGAGAAATTGAGATTCTTATCAGTAAAATCAATATTAAAACTTATTCCTGTGCTATATCTGAGAGCACAGGCCGCATGTTTGTATATATCAATTGTCACAACAAATGCTTGCACGTGACAGAAATAGGGGGGGGGGTGGCATTCTGTCGGACAACCCAACGGATTCGGACAACGCTGCGGGATTTAAGATTTAGAAATGTGTCGCAAGACATACACTTACAAGCACCGGGAAAAAGCAAGTGAACTCCGGCGGACCTCGGTGCAGAAGCGATGGATGCAAGAACTCGGGCGCACGACCTTAGTGAATCGCGGCAGACCCGAATCTTCGTCGGACAAAGCACCACGGGATTGCGACAGTAAATCTGCCCCAATGGCTCTGAAAGTATAATTTCACAGAAATGGCAACACACTCAGTGGGGGAGATTTATCAGAAGTGTCTGAGAGCAGAACTGTTCCAGTGGTTCCGACCCTACCGAGTGGCATACACTGTGAATGAAGCTGCTTTGTATAGTATTACAAAGTTTACCATTATCACCTTTAATATAAATTTCTGAAGGTAGTTACACTAAGATAAATGCAATAAAGAATATCAAATGATGCAAAGAAATAAATAACATTAAGAATTTACTTTATGTGAGGCTGTAGTCCTGGCTGTTCCTCATAATCTTCTATGAGAAAGGGGAGATTTTTTGCCCAATGATCTTTGAAATTTCCAGGCAGATCAGCATCAATATTATATTCTGTGACTGGTGTATCAAGATGGGAGTGCAGGTAGCGAGAGTATTCTGCAAAACAAAGGAATCAAGCATTTCTATATATTTATTTTGTACATTTCCTGACTAGATTTATCTAGGTCTATATTTCATGTGGCTGCTACAAGGAACATCCAATTTTACATGGCAGCGTTTCCTAAACTGACCATAGCCGTGTAAACCAAATTCACTGTATGAGATTTATGATACAACACTCTCATAGCTGGCAGTAGCTGGGCAGGCATATGTGAGCCACGCTCTAGAAGAGGAAGGGTGACCGCCCTCCTCTTTCCATGGAGAATAACGCTCTATCATTTCACGGCTATGGAATGGTATGGTGAGCACATGTGGTACTCACCGGATTGTTTTGTGCAGCTCTTGCTGTCTATGGGGAACTTTTGTACGGGTCAAAGCTTGCGGTCACACATATCCCGCTCACCTTCATGTGAATGCAACCTTAGGCCTCTTGCCCAGAAGTGGGCTTAAGGGTTCCCAGCTCGCATTGTGTGCTTGAACTCAGCAAGTCAGTTCCGGTTTCTGAGTGTCCGGGTCTGATGTCCCAGTCACAAGATGCAAGTTTGATGAGAGTTTGACTCAACCCCCATTTTTCACCATGCACATAAGTTTGCTATAATGATAGTGTATCCCCCATTGCTTTTTTGCAGATTAAAACTACATTCTCACAAGCCCTACCTCTTAGGTACTTAACATTCAGATATTCCTGGCTTGCTTTCTGACCAGGCATTGGATCATTTAACATAACTTTAGTCTGAGCTTTTATTCCTTCATAAAAATGACCCATAGAGACATGGCTGAGTCCTTTCATGTACTGGCACACTTCATTATATGGTTCCAGCTGAAGGCATCTCTACAAAGAAAAAATACAAATTGTAAATGCTGTAGGACTAAAAAATATAAATGAAAAGCAACCAGCACAACAATGCATCATATACTGTGCAACATATAAATTTACACCTTAAACGGGATGCTCCAGCAAAAACTACAAACATTTAGTATTTGCTCAATTATGATGAGAAAAATGGTATTCTCTCATATTTTTATTGCCATTTGAAGTCACAGTCTAACATTAAGTTTAAATTTACATATACATGGTTTTTTTTTCTTTCTAATACACCAAAGCATTTAAACCAAATCTACCATCAAAATCAAGCATAATAAATAGCATAATAAATCTGGGAATCTTATTCATAGATACAGGCACTGGGACTGTGGTAACCTTTTTTGTTTCTTCCAGGTACAGAGGTAGTTACACTGTGCAGGAGAATGTCTAACCCTCCCCCTTCTACTGCACAGTGTAACCGCCTGTGAAGCAACAGAAAGGAGGGGCTCTAGTAACTACTCCCTTGTGACTCATTAGCAAAATTTTAAAACTTGATTTTGGAAGGAAGGAGACCAGGGATGACAAATTGAAGAATACCAGTGTCATGTTGCCTGGATCTAGGAGTCAGTGTTCATGGCTTATCACGCTTGATGGTAATTTCCTTTAACACAAAAACATCTCAGTCACGTAAAAACTCACCTTAAAGTTTGTCAGTGCCTCCTGCAGGCTGCCATGGTGGTAAAGCATTATTCCTCTCAGCTGAAGTGTCTGCACATGATTCTGATTCAGCATCAGCGCTTTCTGGAAATTCTCTGTGGCCGCTTCAAAATTACCAAGCTCTCTAAAAAAAATAAGAGAACCACAGTCAGAGGTGTCACTAGGTCAAAAGATCCAGGGCACAAGACCTTGATGTCTCCAGGCAGGTTTAGATTGTTAGGAGGTCTCCTGACACATGCATCTGCATCATGTAGCTGTACATAGAGATGGAGCAAAGATAAACTCTCACCTCTGCAGGGCCCTTCATGCTAGCCACAGGCCAGTTACCTTGTATAGAGTCAGCAGCTTTAGACTTGCAGGCAGACAAGCCGTAGTCCTTCACTCAGCAGCTCCTCACACAGGCCGTGTAATACTGTGTCCAAACTAGAGGGAGGATTTGAGCAGCCACTACTGCAACTAGATAGGATTATGCCATTTATCCTTCACCCATATCCACCATAAACAGCGTTTTATGTGAAAATGTTCATACTGCAGTTTGTGTATACACTGTATGTATACATATGCGTTTATGTATGTAAATGTGTGGATTTGCATACATATAGCTGTGAAGGTGAATATTTAACGTCCCCCACCGGGTACTAGCCTTTCTCTTGGTCTGGATGAAGCTGGCGAGCAGATTACCAGAGTCGTCGGCTGTTGCGGCCTTTGGCACGGGAGGGGCATGGTGTTTGGTATGCGGGAAAGGAAGCAGGTGGTGTGTGCAAGAAAATTGCGGTAGAGAGACAGTAAACAGCAAGCAATGGCCTTATAAAGCAGCAGACTCCATAGTGCAGGTCTGCATGAGGAAGGATGCTCAAAGCCTGGGTAATATCTTCAGGCTGGGCTGGTAAAGCTGGAACAGAGTCCCGATAGTGTCTCTCAGTCCTTAAGGCCTATTCTCTTGGGATTGGCCAGGGTGTCAGGCCGCTTGCCTGTGACACCTTTGCTTCCTGGTCTGTAACACTTGGACTGAATTCTGGAATACTCAGACTGACCAGGTGCTCCCACCCACAAGGTAACCAGAACACAGTCCAACCTGCTTACTCCTTCCTTACAATAATGATATATCATTGGTTAGAACAGTTAACTCATGACCTCCCAGGCAGAATCCCACAGCTGCAATTACCAAGTTTCCCATGCTTGAGTGGAGATTGAGGTGATCAATCTCACCAAGTAGCTACTGACACTTTCGCAACACCTACCCAACACCTCACATACATCTGTGTGTATAGGGCATGCATTTTGCGTGTGCAAAACAGGGTGTGTGCCATAGTTTGTGGCACTGGCATGTGAGACTTTCTCTATAACCTGCCATGGGCATGAGCCCATAGAAAATAATGGGGCAGTGCAAAAGCCACAAAAAAAAAAAAAACTTGGGTTCTCAAAAAGATGGCCGTACCATCCCAATAAAGTTAGCAATTGAAATGTCAGCTGAAAGCAAAATAAATTGGGATCCCGGTGATTGCACCGACCCAGAGAATTAAGGGGGAGTGCACAGTGAAAGCCGTAAAAACAGAGCCCACAAGAAACTCATCTTTTTTATGACCCTTGCAATACCCCTGACCTCAGAACATTTTCATGGCCTGAATTCCTTAAGGCGTTTTGGAAACACCAGTGTAGGAGTCACCCTTGTCCGTTTCTGATAACAAACAGACTGCTTCTGTATTATAGTATAGAGAATACTGATGAAAAAGATAATGAATAGTGGACTAGCATATATGCATCTGTCACTAAATGGTCATGAAAACGGTGACAAATTAAGAGAGTGGTCTGGCTCGCTCTTAAAATTTGTTTAAATTAAACAAATTATTTCCTTTTTCAATATACATAGCATAGGCATTGATACATCAAATCATACTTTCATATGCCATATTATTCTGCATCATATATATATCCACCTCATTACAGGCGGTCCCCTACTTAAGAACACCCGACTTACAGACGTCCCCTAGTTACAAACGGACCTCTGGTAATTGGTAATTTTCTGTACTTTAGTCCTCGGCTAAAATAAACAGCTGTAACAGTTATTACAGTTGTCTGTAATGAAGCTTTATTGTCAATCCTGGTTCTTATGACAAATCAACAATTTTAAAATCCAATTGTCACAGAGACCAACAAAAAATTTGGCTGGGGTTACAATTATAAAATATACAGATCCGACTTATATACAAATTCAACTTAAGAACAAACCAACAGACCCCATCTTGTACGTAACCCGGGGACTGCCTGTATAAAATTCACACCCCCCTTCCTCGTCCAAAAAAAAAAAAACAGTACAAATCCTTAACAATATTATTGTGTACTACACTTTTTTTTTCTTCCTAGATTACAACTTCTGAAACCGATTATGGCCTACCTTCCATGTTTTAGCCCACTTTCTCAATGTATTCTTTCCCATACCCAAGATTTTTTTAAATCTTTTAACTCCACTCTTACGTACTTCATCATCATTTAGCCTAATCAGACCCAGGATGGCCACTTCGATATTCCTATCCAGACCACTGCCAGGGATTCTTCAATGAAAACAAAAATAGTCTCCCAATATTTTTTAATTCTATTACATCCTCAGATAACATGTAAGAAATCTGCATCTTCAAACAAGCATCTATTACACCTCGAGTCTCTCCTGATCTTCATTCTACAAAGGAATACCAGAGTGTAATATAGCTGGTTAGTAATATTGAATTGCACCATTCTGTGATTCCATGAGATTGATAATGAACAGATTCCCTTGCAGGGATTTTTCCCACTTCTCGAAGTTCCAATCTTCCACCACTTCTCCCCATTTCTGTGGAACACTGGAGAGCTTCTTTTGATTCCATGCCTTGATCGGGTATTTGTAAATTCTCTAAATATTTTTATTAACAGTGCCTGAAAACCTTTTAAATTCTAGACACTTGTGTGTTTCCTCAATTAATCTATTTTTATCAATAGCACAAAACGTGTGATAAATCTGAAAAGGATCGAAATACCCCCTATCTTCTCAAACTCAAATCATTGGCCTTTAGTACATATTTGATTACAATACTTAACACCAATTCACCCAATATTTGTTATCAGGAATAGACCTGAAATCTTCAAAAATTAAAATTATTCCAAATTGGTGTACAAAAACAAGTTTCCGTTAATATCAAAATCTTTCTCAGTGATTGAAAACAATTATTCAACAATGTAGCTATCAGTAATATGCAATAAATCCCTTTGATCAATTCCCCACTTTCTAATAACTCACCCATTGTGTCCCTATCCCCTACATTAAGTTTCAACAACCTAATAAAGGCACCACAGTTCCTCCGGGACAATAAGAGTGCTGCCTGGGAAAAAGGGGGTTTAAATATTCCTTGGATATTTTATGGCTTCCAAGGTCAATACAACCATGTCAATTTCACCCTGGCCTTTCCCCCCTTCTCCAAATGAAATCTCTCATTATGCCTTCTATTTTGTCAACCCATCTTCAGCCAATTCAGTTTTTTTTAGATTGAGCACCAATATTTTCTTCCATTTTTATTAAGTACCGGCAGTCCCCAGGTTACTTACGAGATAGGTTTGTACTGAAGTTGAAATTTCTATGCAAGTTGGAACAGGTATATTTTAGATTTGTAAAAAAAAAAATCTGTCCCTATGACAATGGGATTCTAAATTTTGTGCTGTCAGGTGCAGAAGAATTATTAATAAAGCTTCATTACAGACGCCTTATATCTGATCACTACAGATTGGGTCTAAAGAAAAACATCCAGGCAGCTTCACCAGAGGACACAGTGGGCAGAGAGGTCTGTCTGTAACTTTGGTGTCCTACAGGGACCGCCTGTATTCATCCATTTCAATTATATGCAAATAGGTTTTTCCAGGCTGGGAAAAGAAAACTAAGGAAAACCATTTGTAAGGCAGCTCCCTTGACATCAAGCATCACTATCAGGAAGCCTTATGACATGAAGCCGAATTCCCAACTGTACACTGTACTGAAGAGATGCAACAACATCGAAACAGTGCCAAGTACAAAGGTTCAAGGCGTTGAGCCAAAACGTCACTATTTGTTTATACACTGCCGCAATAAAAAAAAAAAAAAAAGTTTAATTGATTCAACAACAGTTGTTTTTGAGTTGTATATGGGGTAGGAACCCTTGCAGAGTACCTCCTACATTGGAGTGCTTGGATATATTTTGAGTACCATAGGTAAAAGGATTAGATAAGTGGCTACAATCTCCTTCCACTGCTGTTCCACAAATGTCATCCTAGTAACATAACCCATGACATAACCCATGACATATAACCCGTTTGTGGTTATAAGGGCTAAGCATTTGACTATATTGTCATGCGGTATACTTATAGATATACTGCACTTGTATGCTTATAAAATATGATTGACGTTCCTGTACATTTTTCCTGTGAAGATGATGCTTTTATGCTTGCGGACCAAGTATGCATATTGTACAACTGTACGTCGTCCTTTGTTATCTTCCTCTTTCCAGGCCATCATCTATGCACTTTGTTTACTGTGTACATTGCATCTCCAAAGTACCCTTAATAAAGTTTATTACAAAAATTTATTTAAATGCATCGGGTTTCCATAGCACTTAAATCCTTTACCAAGCATTTTATCTATACTTTGTCAAGTAAACAACAAAACGCTCACATCATTAGGTTAAAGATTTCCCTTTGTTCTTGCTGACATATATGCAGATTAGGAGCAGAAACCGATAAAAAAATGGAACAGAAAAGTCGTCCTCTTGGAAAAGAGGACTTGTAGACTGCTGCTGTCTGACTGACTGTATAATGTGCACATGGAAGAATAATTTAGCAAAGCATAAATACCTGTAGGCCTGGCCAAGGCTTTTATATGCTTCAATGAAATTTGATTTCTGCTTCAAAGCTTCCTTAAAGGTTTCAATAGCTTCCTGCAAAAGAATGTAACAAACTATAAAACCAATTCCTACATATACTTGTATTTGTGCTTTAAGATGTTAAAATAAAAAAATAAGGTCAACCACTTTTACAAACAGTGGTAAAGATGCACAAGTTCAAAAAAAAAAAAAAAAAAAAAAAAAAGAAGTAGTCTAAAAATTTTAATGGTATGTTTAACTTTCTCTTCCTCTAAAAGGGGTTTCTCCACTGCTGGCCTTGGTGCTTTGTCCCAGCTGTATGGCTCTCAGTCATATGATCTATCACGTTCAAAGCGACAAATCAGGAATGTGACGTAAAGCTGAAGAAACAGGAATTTTACAATTCCCCCAGTCACCAATTGACCCAGGAACCATGGTTTTCAATGTTGTGTTGAGTGGAGTGCTATGAATTCTTTTAGTTTGTAAAAAAATTAGGCTGCAGAGTCCCCACTTAGTAACAGCTTTTATCTCTCAGCAGAGATCCCTACTCCAGCTTGTATAGTGGGTGTCTATGGAGGTTGGCTTCATGCTTAGATCAAATCTCCCTGTGTTATACAGTTCCTTAGCCCATCTTTCCATATCTAGCTGAAAGTTAAAGCAAGCGACAGTGAGAAACATGTCTGTTATCAAATACTGGTCATTGAATATTATAGCCATGTAGACAAAAACCTACTGCTCAGAGCTGTGTAAAAGAGCAGAGCAGCTAATACATAACACACAAGCGTGTTGACAGCTTTGAAAATAGGCAGCAGAAAAACAGTGAAACGTGCCCTTTAAGTCTAAAAATCGCAAAAATGTATGCAACATGAAACACTGAGCCTGAATGATTTAGTAGTACCCAACCAATTACCACCCATTAAGTCAAATAAAACTGCTGTTGCCATCTTAATAAGGGTAGACCCCACCTTAGCCAGACATGGAAGGAAGGATAGGGAAATGGAAGGAAGTAGGACTGATCCACCATAAAAGGAGAGACATTTGAATGCGTTGCTCATAGAAGTGACTGTAAGATATGGAAGCTCAGAACCTACAGATCTGACATAGTTTGCCGTTCATGGCTGTTTCTGTAAAGGTCTTCTATAGGAGTTAGAGAGCGTATCTAGCAACGCTTGATTTGCCACTTCCAAAACACTCAGACCTCTATTTCCATCTCATCTATGCCCACATGAGACAAGAATACACCGAATATAAAATGTACACATAACTTGCGGTCACATAGAGTCACTCCCCACAAGCCTAAAACTGGTTATTACACATACTACTAAATTCAGATTGTCATAGCATGGGATTTTAATTATGCAAGACAATATTGTTTTCCTTGACTATTACCTTCAGCAGGCCTCTGTGGAAAAATGTCAAACCTTTGTACAAAACTGCTATTGGCTGATTTTGGTTTAGCTCCAGGGACCGCTGGAAATCTTCATGTGCCGCTACATAATCCTGCCATAAAAGGAAGAGCTTTATTCCAGATCCGTACAAATGTACATCTAATCAGTGAATACAAATTTTTAAAAAATGTACAGCTCATTTTCCAATGTTTTTGAAGCCATGGTAAAAATAGAATAGAGAATTAACATTTATGGCTTCCCTAAGGTTTTGGCCATCATTATAATAGGTGGAGGTATAACCTCCACGTACTCCAAATTACAAGAACGATCAAAATAAATACAAATTACAACATAAAATAATGTCCTTACCTCTGATATAAAGAAAAGGGTTCCACGGTGCCTATATAGCCGTGCGGATGGCTGTAGCAGAATAGCTCTAGTCAGGTCACTAAGCGCTTCATTAATCCGACCCAGTGGAGACAAAATCTGCAGAAAGAAATATAAAACTTATAATATGCTTGGTATAGCTAAACAAAATCTACAGGACATAAGGTGCATTAAAATAAGGGGATACATGGTCGCCGTATAATGTGCAAGTTAGTTATGTGTGAGTTTCCCACAATTAGTTATGCAATACAACAGGAAACAGCTTGGATACTGTAAGTACAAATGTCTGCTCAGAGGTTACAAGTTGTTGGATGATGCTAAAGTAGTCTATGTTCACATGCAGGATAAAATTTCCACGGCAGAAATCTGAGGCTGCCACAGAGATGCACCACTTGTAAAAGCTGTAAACCTCATTCACATACATAGAAATCTGTGAAATCTGCACTCTATGTGAAATATGAATCCCAAAATGCATGTTATGTAATGTAATGTGCAAGTAGGACTTGAACGCACTCAAAATAATGACCTTCTTAAAGAAATATGTGGCCACCTACATCTTTTGTCTAGAACTACAGTGCAGCTCCCATTCCTCTCTTCAGCAGTATGTATATACGCAGCCCCCCCAAAAAAATGAAAGGGAATACATCATACAGATCTAGGAGGTGTTATTTGAATGTTCCCCATTTTTTTGAGCAGCGTACATGGGCAATGGGTTGGTGAGTGTACAAATTCATATTAATAAACCATAAAGCACATGTATCAAACTTTTTGCTAGCCTTTTTCTTTCTAGGAGCAGAAAAACTGCTAATATACAACTGACCAACAGAAAAGCTAAACTTATGATACATGTACCTAGGGTTATCTCCAGGAAGAAGAGGATTCCCCCCTACAATAAGACAACAAGTGCAGATGCAAGACATGAGAAAGCCTTCAGCGCCTCTTACTTCTGCTCTCTGCTCATACACTTCTGGGTGATTCGGCTCCATGCTGATAACACGGCTCAGCTCAAATAAGGCCAATTCTGCATTTTTTATGTCCTTGAAGAAAAGAAAGTAAACAAATGAATGACAACCACCACAATTGTAGCTTTAGACCTAGGCCTCCCTTCACACCAAAACATTTAGGTGGCCATGGTAGAAGTTGTGGGTCACTACTGTCCTATGTAAAATATAACTGCAAGCCGAGCATGATCATGTCACAGAGTTGACTTATAAGCATTCAAGTGCATACCTCCTAAGACTCTAGGTAGAAAAATAACTGTCTATCCTACAGAAAGGTCCCCCTGATCAAAGGAAATCTACCACTTGGTTAGCAACGATTTGAACCAAAAGGTACTCACTGCTCTACGCTTTCATAGTGATCCTGGATCATATCTTGACTAGCCTAAAAAATGTTTACTTAGCCACAAAACGTCTTGTAACAATATTCAGGTGATTCTCTGGCACTCGGGTACATCAATAATCCTTCTCGCCACTCTGCCAGCTTCTAATTATGAACACCTCCTTTCTCCTGTGCGATCCACCCCCTCCCGATTCTTCTCCGAGAGCCATCACCCAGGAGTTCTCACGCTGGTGCGTTAGGCATGTGTATGCCAATGACAGTGCCATGTGTGTGTGTATAGATGCAGCCGATTCAGTGTTGTTATGGTGTAGCTGCACTGAGGTTGCATCCAGCTGCGCAATACACGCACAAGAAGTGAGAACTTCCAAGAATCAGGTGACATCACCGTCTATCAAAGAAGAATCAGAGGAAGGGGAGAAAAAGGAAAAAAAAAAAAACGCACAGGAGAAGGAGGTGTGCATAATTAGTAGCGGGCAGAGTGTCGATGAGCATTAATAATTCTTTATATAGCGCACACAGATTACGCAGAACAGAGTTTGCAAAATCAGTCCCCATCCCCAAGGGGCTCACAATCTAATCAACCAGCATGTTTTGGAGTGTGTGAGGAAACCGGAGAACCGGTAGGAAACCCATGCAAATACGGAGAGAACATACAACTCTTTGCAGATTTTGACATGGATGGGACGCTAACCCAGGACCCTAGCGCTGCAAGGCTGCAATGCTAACCACTGAGCTACCCTGCTGCCCTACCCCGAGCACCCGAGGATCATTTGAAGATTGTAACAAGATGTTTTGTGGCTAACGTAAACGCTTTTGAGGCTAGTCAAGATGTGATCCAGGTTTTCTTAAATTAACACATGTTAAATGTAGCTCCCAAAAAACTACATTTAAATAAAATATAAAATGGACAGCGCAGATTTACCAGACCAACCATGACAGTTTCACTTACCTGCAGTCCTTTTTTACCATATGCTATTCCTCGTCCATATATTGCACTAACAAGATCTGCATCCTCCTATTAAAAATAAAGAAAACACATTATTTATTAAATACTAGTAAATAGCATATCCAAAGTAAGTGACTGTTCTTGGTAATGAATCCATTTAAAGGGGTTGTCTGTAGGATAAAAAAAATGACACTTTCTTCCACAAATAGTCTCATACTGGACAATGGATTGTGCCAGTAGAGGAAATCAGCTGTATAGAGATGAATGGAGCTTAGCTGCCAAACCACACACTGCCTACGGTCAGGAGAGGCGCTCAAAGCAGCCATGTTTTTCTGCAGACAACTCCTTTAAGATAGATGATGGCCAGGGAAAAATATTCTATCCATCCAGTTGGAAATATTTGTAATACAAAAGCAGTTTTTTTCAAATACACAAAATAACCAAAACAAACCTACGTAGAAGAACCTTTGTGTGTTGCCAATAAATCTGTATATTGCTATACATGGCTTTGGTGTGGGTTACTGATTCAGCAGGAACAACCAACCACAAATTGGCAAAGCAGAAGGAGCTGGTTAGTGTTGCGGGAGCCACATGAAGGAGAATTTCCTTCTTCTACTACAATGGTTAGTGGGTGATGTGGCAGATTCTCCCTCAACTTAGTTGGACAAACACTTAAAGGGGTATTCCAGGAATCAGCATAATTCATATACAAATGGGCACTCAAAATATAAGCTAATGTGTAATTAGTTGTTATTTAAAATTTTGCTCCCCTTAGCAGAAAATGCTGGTGACATAGACTGTAATGAAGAATTAAAATGCTACCGGCCCTTTAATCAGTCCGTTAATTTCCTCCGCGCGGTCCGTTGCAGGACAGAAGATGGCCGCCGGTCACATGTTCACATCACATGTCCTGTACCTGTCTGGGCAGGTCATGTGATCACCACTATGTTTGGCTGTAGCCGGTTGGTTGCAGTGCATCCAGTATGGTCAGTGTTGTGGTGATGGCAGTTACAAATCATTACTATGGTAACAGAGCAAGAAAACCTGTTACATCATCACTGGGAGCAGAGCATAAGAGGGAGGAGGAGTTACTGAGAACTAAAGGATCATGGAACTTGTAGTTTCCAGTGGCGGCCATCTTAGTGATAACTCCACCTACTTTAGAGAGGCCATAAACTTTGTAAATCATAAAATCAAGCTATTTAAGCTCCGTTTTGTGACTAATGACATTGAGTATTGTTGTATTCATTTAGTTATATCATCATGGGTTTTTGTGTCAGACGTTCATATTCCCGGAATACCCCTTTAAGAATATTATCCAAAAAAAAAAAAAAAACGCATAACAAACAGTAATAACGGATTGTAACAGTTTTCAGATATTGAACATACAAAAGTACAAGAGTTGCTAACAAATTTACAGGTGGTTATAACCATATGGCAATATTTATATCAAAAGCCACACTACACAGTCATTGACAAGTAACAGTATACAAAATTATGCAAAAACATACCTGAAGCATCGAGGAGAAGTGTTTAATGGCTTCATCATAAAGGCCGCTCCCTATTAATACATACCCTATAGCTGGAATAAAATTTTTAAAAAAATAAAAAAAGATAAAATGAACTCCAAAAACAGAAGCAAAGATAGAATTCTACATCAGAAGATATATCACCTGAAATAGGTTGTCCAGGATTTTAAAAAGATTTTACATAAAGGTGGACACACCAGTAACAAAAAAAAACAAACAAAAAAAAAAAAAAAACACTAACTTATACTCACCTGGTCCGGCACTCCTATGCACCTGCGAAGCTCCTGCATGCATACTACACATTGAAATAGATTCCTTAGCAGACAGGTGACAGTGGTCCAGGAGCACCGGAGGAGGAAAACCTCCCACTCGCATCTCTGGAACTTCTCCCAAGCAACACCAATTCTAGGCAGGCTTATCACACTAGCTAACTGTATGTAACTTTAGCGTTAACTCTCTTTGTTAACCAATTCTGGGTACTCCCGGCTGTCTGTTATCTGGAAAATGCAAGGTACCAAGCTACAGGCTTCTCTGCAGTCCCACTGACTTTGTATACAAGATGGGGGCTGATGGCTGGTTCAAGCAGCTGCATTTTTATTAAATTATAATAAAAATGGACCATTATACAAGCTCTTGTACCTCTTTCATCATCTCCTTATCCTCAGACTGTAAGCTCTTCCGAGCAGGGCCCTCATTCCTGTGGTTTCATATTTTGTGTGTATAAGACATAAAGACGTCATAAGACATTACAGAGTAATATGTTCCCCAGAATCTGTAAAGCGCTACGGAATTTGATGGCAAATATAAAGATTACAATTATTACTGCGTGTGGTTTGTGGGGGAAGGGGAGGGTTCCTGGTGACAGGTCCCCTTTCAGCCATTTGCAAAATACTTGGTACTGTACCTTTCTTCTGCCCCGGCCCCCTTCGGGATTTTATGGTAGACTCTGAAAACACCATAGAGTTGTTGGTTTTTAACACCTTTATTTTAGCCATGATCATGAGCACTAGTAGCCAAATTGTGGACATTTTTCTTTTTATTTATAAAGGAGTGGATTTTGCTTACAACTGCTCAAAACACCAATATAGCATATAGAACTTAATGCACTGACTTTTGTTCATATTGCCAAATTTAATTCCAAGTTACAGCTTAATGGTTGATAAGAATTGGCTTTCCCAAGATTTTTATTTGTTTTTTTTTTTTTATTTCTTGTCATAAGCTTGTAGAACTTGAAAATAAATCTTATGTAAATAAGTCTTTTGATGGAATCAAAAACGACAGAGAACCTCACCACAAGGAGGTATCAATCAATCACTACAAAACCAGATAGGTAAAGGCAGGAAACGGAAAATTAGGCGACTTGTGACTAGATAAGAGGAAAATCCTCTGTCATCTTACAAAACATCATATGTATCTAAACGTAAACTGAAATCAATGGGGTAAAAACGGTTTTGTTTTATAGAAGCATAATGCAAATGTGAACTTAAAGGGGTTTTCCTCACGAAAGAAGATTCTCAAATCTCAATCCCCTAGTGATGTTTACACAATAAAGATCATTTTAACCCCTTTACAATTTTACTCAGTTTTATTTCTGTTTTAGCTCCTATCACTCAGTGATGGCCAGTGTAGTATTCCAGAGTGTGGGTGGGACTGTCTAAGCAGACACTTCATAATCCTAGTTCTGTCAGCTGAAAATGTGGTTAAATTAGCAGGGTACAGAATTATATACACTTTCATTTCCCTTCTGAACATTGTACTAGTATCAGACACATAGAAAGAGAGAGATGAGGCAGATCAGATATGAGATGCTTATTACACACTGTCAGCGCTGCTACATATCTGTTCTCACATTATGAGATCTCCTGTGACCAATTCTCCTTCCCCCGGATAACTTATCTGCCTGTAGCTTGAGGCTTCTCTCTCCTCACGATGTGCTGTTTGCTGGCAGGAAGTGAGTGTCAATCAGTGAGTGAGTTAAAAAGGTATTCTCATCTGGACATTCAGTTTTATTAATCTGCCATATATAAACATTTCTTCAATTGTATGTTATTAACCAAAATGTTCCTGTCTGAAGAGAATTTACCATTAATGTAGTCATATGGTCCCTTAGAAATCCTTGGATACGGCCACCTCTGCTAGAGAGATTGCACAAGGAAACAAAAAGTTTCTGAATATTAAATCTCCGAGGAGTTACTGCATGTCCTACAACCGTCCTGTGGCAATAAACGCTGAATCCATGTGGTCAGACAGAGCTCAAAATGTGCGGTGGTTGTATCCGGGGTAGCTCTCTCGTTTCTAATCGACAACATGGCAACATTTATGAGAAATTATCTTCGCACAGGAACATTTTTTTTTAATAACATCCAATTGAAGAGATGTTTACACATGGCAAATTAATTTAATTAAATTCCCAGATGGGAATACCCCTTTAAGTCTTG
This sequence comes from Engystomops pustulosus, assembly GCF_040894005.1. NCBI lineage: Eukaryota > Metazoa > Chordata > Amphibia > Anura > Leptodactylidae > Engystomops > Engystomops pustulosus. Next base: position 58,461,656 of record NC_092413.1, read on the forward strand.
GACTGCATGGGGTGGAGCTAGAGCGGAGTAGGCAGAGGGAAAAACTCAGCTGCACGGCTGTCACACAGAAATCCAAGATGGCGTCCTTACCCCAAGTCAGAAGTTACAGGGTTGTGTCTAGGGGCAACTGAAATTGTGTACACCAGGACTGATAGAGACATATATGTGAAATTCTGTATTTATGTTAATAACATTGAATTAGAGAATGTGCCATTTTGCTATCCTGAGTACATTTAAGAAACTTGTCTTTGTGGGAATACCCCTTTATATGAGAAATAAGGGATGAAATTGATTGGGGGAAAAAAAATAAAATAAAATCTCGCAGTGAGACAAGTTCTCCAAGACCTCTACACAATTTCCTAGGGACGTACCAAGTTCCTCATTTGTATCATCATTCTCTGTCACAAAGGGCAATCTCTTCTGCTCTGCCAGAGACTTTGCTTGGCTCTGGTAAAAATAAATAAATAAAAATATAATATATATATAAAATACAAAAAAATTTAAACAAGCAACTGCCTTACTAGTCAGTGACATTAGTACGAGGTCAAAAATGGCAAAGCACAGCTGTAAAAACATAGCAAAAGTAATTTACAAGATTGAGGCAATACCAGAATTTTTTCTGTGTTACGTGAAATGATGGATTCACACGCAGGGGAACCTCTTGGCTCACAGTCCATTTCGCGGAAGGTAAAGAATGCGGAATCTGCAAACGAAAGGTGGACTTTGCTTTATGGAATAATAAATTAGGAATACATATATTATTAGAAATATATAATATAGCTACAAAATGTGAATAGTTTATTTAGGTTTAAAAACATCAACTTCATTGTTTTTCCTTGAATATGTAAGGCATATGTCTAGGATGTCCCACAAGTGTTTGTAAGCCGTTTATCAACCCATCCGCCTTCAATGATCTTGTGACTACAAGTTGATAGGCTGACCCAAATTTATCAGATATACATGGTATATACTAAGGAAAAAAAAGGAATTTTCAGCACTTCAGTTACAAATATATAAAAACTTCACTTTATTTAGACAACAGTTGTGGAGATTGCATTTTCTTCCAGATTGCAAACCCAAAGCCAACACAGATCCTCCTCCTCTCCCTGCACTCCATAGTGGAGCTATGTACTAGGGAAACAGTACTTTTTATGTACTAGGGAAACAGTTAATATATACCGTTTTGGCAAGCTCTGTGCAGCGCTGCGTAATCTGTGTGCGCTATATAAATAAAGAATTATTATAATATATTAACCCATTCAATAAATATATTTCACCTGTTAAATTACCGTATTTTTCAGACTATAAGGCGCATAAAATAATCCTTTGATTTTCTCAGGAATCAAAGGTGCGCCTTATAGTCCAGTGCGCCTTATATATGAACCGTACTTACAGACAACAGCAGCCTTGTACATGCATTATGCATTTCTTTATTATGCAGTTTGATTTGCAATTTGTGAACGCAGTCGTAGGTGAACTGCACAGGAATGTGTTGTGCATTCACACTTTAGCAGCCTGTGTCTCTACTTACATGCCAAAGATAAAAGAAAAGACTGCCGGAAACTCAGGCCGGAATAGGACCTGCGTCCCGTTTTGCAGCCTGGGCAGTCAGCTCATATATTGGGCAATGTGTATGCGAAAGTGAATGTGAAAGTCCATAGAAATACATAGGGGACAAGTAGAAACAACAGCTGGCAAATGTCCCTAAACATTTGTGTGTATTAGCCCTTACAAAAAGATTTACTTGTTGGGGTGTCTGGTACATCCAGCAGGAAAAAGAAGTATAACAATGTCCTGCTGCACTGAGCTAATCTCATATCCAATAAATAAAAATAAAATAATAATCTTGCAACGATGCCACCTCCACAGAATCTGGACATGAAGGGGATGTGGCAGCTAGCGGAGTGGGCAGATGCAGGGTTTTTCTTCCCTGCATCTATGCACTTTAAATAGTCTTAACATTCATGCCTGAATGTTCGCTGTATCCTCTTCACCTATCCACCATGGTGGCGGAGTGTGGGGCTTCAACATACACCAGCCCATGGAGGCACGGCTCATGATAGATCTCCCCCATAGTATGGAATTGGATCAAATCTGCAGCTTGAATTCCCAACTATAATTTTCCTGCCCATATCTTTGAATCTTTGAAAAATTACAATCCTGATGCCTTTTGAAATATAAATTTCTCTTTACTACAATACCAGAACTGAATAAATTAGAGCTCTCCCTCCAGTCTCTGAGCCCAATTCATCTGGGCACAAGATGAAAGTTTCCTGCTTATTTTCACAGGAGCTTGAAGGAGATTTTTTATCTTAGGTAAATGAGTGAAATATCAGATAAAAGGCAATTCTACAAAAGACATACCTGAGGGGGCTAGAAGTTTAGTGGGTAAAGTTGGTGACAGGTTCCCTTTAAGACAACATCACTCATCGGGTGATATAACCAGACACAAGCCCAGGAAGAAGACGACGCAGAATCTAATTATTTCTTTACAAGGCCATGAATCACAGGCAAACTCAATGTTCTTAGGCTCATATAATGAGATTAGACAATTTTAAAAATAATACTAAATAGTAACATGTTCTACTCAAACTTCCGCCTATTAGTGCAATCTGTGTGCTTGACCCTCAAGATAACCTCGTTACCTGTGCACTTCAAAATACACTGCTCAAAAAAATAAAGGGGACACTAAAACAACAAATCCTAGATCTGAACAAATGAAATATTCTCACTGAATACTTTGTTCTGTGCAAAGTTGAATGTGCTAATTTGTGCTTAATAACCAATAGAAGACTAGAATTGGAGTCGCACACAAAATGAAAGTGGAAAGACACACTACAGGCTCATCCAACTTTGATGTAATTTCCTTACAACAAGACAAAATGAGGCTCAGAATTTTGTGTGGCCTCCACGGTCCTGTATGACCTCCCTACAATGCCTTGGTATGCTCCTGATGAGGTTGTGGATGGTCTCCTAAGGGATCTCCTTCCAGTCTGTGGTACACTGTGACGGTGGATAGAGCGAGACATGATGTCCCAGATCTGCTCAATCGGATTCAGATCTGGGGAATGAGCAGGCTAGTCCATAGATTTAATGCCTTCACCTAGCAAGAACTGCTGACACACTCCAGCCACATTAGGTCTAGCATCGTCCTGCATTAGGAGAAACCCAGGCCAACCACCTCAACATATGGTCTCACAAGGGGTCTGAGGATGTCCGGCTACTTTTGGCGAGCAGCAATGGCTGTACGGCCCTCCAAAGAAATGCCACCCCACACCATTACTGACCCACTGCCAAACCAGTTGTGCTGAAGGATGTTGCAGGCAGCAGATTGTCACTTCCATCACATGCTCAGTGTGAACCTGCTTCCATCTGTGTAGAGCATTGGTGCCATTGGCGAATTTGTCATTCCTGATGTTCTCTGGCAAATGCCAAGCGTCCTGCACAGAGTTTAGCTGTGAACACAACCCCATCTTCGGATGTCATAGTATCATCATGGAGTCCATGTCTAACAGTTTGTGCAGACACGTGCACATTTATGGCCTACTGGAGGTCATTTTGCAGTGCTCCTCCTGTTCCTCCTTGCACAAAGGCTGAGGTAGCGGGTAGCTGGGTTGTTGCCCTCCTACGGTCCCCTGCATTTCTCCTAGTGTATTGGACTGTCTCCAGCCTCTGGATACTACCAAACAGACTCAGCAAACCGTCTTGGCACAGCTCGCATTGATGTGCCATCCTGGATGAGCTGCCCTACTTGAGCCCGTCGTGTGGGTTGCCAAGGCGTTGTATGGAGGTCATATAACCACGTGGAGGCCACACACAATACCAAGCCTCATTTTGACTTTTAAAAAAAAAAAAATAATAAAGTTGGATCACCTGTCGTGTGTTTTTCCACTTTAACTTTCTGGGTGACTCCAAATCTAGGCCTCCATTAGTTAAAAAATTTGATTTCCATTAATGATATTTTTGAGAATATTTCATTCATTTAGATGTAGGATGTGTTCCCTTGATTTTCTTGAGCAGTGTCATTAAATAATATATGATATTCTAGTTACAAATGCAGTTAATGGATTATACACTGTCCATAGCATAAAACCACTTGAAAAAGGTTGCATATGTTCTCACTTTCAGGCTTACAGGGGAGCCTACAGCTGTGATGAGCTATCATGATAGCAAGCTGACCAATGGGGGTTTAGCTCTTGAACCTGCCACCAAACAAACCAACCCCCCCCCCCCGTCTACTTTGTATAAAATCGACATATGCTTTGATGGGGTAAACATCGGCCATATACTGTATAACCTACACATGGGAAAATGAGAGTCAGTGTTGCAGCATTAGAAAGACTTAGCTGCAGTCTGATGCCAAAGACCACCTCTTTCAAATGGGGGATTTTCTACATTTGAATCACATATGTACACTAAGGGTTAGTTATCTTATTCAGGACTTGCCATACACAGAAAGTGAGATCAGCTGTAACGATCAAGAGGACACTGTTGTTACGAGTGAAGCCTGGTAGCAGTTTCCTCCGTCTCCCATTCAGTAGACATGGACTACTCAGCAGAGCAAAGGATTTAAAGGAAACCAACCATTTAGAATGGCAGGGGTAAGCTGTAAGTACCGAGCACCAGCTCAGGGTGAGCTGGTGCCGGTACTTACTTTTGTTAGTGTTATAAACCGCGGTATCGCGGTTTTAACACTTTTTAAACTCTAGACCAGAACAGGCTTCGGCGCTGCGCGCGACCGTGTGCGCGCAACATCTCCGCTATTTCCTATGTAGGCGCGCGCACGCAGCGCCGAAGCCTGTTCTGGTCTAGAGTTTAAAAAGTGTTAAAACCGCGATACCGCGGTTTATAACACTAACGAAAGTAAGTACCGGCACCAGCTCACCCTGAGCTGGTGCTCGGTACTTACAGCTTACCCCTGCCATTCTAAGTGGTAGGTTTCCTTTAAGTATATGGGGAGAGCGTGGTAATGACAGCAGTCTCATCCAATCTTATGTGAAAGGTCAGCATTAGGCTTTATTCAACATCTAAGCAGATTCTTGGCAGTGAAAAAACAGATGTTATCTTTACAATTTTCAAAATGTGTGAACGGGTCTTTATAGCATATAGTCGGTAGCCTACAACAAAGTTGCAAGAAGACAGCGCTCACATCATGTGTTTAGCGCAACAAGCAAGCGCTTTAAGGAAATCATAACCCAACCACAAATGACAGGATGCTCGCTATTTCAGTCTTTAGTGTTACTTTTTCCACACTGCTTTAATCTTCTTCTTTCACTGAACCAGAAACACTACACAAGTCGCTTCTAGAATCTATAACAGAACATTGGATATTGTAGAAACCTTTTCTCATTTTTCTGTTTTATACCCTTTTCAGATTTTTCCTGGTAGTTATGCATCACAACCAACAACGGACACTACCATGGCAGAGACTACTGGATACTGGTATGATGCACTCATCTGAAGTTATATATCTTTTCAACTAAAGAAATTGCGCCTTAGCAGCGAGGTCTGAATACACTGCAGAATATAAAACCACCATTACCTTAAGGACCCTTACCAATCAGATTGCTATCCCTATCCTGTGGATAGAGTATAACGTGCAAACTTGGTACAACCCCTTTAATACATAATCTCAACAATGCATGCAAGGCGTATCCAAGCGTAAACTGCATATTTTTTCTGGAGGTAACTACTCAATTTTACCTCCGATTTGAGGTGTTGGTGTTATCTGTGGTGATCTTTGAATCTGTATTTTTCCCGCCCTTTTCTCTCCATGATTTATTCTAATGCTGCCTAGTGATGAGCCAAGGTTATTTGATTAGTCCTGTGGCTGGATGCACATGGGGTCTTGGCCAGTCTTGAAGCAATCCCAGCTGAGAAACATCCCACCTGGGCATCCATATTTTTTAATGTTTTGTTAGTGGTGGTTCCATGCGCCACATTTGTTGAGGGTTTTAGCCTATTTTCAGGCAGTTTTCCTGAATTGTCCAAAAAAAGAGATGTGGCCTAACACAGGCACCAGAAAATTCAGACGTAAACTAGACCAACAAATAGCTGGTCTAAAGTACGACAGTTCAAAACTACTCCAGATACATCGAGAATTATTTATCTAGGGCCACTTTCACAGGGGCCTTGTGAGAATATATGACTATATACATTAAAATGTATTAAAACACAATGAAACCTGCATATGTTTAGTATCTACATGATCGTAACAAACCAAAGTATAAAGCAGAGGTATTATTTGAAGCGAACGGTGAAAGCCTTAAAAACCAAGCCCACAAGAAAATGGAGCAAATGCGTTTCTACTTATATGTGAAATTAAAAATAATTGAAAAATATCACTTTATCTTTTCTAAAATTCTTGGTTGATCACTGTAAATGCAGATCTGGAGCATGGCTCTTATCTACTATAGCAGGAAAGCTGTAACTATGGTATAAGGTTTCTGCTGCTTCCCATAATGATAAGATGACATATTTCTATGTAAACAATGTCCAGAGAAATGGATTTTGACCATAACAGACCCATCTTGGTAGCCTGTAATATTTGTAATAAAATAAGATACAAAATATATCACCAGCAGGCCAAGTTATGACTGAGCACAGACAGATTACAGAAGGAATATACAATATAAGTGCTTGTGTCTGCCCCGCGGAAGTATAAACTTCTATTTAAGGAAATTTAGTCACAGAGAAATGTTTTTAAATCACAAGATAAATGAGAAAAATGTGTCATGTAATTCTCATATTATCTCTAAATTAAACATAAAGAGGGAAGCAATAAACAAGATTTAGTCAAAGAGTAATAAAACTGCACAAATGTACATTAGTTATAAGGGTTAGTGTTGAAAAGGGTTAACTCCATCAGGGAGCACAATTTCAGTATATATATGGGTGGTGTTTTTTGCGGATTTTTATGACGTTTACAATGTTATCAATTTTAGGACGGTGCGACCTTTTGATCACTTTTTATAGAATTTAAATTTTTTTTTAAAATGGCAAAAAAAAGTGCCATTTTCAACTTTGGGCACGATTTTCCGTTACGGGCTTAAACGCAGTGAAAAACCGTTATCAAATTTTGCTAGATCGGGCATTTTCGGACGCGGCAATACCTAATGTGCTTATGATTTTTACTGTTTATTTATATCAGTTCTAGGGAAAGGGGGGTTATTTGAGTTTTTAGGGGTTTTTTTTAAACTTTTTTTTTAATTTTTACTATATTTTAGACTCCCTAACGTACATTAACCCTAGGTTGTCTGTACAATCCTATCATATACTGCCAAACTACAGTATGGCAGTATATGGGGATTTTACTCCTCATACATTACAATGTGCTGATAGTCGAGACCCAAGGCTACCATGGCGCCATCTTTTTGAAGCCGTCGGCAGCGATCAGCCCGAAAACACCCGCGATTGGTGCTGGCACCGATCGCGGGTGTTACCGGTAAGCCTTTGCTGCAATATGCCCGCAAGCCCTCTCCATGCACCGGGACCCGGCATGTGACGTAATAATACGTCACATGTCGATAGGGGGTTAAAATACACAGGGCGTTAATAAATTATGGGCCATCGGAGCTAGGAAGCGTTCAGGTGATGCAAGCCTCCGGCTCAATAGCATATAGAATATAAGTTTATATTTCAACATAGACAATACTCTCAAGTAATAAAATATGTTTTAGAAAGTGCAGAAGACGGCGTCTGGTGAGTTATAGGCGTCTACCATCACTATACGAAATGGTAGATGTCCTTTATCACCAAATCGGAATGTTTAATTGTGTTGTAAAGAAATGTATTTACATACAAATATTGTTTTCAATTTACTATTTATTAATATATTCATATAAAGGCAGTCCCCGGGTTACGTACAGGATAGCTTCTGCAGGTTTGTTCTGAAGTTGAATTTGTATGCAAGTCGGAACTGTATACTTTATAATTGTAACCCTGGGCAAAAATTTTTTGGTCTCCGTGACAATTGGATTTTAAAAATGTTGGATTGTCATAAGAACCAGGGTTAGCAATAAAGCTTAATTGCAGACACCTGTGATAACTGTTACAGCTGTTTATTGTATCCTAAGAAAGTACACTAAACTACCAATTACCAAAGGCCCATTTGTAACTAGGGGTTGTCTGCAAGTCAGGTGTTCTTAAGTAGGGGGCTGCCTGTAATTCTATTAAACTACCGTATATACTCGTGTATAAGCCGAGTTTTTCAGCACAAAAAATATGCTGAAAAACGTCCCCTCGGCTTATACACGGGTCAATAAAGTCACTAAAATACTTAAAAAAAATACTTAAAATAATAAACTTATATATTCACCCTCCGGTGGCCCCGGTGTGCAGCGCTGCTCCCCCGATGTCCGTGCGGCTCGTCTTTAGGCTTCCGCGCCCATCTTCTTTCTTCTGCTGGGCGCCGCCATTTTCTTCCCTCGCACCAGCGACGCGTTATACTAGGCGCCAGCCGGGAGAGAGCAATGGCGGCGCCCAGCAGAAGACAGAAGACGGGCGCAGAAGCCTGAAGACGAGCCGCGCGGACATCGGGCGAGCAGCGCTGCACATCGGGGCCACCGGAGGGTGAGTATATAAGTTTTTTTTTTGTTTTTTTTTTAATGCTGGGGGCAGGCTGTATACTACTGGGGGCAGGCTGTATACTACTGGGGGCAGGCTGGGCTGGCTGTATACTACTGGGGGCAAGCTGTATACTATAGGGGGCTGGTTGGCTATATACTGGGGGGGGGTCTGTGACCAATGCATTTCCTACCCTCGGCTTATACTCGAGTCAATAGGTTTTCCCAGTTTTTGGTGGTAAAATTAGGGGTCTCGGCTTATACTCGAGTATATACTGTATTTTTTTTTCTCTGGAGTGTGTGATTTTTCATTTTGTACATCTGTATGATGTCATTTACAGTACATACGCAGTCCTAATTATTGAACAGGGTAGGATAGCCCAGTAGATCATAAAAGTTGTCTGTTTTTTTCATTAGGCAAACCTTCTGTGTATGGGAGAAGTAAAACAGACAAGCAGAAAGTAGGTTATGATGGGGTTATGTAACCATTCAGCAAACTATGAAAAATAACTACTGCAACTATAATGACAAGGATTAAACAAATGTAATTTTTTTTAAAACAAATGTACCGGTAGCTCCTCAACTCCCAAGTTGTGTTCACATTATACAGCAAAACCAAAAACATCTTCAATATCTGTGATCTTCAATATCGATCATTAACTCCAAACAATAGCATATCAGAAACCAAAAAGAAGTTTATTGTGTACAACTTAATTAATTAATTCAAAAAAATAATTAATTTCATAATAATTAGGGCAATCTTTACTCAGAGAAAAGAGGCCCCAGATTAAATGGGGCAAACACAGGACACATAAGCCCCCCCCCCCATATATCCAAAACCAATTATTACATACATACACATATACATATATATACATACATACACATATATATATATATATATATATATATATATATATATATATATATATTAGTAATTGTCTATTGAATACACAAAAACCGGAGGAACCTTACTGCTTCAATACACATCACCATCAAATTTAACACTCGCCAGAAAGCATTATTGCTCAGTCAGGTGGTGACGTGATATACCGTATCACCTACTACCGGTATACATTTGCCGAGAGGAATCTCCCTGAAAGACAAGCTGACCGCGTGACGCTCTTGTATCAAGAAGTCGCACACCAGAAGTACATCTGCCCAAATCTCATGATCGCAACGGTGCGGCTATGTAACCCCCATCCCCAATAGTGAACTTCCCCATGCACGAGCCCGGCACATGTGCAAAGGCGCATCAATGAGGTCCCGCAGCGTAATATAACAGGAATTACAGGTTAAATCATTAAAAATACCATATACAGTATTTTTCGGACTAAGGCACACCGGAGTATAAGGCGCACCATCAATAAATGCCTGCTAAAATGTCTAGGTTCATATATAAGGCGCACCAGAGTATAAGGCGCACCTGATTATAAGCATGAATGGCCAGCAGGTGTCGAACCTGTGCACAGTTCAAGGCAGCTGTTGTCTCGAAGTACGGTTCATATAGAAGGCGCACTGGACTATAAAGGCGCACCCAGAGATCGCATTAACGCTTGGCAATTATCCCCTGTAGTGTGTGAGCTTAGCGGTCCGGAGTGCACAGCAATCGTGTGCATGACATTACACTGTCAGCGGCCGGCACTGCTCAGCTCACACTACTGCGCTGGTAGCCTGGTAGAATGGAGCTGCTCCGGGTAGTCGTGATGTCACGGGAGGGGCGGAGCCTCCGGGAAAGGGGTGTGGCTTATCACGCAGTCTCCTCACAGGAAGTAGAGCTGTAATGGCTGCCTGCAAGTAGAACGTGTTCAGGTACTGTGTGCATACATGTGTATGGAGGTGAGGGGGCTTGACAGGAGTGGATGTGATAAGGTCAGGGAAGACCTGTATGTTACATGAGACTGCATGTCTTGCAGGTGCTGAGTTGGCACGAGGTGTATTTTACATAGGACTGCATGTCTGACAGGTGCTGAGGTGGCATGAGGTTTATGTTACGTAGGACTGCGTGTCTGGCGGGTGCTGAGGTGGCATGAGGTATATGTTACGTGGGACTGCATTTCTAGTGCTGAGGTGGCATGAGGTATAATGTGAAACAGGACTGCATAAACAGTAAAAACACGTAAAAAATGACAGACGCAAATTCAATTAATAAAAAAACCTTAAAAAAAACGCCTCCCCCCAACACAGACACCAAAAAAAAAAATAAACCAAAATTTCTTTTAAAAAAAAGCATTTTACAAAGCAACTCTAATGGATTTGTAGTGTCAGTTGCAGTCTGGCCACTGGAGCTCGGCGGCGGCTGCCACAGTCTGGTCACATGGGGAGAGGATACCTTTTAGGGGCTAATCCTCACGTCCCTGCACTTTTTTGGTAACTTTTATTAGGCACATTTTCTTATGCGGCTACTGTGGCGTGGAGTAGCCGCAACTGAGGCTACACGGCACAGCTACTCCACACCCCAGTAGCCTCTTTACTCCTCCTACCGAAAATCTGCGCGCCCTCGTCCGACGATCCTGCCGTCTGCGCAGAGCAACAGGCCCGCGCCTGCTCGGTCACTGCTCCGAAGCCGGAGCTGCACAGGCGCAGGCCTGTTCTGCGCATGCGCAGACGGCAGGATCGTCGGACGAGGGTGCGCAGCTACGAGGAGCTGCACACCGAAGATTGTGAGTAGGAGGAGAAAAGAAGCTACTAGGGCGTGGAGTAGCCATGACGTGTAACCTCAGCTGTGGCTACTCCATTCCCAAGTAGCCGCATAAGAAAATTTACATATGTGCCTAATAAAAAGTTACCAAAAAAGTGTGGGGATGTGAGGATTAGCCCTTAAAAGGGCTATCCTCACATCCTATTGATCTACCTTTATAGGTAGATTTGTGGTGGTAGGTTCCCTTTAAATCTGCTCCATTGACTTTTGACCAAAAAGCATGTATGTGGTCCAGTTCCAGCAAATAATTGTTTGTATAATTAAAAGTTTTAAAAATACTTTCTGTATCATTTCACAACAGTTTTCTAGATCTCTGCTTGCTGTCACGCTGAAGATTTTCTGCTTTGCACCTGAGGCCATGCCGGTGGTAAAGACTTTGGGGATCTTTGCGTTTTGGGAATTTAAATTGGACACTGTCAGATCTTTGAAGATGTTGGTTGCTTTTGATGCTGTACAAGCATCCCCTACCCCCAGAATTCTTCTTTTTAGGAATTCAGTTACAAAACTCATGGTAAAAGAGAATGAAAAATTAGTTTTTAATTCATTTTAGGGCATGATCGACTAATTGGGGTAAATAGGATAAAGATTTTCAGTGTTGGTTAACGTAAGTGAACATAGACATAAACGTAATGCGTGATCAGAGGTAGAGCCCTGCAATTGCATGTAAAAAGACAACTGGCCTGAGATGGCTAATCCAGAGAAATTGGCATTTTATTACTGCAGGCCTATTTTTAACCAATGTTTGAGTATATGTTACAGGGAACCTCCCACAAATACAGCTAGTGGCAGGTTGCCATAGAGCCATATTAACTACTTGACACCCTCTTTTTTCCCTAAGTTTCCCATATAATCAAATTTATAATTTTATCTGATATAAAAGGGATATCTATAGCAGGTTGAGGGGGCATGGCCTCCTAGGGCTGAATCCAGCAGCTCATCCCCCTGCTTTCTCAGCATGCAGCAGTAATGTCATGTGACCAGGGTGACATCACAAGTCATTTAGCCTTCTAACATTAGCAAACTGTACACCAGGCATACATCTGATCAAATTTAATCAATTTCCACTGTGGCATTTAGCAGCAGGGGGCATTGCAAAGGATGAATTCCCCACTTATTAGTGAGTTTGTGCAGTGAAACTCATAGCATATGCCTGAGCAACTAAAATGAACTCATTATTGACTTATAAACCACCTGCTTGTTGATGGGTTCCCATCATACCAGACTGCAGACTAGTGAGGTAATTTGATGTCAAGCTTTAATAAGTGATGGAAGAGACGAAAGAGACAGAAGAGATGGGTGAAGTCTGATGACACTGGGGTCAGAGATAGTTACATTACAGTGTGAAACTTTTCATTGGAATGCGTATAAGCTGCCCCAAGCCTCACTAATATCCTGCAGTACACAGAGCAGCCACAGGCAGGCTGCAGCGCTGTCACCCAGGGTCCCGCCACTCACCGCACTCCTCCAGGTCCCAGGCGGAGTCTGACTCCGGGTCCCTGTGACTGCAGCCCCCGGGCCCGCCATGCCTGCCTATGTCTGGGCTCAGCAGTGTCCGGTGCAGGGTGCTTTCTCCGCCTCCCCCGCTGGCAGTCACCCCTCTTCCCAGTGCATCGGCCAGCATCAGCAGCAGAACAGCGCACAGCACGCTCAGGCCAGGTGCCACCATCGTCCCCATAACCGTGCTGTGTGTTGTGTACACACATCGACGGCAGACCACACCCACTCCGCGCTCGGTGCCTGGGACTTGTAGTCTTTCAGGGGCTGTGAGCATTCAGCGCTACGCCGATAAAACTACACATCCCATGAGCCTCCGCGCTTCATTCACTGAGCAGGAAGTAGTGGACGAAGGGTTTGCTGTCAGAGCAGGACAGGCTGAGGCTCCTGGGGCAGGTTGCCAGCAGAAGGTGGGTGTGTCGTAGCCCCAAATTTGCTGATTAATGCTCATTTACACTCCGTGCAGCGGTCCGACTACCCAATCCGACTACTTTGGGGGTATATAAGATCAACAAGATGACTTTGGAAGAAAACGCAAGAAGGCTGCCACCTGCATTACTGTGATGTGTATAAGACTTCATAGCATGGATTTACTTGTTATTTATGTGGGAATGCAAATCAGAAGAAACCTGTAGGTTCTAACCACCGCTTAATATGTTCGTAGGGTCCCAGCACCACATATCAGACACCATTCACCTATAATGTGGATGGGATATGACATTTATGTATAGAGGTGTAACAAGTCATAGCATTTCCCTATGTGCAGACTGTGCTACAAAACCACAAATAAAAGTTATTCTCCACTTCACTGCTATTAATGATTGGGTAGGAGTGTTGGAGTATAGCAGGAAACAAGACCAACAGAGACTTTATTTAATTCTTCTGGAAAACCCCTTTAATTGGGATCTTTTAAATTGAAAGGGATTAAAGGGAACCTGTCACCAGCGGGACGCCTGTTAAACACCTTAACATACCTTATAGGGTGTATTAAATGCTGTCCAGGAATGTCCTTCTAACCCTGGTGTGCCAGCCACATGCTGATATATCACCTTTTATTCCAATTCATCTACTAGTCCGGGGGGCGGGCTTAGGGGGTAGACTAGTCAAGTGTGCACCCAGCCTCCGGCCAGGTGCGTCATTAAAACTCTGCCTACATTTCTCTTTTCAGCGTCTCCCTGTCCTCTGGGATCTCTTCGAAATCTCGGACATGCTCAGTGCATTTAGTATCTCCTTTACGACCCTAGCACAGCTGTTAAGTAAATGGTGCTGCGCTCAGCCAGTCACCACGGTGACTTTCAATAGTCGTTTAAGTTGGTGACATCCGGCTGTCCATGAATCACATACCATACAGATTTCACAGAGTAATCACAACCCAGGTCAGGACTCCATTCACCACCGTTATATATGGAAATACAGTATGAGGGGCCATTAGAGGGATTGCTGATCATATCATGATATATTCTCAGATTTCTACTAATTATTATTTATTTCATTGCAGAAAGACAGCGCATATGGACAACATGCAAGGACATCCGAAGCTGCACTTCAGGTGCATTGAATGCAATGAGAAATCCACCGAACTTTATAGAGATTACAAACACGGCGTCCTGAAGATCACTATCTGTGTAAGTACTCAATGAGGGGGAAATAATGACTTTTTAATTTCACTGAAACAAATTTTTTGTAATAACTGTGTGTAATAATTAAAAAAAATTTGATAGTAAAAAAATATTTGGGGCCAGGTACCTGTTCATCTGTTGTGGGTGGGGGGAATCTAACTGCTGGAATTTCTCTAGATCCCTAAGGCTGCGTTCACACAATGTGTTGCAACACGGTTTTTGCTGCGTTTTTGACACCTTCCAAAGGCTTCAGACTTGATCACATGCTAAGGTTACATTGCGTTTTCACTGCATTTGCTACAATACAATGTAACCTCTGCATGTGATCCCGATTCAAGCATTTAAAATGCAGCAAAAATCGCGACGCAATGCATTGTGTGAACATGGCCTAAAACAGGGTTGTCTGATGAATAGAGCAACACACTGATTTATTCACTAAACAAGAAAACAAGAGTTAGCCTTGGGCTCTCCTTGGGTAACCCTTCTAGTCTGTTATTTTTTCAGTGTAAATATAATCAACATCTCCTATATTCCAAGTAGAATTGTTCAAAATTCACACCAACATCAGAGTTTTCAAGTTGTGAACTGTGGACTTAATACTATCTACACAGGACTGGAGTTCAAGTACAGCATACTCTTAAAGGAAATCTACCACCAGGATGAAGGATTGTAAACCAAGCACACTTACATGCTGATGTGTGCCCCCTGTGGCGGGATGCCCTCAACTCATTTGTAAAATGGCATAAGAAGCTTAAAGAAGAGCGGATCCTGCAAGACAGGCACACATCTGCATGTAGGTGTGCTTGGTTTACAATCCTTCCTGCTGGTAGATTTCCTTTAGAGTTTTGGGAGCCATTGACAGTAAAAAAAAAAACAAATTTTTTTGTATTAAAGTTAAAATTCTCTTAAATTGTCTTTTAAAATGTAGAAATCGTGCCAGAAGCCTGTGGACAAGTACATTGAATATGATCCAGTCATTATCCTGATCAATGCCATGCTATGCAAAGTGCAGGCATACAGACACATCCTGTTCAATACAGCCATCAACGTAAGTCAGACTAATACATATTTCATGTTTTTTAAATGGTAAAGGTAGATATCAACCATAATGGAGAAATTATACATTTTATTGCTTGAAGCACAGAAATATTAAGGAAGAATACAGCTTGTAATGGAAATGTATCTCTTCACAACCACTGCATTAATAATCAGAAATGGAGGAATTTAAAACATTAACAGTATTAAAAAAAACTACAGTTTTGTTTGACCACAGGATCAGACAACTACTTTTCTAGTAATCCATAGTAGTCAGCACTAAGCTCACCCTGTGTTCTGAATGGAAATCAGAATGAAGCTGCTGCCAGACACCTCTTGTGGTGCTTCATCTTCAAAAGGAGATCAAAAGGATCAGGCTTTTTAATATCTTAGTCTCATTCTTCATTCCTGCAACATATGCTATGAAGGGTGAGGCGGGAGGTCCCCATACTTATTAGATAGGTTGGCAATCCTACTGAAATAAGAAGGTTCAGCTGTTATTAATCTTAGGTTCCCTTTAAAGGTGACTATTCGCACATCTCCAGCTTTTACCCCACTAAACTACTAGCCCCCTCAGGTAGGGAAGGAAATATCCTTTATGGCATTCCCTTTTATGTGAAATAAAGGATAAAATGTCTATTGTTTATCTATTAAAAAAATCTCCTACAAAGCAATGTATACATGAGCAGAGAAGTCAAAGATTGGCTGAGATGAGTCAAGTTTAGAGGCAGCAGAGTAAATTCATATGCCCTTATATTGGTGTATTGTCTAGAATCATGTTTTTAAGAATCTCATAAGAATCAAGTATGACCTAAATCCTAAGATCAAGAATACAACAATGTTTATTGGTCAAGGGATGCAGGTCTGCCTCCAGCACCCGGCTTACCCCGGCAAGTGTCGAGGCTCGAGGGTATTGGAGGGGCCCACTTGGGCGATGAAAAAAAAACTTTGGCCGCCAGATCAATTGTACCAGTGTTGCTTTAAGACACTGGTACAAATAACCACCTTTTGGCTTGTGTAGTGTACTCGAGGAGCGCCTTTCCTTGTTCCACTGATGCGGTGCTTTGCATTGTATGCGATCGAATTGAAGCCGGCGCACTTCAGACGTGGCGCGTACAGCGTGCACATGAGAGGAAAGAAGGCTGCTGCAGGCAGGAAAAGGTGGATTTTTTTTGTTTCCCAGAGTAGTGGGGACACTGTTCCTTATCGGGAAGGAGAGGGGGGTCAGTTTCAGAGCAGACAGATACTGGAGACCCCTGCGCAGAGAAAAAAAATACTCTCCATTCCTGGCTCTTCTTCTGCTCCTGGCACCCTACTGCATTCCTCTTTGTGCCACTCTTCTCTGTGTCAAATGCTGGTTGTATGTGTCAGCATCAGGACCCAGGGTAGAGCTGTGCCAGGAGCAGGAATGGACCCCAGATCTGTACAGTACGGCAAAAAAGTTCTCACTGCTTCCAGTACTCTCCTGTTTCTGGGGCCGCTCTGCTTTGGGTCCTAACATAAGCACTTACAATCAGTGTCAGGAGTCAGGACACAGAGTTGAGGATAGGATATACCCCGGAGCAATGAGGACTTCTCAGCTGTACTCACTTCTACCTGGCCTCGTGTGCCATGAACCCTTGCATCAGTTATGGCAGAACTCATTGCACTCTGTCTGCTGGGTCTGGGTCGCAACTCGAGGCTTGACATGCCCTGCAGGCGTTTCATGCTCAGAAGTGAGGCTTCTCCACTTCAGATCAGAGAAAAAAGGCACAGGTAAGGAATGCCTGCATTCATATTGGAACTGCAAGAGTGAACAGGAAAACAGCACTCTGAAGTTGGAGTAATGGAGCAGGATTCAGTGACCATTTCGGAGTTAGACCTCATGCACACAACCGTATGTCTTTTCCTGTTCTGTATATACATGTGTATTTTGGTAAGTTTAACACTGTATCCATATTAAATACAGTGGGCTGGCAAATGATGGCTGACTGACTATTGGCTGGATGACAGAATGCACCTGCCACTGGTTATGGTCTCCTTAGATATCACACGTATATACGGCAACCCATATTTTATACGTTAATATAGACTTCTACGAGGTGTATGGAACAGAAATACATGAGAAAATATGACATGCTCTATACGGTATGGTGCACAATACGGCCATTGAAATGGATGGCTGTATTGCCCATTGTAATGAATGGGACTGCATGCTACACGTAAATACGATTCATAGGTTCATTTGCATCAGGCCTTAGGGAAATTGAGGAGTCTGAGTTGGAGTAAGCATTTTGGCTTATCAATTCAAATAACAATGACCTAAAAAACATTGCCAGTATGTTGTGATATCTTAACGCCTTCCAACTCATGTCCCAGCATGTTGCATCGCCCAGAAATTCAGCTTTGAAGTGAGATGTAAATTGATTGTATGCAGTCATTGAGGTGGAAAGCTCCACACTGAGGTCAAGCTCTCCATGCCTCAGAATGCCCATTTTTCTGTACCTGATGGTCCTGCTTCCAGCGATATAAGTACTCTGCCCTCCAGAAGTCTGGTGCGTGAATCCAGTGATTAGGCGTTTGGTCCAGGAAATCCTGCAAAAGCACAAGGTGAATTTCATGGACCAAACTCGCTTATGTGCAACTGGCCTTGAAGGGGTATTCCCACGAAGGCAAAATTCTTAAATCTACTCAGGATAACAAAATAACACATTCTCTAATTCAATGTTATTAGTAAAAATACATCATTTCACAGATATAATTCCAACCTGTAGCTATCAGTCCTGATGTTTATATTTTGGTTGTCCCTGGATACGACCATAAACTCCAGACTATGGTCGCGCAGATTCCTCTCTATCATGAGTAGCTTCTCTTGTACTGCTGGAGGAGGGGCAGGAAGCAGAGAGCTCTACAGACTGAGGCACTTCCTGTCCAACAGCAGGGTGCAGAGGAGACAGCAGCAGCCCTAAAGACAAGATTAAGCTCTGGAACTGAGGGGAGGGGGTGACATGGCAGTGCTGACTATATGTTTTATAGGTGAGGTAGCAGAGCCAAGTGTGTCATTGTGCTTTATATCCTTCTCATGACTCTGATCCGTCTCATCTCTCTTTTTCTATGTGTGAGAGTCTTCAGAAGATAAGTGTATCTAAACGTGATAGTCTAAGCACTTTGTCAGCATACATCATCTCTTAGCACAGAGGAATCATGAAGTGTCTGTTCAGCTAGTGCCCACCCACATTGCTGAATACACTGACCAGCCTAGGCAGTAATAGGAGCAAAAACAGCAATAAAATTGCAAAGTAAGGAGTTAAAAATGTTTATTGTGTATACACCACAAGGGGATAAAAATTTGAGAACTTTCTTTCATGGGTAAAACCACTTTAAGCTAAAAATTACTCTTAGTTTATTTTTTAACATGAC